>NC_082654.1:17395000-17695000 GCF_028023285.1 Balaenoptera ricei | reverse complement strand
GGGATCTTCAGAGTGTGAATTCAGATTTTTTTCCCCTAGGCCTGAAATGTCTTCCAGTGGTGCCCTACCCTTGGGTTAAGGCACAGTATCGTGGCCAGTATCGAACATCTTACCTGGCATTGGCAGCAGAGAGCTAGTGGATGTGACGACACGAAGCAGTAAGAAGAGCTCTGCCAACGTGACGAGGCACCATAACCCAAGAGGAGCTACTGGCATAAATCATAGGATGTTAGAGCTGAGAGGAAGGGCCCTTAGAAATCTACCCAGCTCCCACACTTGGCAAAAGAAGACAACTAAGTCTCAGAGGCACTGAGTGACTTGACTGAGGCAAGGCAATGAGTAGCAGCAGAGCTTGGTACCTAATGCACCTGCCATTGGGTCCTGAGGCCATGGAGCCCGGAATTCAAACATTTTGATGTGGAGGGTGTTGGAGAAGGTATCTCAAAAAGGAGGCCGAGTGTTCAGGTCTGGAGTTGAGGGTACCAGAGGAGCAGCTCAGGAGCTATTTGGTTGGGGAGAGAGAAGGGGAAATAGGCTTTGAGGCAGAGGCACAAAGGCTAGAAGAATTTCCTCTGCTTCTCCGTTTTGTCAAAGGCCCTTCGCATAGGTATATTCTATTTCAGCCGAAACTTCAGATGCCAGAAAAAGATGGTGGGACATCTGTGACCCAGGCCTGCCTCTGCCACTGACTATCCGGGGGCTTTCCAGGACCACAACTCTCCTCTCTGCACCTTGGTCTGTTCACGACACATGAGATAGGAGTAAAGTAGGTGAACCCTGGAGGCCCGTGGTTCTGACCAGTCTCCACGTTTAAGTCCAAGTCAGGCTTAGGGTGGCGAATTAATGAACAACTTTACGGGAGCATATTTAGAAATAAGTTTGGGGTGATCATTTTAAGTTCTACTGTTTGTTTGTTTTTTTTATGCACTTATTCAAGTGATACATTTGACCTGATTAATAGAAAGTGCACCAGCCTAATGTACAATATTAGGAGATAATTGCAATGGATGAAAGTTCCTTGAGTCAATTAACTCTTATTACCTGGAAACCATTTATAAGAGGCAATAAATTATTGGGACAACACAATTAGCTGTCCCACAATAAAACGGGTCTCACATGTGTGCCTGTAGGCACCCCAACTCCCCACCCCGCGAGGACCTGTCAAGTTAAAGGGTACGTGTTTGAGGGGATTGCTGTGCCCTTTTGTGTTTACAGGAGTGTGTTAACAGGCAGCAGGGCTGACATATCCCAGGCTAGCCCTGAGCAATGAAATAAGCTTTCCACGCCTGGGAACAATGATGCCTGTGTCACAGCCAGTCAATGGCTGTTTCAGTGCCTTGTACCTAATAGACTCACCAAACGTTGGCCAATCTGCTGAGTGATATTTGAGGTTGGATCTTGTGAATCTGTTTAAAGACCGTTTCTAACACTCCCACCCTCGAATTTAAAAATTGAAATTGCTTAATATTTAGAAAGAGTTTCTTTTTCTCCCCCATCAAACTACAGGTTCTATATAGTGTGGACAGAGTTGGGACCAAAGGAAAGTTTTATATAAGGATACTAGAAGGTACCACTACAGTAGCAAATAAGCGTCTAAGGGCCACATTCATCTCTTACATTTGCTTTCAATCTGTGGAAGAATATTGGCTTGTCCCTAAGCTGGCCCAAACTTAGTTCAATGTGTCTTAGAACTGTAGGATCCAGGGTCCCTTTCTACTGAATCTTCACACTATTTGCTTATTAAGTAAAGAGAACTACTCTTTACTTAATTTACTTTACTAGAATTCTTTCACAGTGATCTGAAATAACCTGACATTTGCTTTGACCAACCTAGTGTTTCTATCACCTGAAGCATTTTTCCCTCCACTGTTGCATTACAAGCAGGATTCAAATTCCTAACAGCAGGGGGGAAAAAAACCTCAACAAATCCCAGAGTACAACAATGTTAATGATCAACGTTTTATTTTTTACCGTGTTGACTGTTTCAACCACAAGCTTAAAGAATTATCAAGGCCAACTGCATTAGTCCAAATAAGCTGGAAATAATAGACTGACCAGAACCAGTGCTAAGAAGGCAAATTTATAAGTCGAGTAATTGGAAACATAATAAAGAAGGAAACAAGTTACCGTAGAACCCAGGTCTTCCTCCTGTGTGTGTGTCCACATTTGTGGGGTTTTTTTTTAATATCACCAGGTCACTTTATGATAGTCTATCTGTGACTTCTTCAACGATGATAAATGTGCGATCTGATCTTTTAGAAGAATAAACAGTTCCTTGTTAATTAATTTATACAGCTGTCAGTGAAGCTTTTTCTCTCTTTGCACTCTAAGTGTTTCCCTGCCATAGATTTTCTTGCCGTTCCTGGCAAACCTCCAGTGAGAGCCTGGGATTTATTAGGCTGACTTGGTGCAAAGTCTATTGATTGTGGCCCCGAGGGTAATAACTAAATAGAGCCAGAGCAACAAGTCAATAAGAGCATTGTTGCTGCAGCCGGCATTCGCTCGAGGAGTGAGATTGTTTTACAGCAGCCGAGGGTAATCAGGACAGATCGGCGTGTTCAGCACGTGCCGCGTGCACCGTGTTAGAGCCGAGGACTGTCTGAGAGCTTCAGCGGGATCGGGAGAATCGGGGTGGGGTCCTGGGATTATGAACCCTGTGAACTCCTCCATTACAGCTTAAAGGTTTCAACTTTAGTTTTTAACATCTGCTGCAACCTTGGGGAGCCCAGGGGCAGGGCTGGGGCAAGGGAGTACAGACACGGGCCCTGGGCCTCAGCGCTAAGCGCTCTCTTCTGGGCCGGGTCCCAGAAACAAGACGGTTAGGAGCTAAGAGACGCTCTCACAGCTGCTGTCTGTCGTGCATCCGTCCGTCCATCCATCCATCCATCCATCCATTCATCCGTCCGCCCATCTGTGTGAGGTGCTAGCCAGTGGCACCATCCCCGGCTTCTCATAGCCCAGAATATGTTCAACATCAGCCATCCAAACGGAGCTGTTATTACCCCGGAGGAAGTCATATCATTGTCATTTCTCGCTTCCAGATCTTGAGTTGCACTGACTTAATATTTAAAACCATTTTCTTAAGGCTTGCTTCGAAAGAAAGACCAATCGTGTCTTTCAAAGCTGTTCTTTCCTCACTCGTAGAAGTTCACAACTCTGACTTTCACATACCTGATGACTGGTTTTTTAATCAAAGTCCACGTCGATGGCTGTCTGTCTTTTGCCTTTTGAAGAGTCCTTGCCATGTCTCATGGTAGAAACCTGTTTCTGTGCACGGAGGACTGGAAAGTCAGGAGCCAGCTTCCCGGATGTGGCTGGTGCTAACCAGTCTCCCATCCTCCCAGACTCATCTTGTCCCAGTGGTGTTGGGATAACTGGGGTGGATTTCTTAGGCCCATCGGGGAAAGTTCCAGGACACTGGCCCGCAATCCAGGACTAAATCGATCGCTGACGAATAAGTGCCTTCTCTTCCTGTGGGAGGCTGGAGACAGCCACGGGGCAGCCCTTCATTACACAGAAGTTTGTCCTTTGAGTCTTGGACATAGAGTAGTGTGGAGAGAAAGGCAATCTCTGGGGCTATAAAAGTAAAAAAAAAAACATGACTTCACCAAAAGGATTTTATTCTGAATGTAAAATCTGCGTCGTAAGACACCTTCCCCGGTAGTCCTTGGTGATTATTGCATTTCAGTTCCATGCCTGACATTCATCAGTCAGAGACAAAACTCACTTGCTGGCAAGGGGACCATTTTGGCCCCAAGGTCATGAGCGCACTGGGATTTCTACCCAGTTCCCACAGGTCTCAGTTTTCTGGACATTGTGGCATTTGTCTTCTGGCCCCTTCCCAAGGAAGTGCTAAAGTTAGATTTTACCTGTATTGTCATGTAACTTACAGAAAGAAAGTTGATAGAAAGAAACAAATAGAAAGTATTGATAGCAGGTCCCATAATAGCCTTGTTACTCACACTGCAATAGGAGAGTTACCTTTTAGATCTGACTTGGAATTACCAGTTACCTGGATAAGCACCACCTCATTTTTAACTAATACCAAGGCCATCAGTTCCAAGTTGTTGGATTGAAGAACCACGGAATGGCTCCAGGAAGGCAGGCAGCTCTGAGAAGCTGTTTAGGTTCTGCTGCTGAAGCCAAGAGCAGTTCTTACCCTCATTCGTCCTCTCGATGAGGGATGGTCATGGGTGTGAGCTATCCCCAAATGTGCCTGCATGAACTAGTTACGTACAAATAACCCCAAACCCTCGTGTGACTCAATCCAGATGGAAGACAAATCTTTCATGGAATCGTCTATTTTTAAACAACTTTCATTATTCTCTACCGAACTGAGTTTTTTTTCTGTTCATTCCTATTTTACTGAAATAATCCTTGGCAAATCTATGGCACAAAGTAAAACTTGGGAGGGTCTTTAAAAATTACTTGCAGTACGACTTATGTTAATGAAAAGTTAAGAAGCAGGAGCAATTCCATCAGGTAGCAGTCTTTCTGAAAAAAAAATTTTTTTTTGAGAGTTTAGTCAATCCTAACATACAACTTCTGAGCAAAGCTAAACCGCTACTTCCTCCCCTGGGAGACGTAAGTGACTTGCTCATCAGACATTCTTTGGTCTGAATGAAGAAATTTCTGTCCAGTCTGCTTAGGTTCAGTCCTGTGATACGAGCAGTTTTTGACATATCAGGATGACCTAAGAGCTGAGAAGCTTTGGCACAGGAAAGAAATATGCAAGAGAAGTTAAGGAGCTGAGGGGAAAAAAAATAATGATAATCTAAGTTGATTTGTAGAACACTTTCAGATTCTCAAAGATGTTTTTGTTTGGGCAGTTGTGGAACCCTCACATTTGCCTTATCACAACTTAAAGAGGGAAAACAGCAAAGAGTACACACATTTGCAGTTTGTTTGGATGGCTGTACCAATATCTCATCTCAAGGTTTTCAAGAGTGGAGGCCAGATTTTTGTCGGTATTATGTGCTCTTCTCAGTGTCAGGGGTAATCAGAATCATCTCGGATGGACTAAAGCAGGGGATAAACAGCTGAAACTAATCGATTTGTGTATTTGCTAGATGCTGAGAAGTCACAAGGAGTCATGGTGAGCTCGTAAAACAGTGGCTGCCGGGTTTACCTTTTTAAGGGGAGACTGGATTTTGACACAGAGACAAGCATGGCAGGAGTATTACAGTCGTGAAATGACCAGTGATTTTTCCAAGTCTATTGTGAATACATCTTCATAAGAGAGAGTGTCCTCTTTTTGCCTCACAGGGCAGGTTATTGCAAAACACATACACTCCTGAGGTCAATAGGCCTATAAGCTGTAGTATACATTGGACTCATTTTCAGGAATTTCAGATAAGTTGGACTTGATTTTAGAGAATATCCCTTAGTCTGTTGGTATGTGCTCACCCACTTTTCAAAAAAAAAAGTGACCATCTAGGAAAATATTTTTCTCTGACAATCAAATCTTCTTCAGCAAACACAGCGTCCACTTTGCATCTTCTTTATGCGTCTTTATGAATCGTCTTCTTCAGCGTCCACTGTGCATCACTTTATGCTTTTGTGTTTCTTGCATTTTATGGTTTGGAATAATCTGAAAATAGGTATCGGAAGGATTACTCACCTAAACAGGTGAGATTAAAGAGAGAAAAATACCTATATTTCAGTGTTACTATGATGTAGAAGCTGTCATGCTCTTATGGCCACATTCCTCATTTATAATGGGCTGTGTTGCCAAGAGCTCCCTATTCTTCAGGTTTCTCGTGGACTATTTTTCTGTTACAAGCGATTTATTACTTTTGTGGTTCTGAATTGCTGATGTTAATTGTTTAATTCTAAACTTCCTTGTATGCCTGGCATTTCAATAATTGAGGATTTGGGTAACACCATGATCTTGGTGGAAAAGGAATTTAGCAGTTTCACCTATAGATTGCTCAAATGCATGTGCTTTATTTCAGAATGAAACTTCAAAACCTTTGAAAACAAAATGTTAAAGTCCATATCTCTCCTTTATTCCTAGTTGAGGTTTTCTATAATAGCCAACATTTACCAAGTATCATCCATGTCCCAGACACTAGATGAAAGCCCAATGTGTGTAGTCTCATTTAATTTTCTTGTTAACCGTATAAAGTACATACTGTTCACATTTTACAGATTAGGAAACAAAATACCAGTAAGGTTAGTTACTTTCTCAAAGCCACATGGCTAATGGAAAACAAGCTCCTTTGCTGGTCCACGGGCCAGCACGCTCTGACCTCTGCCCTCCCCTTCAGCTCACGTCCTTCCCATCATTCTCCTCTCTGAGCACAGTACCTTTCCCACCAGTGTGCCATGCAGATAAAGGACCTTTGCACACGCTGTGCCCCCTGCCTGGACTCTTTTTCCCATTCCCACCCTCCCCCTTACTTATTAACCCAGTGTATCCTTCAGATCCCAATTCAACATCATCACCACCTTCGGGATCACCAGGCCCCTGGATGACCTTGGTCCTATGGCAGCCACGGGGGAGGGCAGCCATCAAGCTTAAAGGCATGCAGTCCTTCCAGGTATTGGCAGGTACCCGGCTCAGCATCGGAACTGAGCCAACCTCTTCCCAGGCAGTCCTGAGCCAGTGACTGAGCACAGGGGAGGTCCTAGGACCAAGCCATTTCTGTCCAATGCGTGATTCGAAAATGGAGCCATCTTTGGCCCAGAGCCCCTGATTGGGTTGGCCGAGATTTGGTCACATCTGCAACATGGTCCGAGGCTCTACTTGTCTGTTCCTGCTTCTTCCCCACTTTGCTTTCATAGGTGTCAGATCTGCACGATGGTCTGAAGCCTTTCCCTGCCCGATCCTGCCTCCTTCCCTTTTTATCTTTCACAGGTGGTGCCCTCCACTAAACTTCTTTCACTCCTAACTCTGTTTCAGCATCTGCTTTCCTAAAAGTCCCAACTGA
Organism: Balaenoptera ricei; assembly: GCF_028023285.1. Classification (NCBI taxonomy): domain Eukaryota; kingdom Metazoa; phylum Chordata; class Mammalia; order Artiodactyla; family Balaenopteridae; genus Balaenoptera; species Balaenoptera ricei. The sequence continues at coordinate 17,688,068 of NC_082654.1, read as the reverse complement.
CACAAATCCCCTCTTCTAGACTCTCCTACTTTCATATCTGCTCCTTTCTTAGCACTTCACGGTGTTGTGGTACTTACCGTTGGAAACTGTACACTGTGAGCATGTGACTGTTCGTTCAGGTCTGTAAGCTCCGTGAGGGTGCCCATGTTTGCATGCCCAGACCCAGGCCTTTTGCCTTTTACCCTGGAGTAGAGAGACCTGTGCTCTGGACTGGAGCCAGCTCACTCCCCATCACCCTACTCTGGGCTCGCTCAGCCCTGTGCGTCCAGGGCCGCTTCACTGACTGTAGCCAGTTGAGTGCCGAGACTGTCACAGCAGCGCTGGGAGTGGGACATTGAGACCTGGCGCTGCCTTGGAAAGCACACTGCAAAAGGAGGTAACGATGAGGCCTGGGTCAGGCCGGCCCCTGTGTGAAGGCCCTTTGGCATCTTTTTTCCTGCGTGAAGGTGCATGCGTGCCCTTTCTCCTTGAGGAGAAGATAGGACTTTAGCGTTTTCAAGGCCTTCTAAGTGAAAACATCTGTATCCGATTTTCCCCGTCGCCGGGTATTAGTGAAGGCTCACTAAAGAGCAGCTTATAGTTGACAAGACTCTCATCAGAAGGTTTCACTGCCATCAGTTGGCATTCCAGTGGGGCTGTTAGAGCTGGTGCCCTAGCCAGATGCCAGTCCGGGTAATCACATGTGGTCTCCCTAAAATTCCCTCCAGACTTCTCATCGGATGCGTATTCTTCATCTCTGCCCTGACCTGTGAGGCAATGTTTGCTGAGAGCCTTTCAGCTGCTGCCATAGTTCATTCCAAAAATGGATGCATTCCTGAAGGACCACTTGTCAGGGGGTGTTGTCGGGGGGGATTCCTGCTTGGGAGAGGGGCTGGCCTGATTAGATGGCCCCTAAGGCCACTTCCCCTTCCATTTCTGATTCTGTGGTTCAGTGCTTGTCACCCTCAAAAGATAGTGTGCACAGAACTGCTGAGAGCCTTGTAAATGAAAATACTGCTAGATCAAAAGGGTAGAACTTAGTAGGAAAGATGTTTAAATACACACACACACCAAACAAATCTGGATATCCCTGGGACCCAGAAACAGTCACAGTTGTATTTTCACTCTCAAGTAGATTTTGAAGCCATAATTAACTGAAGACAAAAAAATACATATGTTGAATGAAAAGCGTGTAATCTTTGGGATAATTCTGATGTAATTAACACAGCAGAGCTGCATTAAGGCCAGTATGCAATGAGTGGAATTTTCCAACATTGATTAAGCTGGACTTGAAGAGAAGTGAGTCTTTGTCTGCCAAATGAAAACAACTTTGGGATATATAAATTCAGGTTGGAAATTGGTTTGAGTAAAGGGATATTTAAACCACAGCTGTTCAAGGGCTAAGACATATGAGTACGTGTGCACACGTGCGTGCGTGTGCACACACACACACACACACACACACACACCCTCTGCCTCCTCTAAAAACAAGTTAGCCAAAGGTGTACATTCCTTCTAAGTTCTCATGATCAACAGATGTAAATGTTCACGGTGTTCGGATGAATTATGGACCCTAATGAGATTTCAATACTGAGCAAACAATAAAAATTTATGCATTGCATAGTTGCTGTGGCCTTTGGCTCCAAGGCTAGTGTTCCACCCTTTCAACAGCTTCAGTAATATAATATCCAGCTGGCTTTGGAAGTAAGGAAAATTCGAGGGGTGAATTGAAATTGCGAGAAATTATTTGATGGATTACTTTGTCAGGGTAATGCATGGCCTTGGCATAATTACCGTGGCCACCTTAACCCTTGCGGCAGGTGGTGACAAAGGCCTGCAGGGTCTAGGTGCCAAGCGGGTCCTCACACGTGCTCCTCACTCACCCTCTCCCCAGTGTTCATGGGGTCCAGGCTCTCACGAACAAACGCCGAACAAGCACATTCCTGTCCTAGTGCGGCGAGCAATCAGGACAGCCGAAGGGCTGTGCTTTTTCCAAGAACTGTTGTCTGTGTCAGGGTGAGAAGAACCGAACAAAAGACAGACCGACCTTGAAATAAAGTGGTGCGAAGATGGGGAAAGATGATGGATATCTTTTAAAGCAATGCTTAGTTTAAACACAACGGCGGACGCAGGCACGTTAATTTCTCTCTCACTTTCTCTCTCTCTTTATCAATTCAGACCTTGAACTTCATGGTTGTCTGCCTTGTCCTTTATAATGTTCAAGTCTTAACATGTGATTAATAGCAGAATCCCCATGTGTACGTGTCAGAGACCACATCTGTAGCAAATCTGCCAGCATATTTCTTATGCTAGTTTCACTTTGGAACCATAAAGTGATTCCCGTTTTGTGAATGAGAATAAACCTATTATGCAGTGATATAGCTACACCCAGCATCCGCTCTTGGGGGAAAGAAGTTGGCCTATAGGCTAGGGCAGCTCACATTTCAGCGTTTGGAAGTGCTTGTCAGCGTGGCCTTAACAGTGAGAAATCGTGCCCACCCATTTCATGGTTTTATTATGATAGCGGAAATATATTTGCAGCATGTTGACAAACTCACTTGGAGTAAACAGGGTCGTCTTAATTGTAAGTCCTAAGGTTTTAATGCTAAATCGGGAGACAAGTCAGTGTTTCAGTTTGGCACGGCCAACCGCATGTTCCCCCAAAATAGCCTTTGACACTTTTTAAAGCAAGTCAGTGGTGTACTTAGGCTGTTCACAAAAGCCTTCATTCTTGTCTACAAATGGCAAACCTCCCCTTCATCCCAAGTGTGGCCAACTCAAGTGAGGTTGGAGAAAAATAGGCACGTCCCCTGTATTAAGGCATTTCTCCAACTCTTACTCTCATCAAAAAGGAAAGATTTTGAAGTATATGGGGAAAGCATGCCTAGGAAAGGCTATCTTGATTTTCATTTAACACACCCGCCCCCTGAGTTTTTTAAAGGTCTGTATTTCTGCATGGCTGAAAACATAGATTCCACCCTGGAGAGATCTCCAGGCTGTTCACGTTACACTCTGAAGCCATGTGTTTTCACATCGTGGCAAAACCCAAGATGTAGGCAGATCCCTTGACCCCTGTTGGCTTTGGGATTTTAGTCTTTTCATTGTTCTCCACTGTAAACTTATACAGCAAAAGACCTCTGCACCCTGAACATAAGCACAGCCAGTAATGTTTTCCCACAGATGCCAACCATGTAGCTGAGCAAGACCCAAGCGTGGTGGGAAAGGGGAAGGAAGGGGGCAGAGGTCCATGAGTGCTGCGGCTGGAAGTGAAGGGCTCTCCAGGTGCCCCAAGTGCCCTCCCAGAGGCAGCCACTTCCCTAGGAGGCTTTGTCAGCACAATGACCACAGGGGCCGATGCAGAGGAGCCCCTCTCCAACACAGGCAGCCCTAGAGCTTCTAAGACCCTGCTTAGCCATACAAGGGGGTGGTCACAAAAATAATAATACCAGCCCTTTACTTTTATGTTGGCTATGTGCTTATCACTTCATATGGTTTATCTCATTTAATCCTTACTAGAGCCCTGTATGGTAGGCATTATTATTATCCTGAGGCCCAGATTGGTAAGGACTTTGTCCAAGGTCACACAGCTAAAGAGTGGCAGAGAGCCAGGGTCCAACCTAGACAGTCCACTCCAAGGTGCACACTCTTTCCCTCATGCTTTGCCATTTTTCGTTCTTTGGAGGTTTCCTACTCTTGTCTTTCAGCATAACCTGATCCCAATTTTTCTGCCTTGTCACCCTCTCTTCCACTTATCAATATTTTAGCATTGGGTATAAGATGTTAGTATAAGTTACTGACTTCAGGTAATTCACTGTTCTCTTGATCCATTTTGCTTATAAAGTGCCAAAGCAGTTCCTACCGCTGTGCACGTGTGCAGTTTTGATAGCTGGGGTAAACAGACAACCGGGCTGCTGTGTCCCCCGGAGGTCACGGCCCGGCTGCCTTTCGAGGTTTCAAACATCCAAACATCCTCAGGATTGACACCTTTCCGTGAGTTCTCTCCCATGAACTCATCCTGCACACCTTTGTAAGTGTTCTTGGTCCTCAGTGACTTTCACTTTTGCTCTGTAAATATCTTCCAATGTCCAGATTGATGGATTCTGTAGATAAAATGCCCCAAATCCCTCCCTCTGCTTCCCCCTAAAACAGTGGTTCTCAAACTTTTAGGTCTCAGGATGCTTTTACTCTCTTAAAAATTATTGAGAGCCCCAAGAGTTCTTGTTTGTATGGGTTACATCTGTGAATATTTTTCATATCAGAAATTGGAACTGAGAAAAATTAAATATGTATGAATCCATTTGTAAATAATGATACTGAACTGATTATATATGAGCACATTTTATGAAAAATGACTATATTTTCTAAAACGAAATGAGTGAGAAGGGGGCATTGATTTACACTATTGCAAATCTCTTTAAAGTCTGACTTAATAGAGGACAGCTGGAGTCCAATGTGCTTCTGCATTAATCTGTTGTGATGTCACACATCTAGTAGCGTCTGGAAAACTCCACTGTACACTCATGAGAGAAGGAGAGTGGGAAAGGCAGATAACATCGTAGTATTACTATGAAAATAGATTTGATTTCATGGATCCCCTTAAAGGATCCCTGAGCCATATTTTGAGAACCATGCCCTAAAATATGGCTGATATTTACAAAACCACACTGATCTGAGTAAGGGAGGAACAAGTTCTTATGGAAAAGGCAGGTGGTGTCCTGGACTGCAAGTCAGCTTACCTTTCAGCAGTGTCTCCTATGCTCTTCTGGGCTCACAGGCACTTAGTTCTCTGCTCCTTTCCTCCAGATTTGTAGGCCGGGCCATGCCACACATGCTCCTTAGATGTCAGAATACTGGATCTTGTTTTCTACTAGACCATGAACTTCTTGAGGACACGAGCCAGGTCTATTTCATCTCATTCTCTAGTATCAAGCATATAATGCCTGGCACATGACAGGTGAATTTTGCAGAACTGGACAAGGGTCCACGATAAAGATATTTGCAAACAGTCCAGGCATATGAATATGTTGATTTTTTAAATGAAAACCCAGATATTACTCTTCTTTCTCTACATCATTCATCTCTTCATCAAATATTTATTGATACCTATAATATGCCAAACACTAGACTAGGTAATGGATACAACAAAGACCAAGGGAGACTTGAGCCTTGCTCTTACACAATTCCACTTCATAGAGGAGACAGTCAAGAAACAAATAATTACAGATTGAAAGAAATAAAGAGGCTGCCATCACCAAAAGGGGAGGCATGAGGTTGGGCTCCTTCAATCTGGAAGACTGACTTTACTACTTCACTGCTAGTATGCCATCTCCCTTGGAACCAAAATAGCCATTTGTTGGTCTATGGACTATTTAACAGCTTTATTGAGGTATCATTTGTATACCATGAAATTTACCCATTGGAAGCATACAGTTCAATGATTTATAGTAAGTTTATAGAACTGTGCAACCATCACCATGATCTATTTATAAAACATTTCTGTCAACCCAGTGTTGCCTCTTGCCTGTTTGCATTGAGTCAATCCTGGCTCCTACTCCCAGCCCCAAGCAACCACTGATCTGTTTTCTAGGAGTTTCATATAAATAGAATCATACAACATGTAGTCTTTTATATCTAGCTTCTTTTGCTTAGCATAATGTCTTTGAGGTTTATTCATACTGCAGCATGTATCAGTAGATTGTTACTTTTTTTTTTCAATTGGGGTATAGTTGCTTTACAATGTTGTGCTAGTTTCCGCTGTACAGAGAAGTGAATCAGCTATATGCATACATATATCCCCTCTTTTTTTGATTTCCTTCCCATTTAGGTCACCACAGAGCACTGAGTAGAGTTCCCTGTGCTATACAACAGGTTCTCATTAGTTATCTATTTTATACATAGTAGTGTATATATGTCAATCCCAATCTCCCAATTACTTTTTTTTAATATAAATTTATTTATTTATTTTTATTTTTGGCTGCCTCGGGCCTTTGTTGCTGCGCGCAGGCTTTTCTCTAGTTGCGGCGAGCAGGGGCTACTCTTCGTTGCTGTGCACGGGCTTCTCATTGGGTGGCTTCTCTTGTTTCAGAGCACGGGCTCTAGGTGCACGGGCTTCAGTAGTCATGGCACGTGGGCTCAGTAGTTGTGGCTCATGGGCTCTAGAGCTTAGGCTCAGTAGTTGTGGCGCAGAGGCTTAGTTGCTCTGCAGCATGTGGGATCTTGCTGGACCAGGGCTCAAACCCATGTCCACTGCATTGGCAGGTGGATTCTTAACCACTGCACCACCAGGGAAGCCCTCCCAATTACTTTTTATTGCTGAGTAGCATTCCACTGTAAGGCTGAACCACGTTTTGTTTATCCATTCACCAGTTGGTGGACACTTAGATTGTTTCAAGTTGTGGGCTATTATAAATATGCTGCTGTGAACATTTGCATACAAATTTTGCATAGACATATGTTTTCATTTCTCTTGGGTAGATACATAAGGGTAGAATTGTTGAGTCATATGGTATGTATATGTTTAACTTTTTTTTTTAACTGCCAAACTTTTCTAAAGTAGATGTACCATTTTACATTCCCCCCAGTAATGTTTGAGGACTGCGTGTCCTTGGTATTCTTTGGATTAGGCTTTTTGATTAGAGACATTTAGTGGGTGTGCCGTGCTATCTCATTTTTATTTGCATTTTCCTAATGACTAATGAAAGTGATCATTTTTTTCATATGCTCATTAGCCATTTGTAGTCTTTGGTGAAATGTCTATTCAGCTTTTTTTTTTTTTTTTTTTTACTTATTTATTTTTGGCTGTGTTGGGTCTTCGTTGATACACCAGGCTTTCTCTAGTTATGGAGAGCGGGGGCTACTCTTCATTGCGGTGCACAGGCTTCTCATCGTGGTGGCTTCTCTTGTTGCAGAGCATGGGCTCTAGGCACATGGGCTTCAGTAGTTGTGGCATGCGGGCTCAGTAGTTGTGGCTTGCGGGCTCTAGGGCGCAGGCTCAGTAATTGTGGCACATGGGCTTAGTTGCTCCGCAGCACGTGGGATCTTCCTGGACCAGGGGTCAAACCTGTGTCCTCTGCATTGGCAGGCAGACTCCCAACCACTGCACCACCAGGGAAGTTCTATTCAGCTCTTTTTTAATTTTATAATTTTGTAATTGGGTTATTTGTCTTCTTAGTGTTGAATTTTGAGTTTTTATTTTTATGCTCCTGGCGAGTAGTCTTTTATTGGATATATGATTTGCAAATATTTTCCCCCAGGCTATGGCTTGTCTTTTTACTTTCTTAATGGTGAATTTTGAAAAGTAAAAGCTTTTAATTTTGGTAAAGTCAATTTATCAATTTTTTATTTTATGGATTGTGCTTTTAGTGTTTTACCTAAGAAATCTTTGCCTATCCCAAGGTCACAAAGACTTTCTTCCAAAAGTTTTATAGTTTTAGCTCTTATATTCAGGTCTATGTTCTATTTTGAATTTTTGCACATAGTGTGAGATAATGGTCTAAGTTTTTTGTTTTTTGTTTTTATATGGGTATTTAATTCTCCTAGCACCATTGAATTACCTTGGATCTTTTGTCAAAAATGAATTGGTCATAAATGTAAACGTTTATTTTTGGAATTTCTATTTTGTCCCATTGATCTATATATCTGTCCTTATGCCAGTACTATACTATCTTGATTACTGTGGCTTTATAGTAAGTTTACAATCAGGTGATGTAAGTCCTCCAATTTATTATTTTTCAAAATTGTTTTGGCCACTCTAGTTCTTTCCATTTACATATACATTTAATTTATTTTTCAATTTCCACGAAAAGAGTCTGCTAATATTTTGATATGAACTGCTTTGAATTGCCATCTTAACAATATTGATTTTTCCAACTCATGAACATGGACTTGTTCTCCATTTATTTAGATCTTTAATTTTTCTCAGCAATGTGTGGTAGATTTCAGCATACAGGTCTTATTTTGTTAAACTTACTCCTAAGTTCTATATTCTTTTTGATTTTATTTGAATTAAATTTTCTTAATTTTATTTGCATACTGTTCACTGCTAGTATGTAGAAACACAATTGATTTTTGTATGTTGATCTTGTATCTTGCAACCTTGCTAAATTCATTTATTAGTTCCAGTAGCTTTTTTGTAGATCCCTTAGGATTTTCTACGTACAGAATCATGTCATCGGTAATGAAGGTAATTTTACTTCTTCCTTTATAATCAGGATGCTTTTTATTTCTTTCTTATGCCTGGTTGCATTGGCTGCAACCTCCAGTACCAGGTTGAATAGGAGTAGTAAGAGCAGATCTTCTTTCCTCTTTCCCTGTCTTAAGGGGAAATCATTCAGTCTTTCATCATTAAGTATGCTATTAGCTATTGGTTTTTCATGAAGGCCCTTTATCAGGTTGAAGAAGTTCCCTGTTATTCCAGTTTGTTGAGAGTTCCTTTCATGAATAGGTATTGGATTTTGCCAAATGTTTTTTCTGTGTCTAATAAGATGATCATGTGTTTTTGTCCTTTATGCTATTAATGCAGTATATTACATTAATTGATTTTCATATGTTAAACCAACCTTGCATTACTGGGATAAATCCCACTTGGTCATGGTGTTTAATCCTTTTAATATGTTGCTGGACTCACTTTGATAATATTTATAAAGGATGTTGGTGTCTTATGTTCATGTTGGGCATTTCTTGTGATGTCTTTAGCTTCTGTAGCAGGGTAATACTGACCTCATAGATGAGTTGGGAAGTGTTCTCTCCTCCCTTATTTTCTAAGAGAGTTTACATAGGATAAGTATTATTTTTTTGTGGTTATTTTTGTGTTTTTTTATGCTAAGTGTAATTTTTTTCTTTAAATATGTGGTAGGATTCATTATTTAAGCCATACGATGCTGGGCTTTTCTTTGTGAGTTTTTAAATTACTAATCCAATTTATTTCCTTGTCATAGGTCTATTCAGATTTTCTATGTCTCCTTAAGTCATGGTTTATAGTGTGTTTATTTCTGGGAATTTGTACATTTCACCTAAATTGTCTAATTTTTGGTATAAAATTGTTCCAGATATTTCCTTATAGTCCTTTCAGTTTTTATTAAGTCAGTAGTGATGTTCCTCTTTCATTCTTGATATTGGTAATCATGTCTTCTTCCTTTTTTTGGTCATTCTAGCTAAAAGTTTATCAGTTTTGTTGATCTTTTCAAGGAGCCAACTTTTGATTTCATTTATTTTCAGCTTCCTGTCTCATTGATTTCTGCTCTAACCCTTAGTCCTTTTTTTCTGCTTGTATTGGGCTTAATTTGCTCTTTTTCTAATTTCTTAATGTGGTGGCTTAGATAATTAATTTGAAACTTTTTTTTTCCAAATTAGGCAAATGAATTTTTTACTAAGTTCTGCTTTGTTACATCCCACAAATATTGATTGTTATTGTTTTGTTTTCATTCATTTCAAAACACTTTATAATTCCCATTGTAATTTCTTGTTTGACTCATGAATTCCTTAGAAGTGTCTTACTTAATTTTCTAATATTTGGGGATTTCCCAAATTACTTTCTTTTGTTGTGGATTTCTAATTTAGTCCTATTGTGATTGCAGAACATACTTTTTATGACTTAAATTCTTTTTAATTTGTTGAGACTTGTTTTATGGCCTATATATGGTCTATCCTGGGGGATAGTCCATGTAATTTTTAAAAGAATATATACTCTGCTGTCATCAAGTGAGTTGTTCTATAAATGTTAATTAGGTCAAGTTGGCTGATAGTGTTGAAGTCTTCTATATCTTCACTGATTTTCTGTCTAGTTATTCTGTCAGTTTTTCAAGAGCAAAGTATTGAGATCTCCAAGTATAATTATTGAACTCTCTATTTCTCTTTTCTTCAATCAGTTTTTGCTTCATGTATTTCAGGACTTGGTTGTTAGGTATTTATAGGTTTATAATTGCCATATCTTCTTGATACACTGACCCTATTATATTTATGAAATGACCCTCTTTTTCTCTAGGAATGTTTCTTGTCCTAAAGTCCATTTTTCTGATATTAATATAGACATTCCAATGCTCTTAAGTTTACTATTTGCATGGTATATATATTTCCTTCTTTTAACTTTCAACCTATATGTGCTTTTAAATCTAAAGTGTGTCTCTTTACACAGCATATGTTCTTGTAGACAGCATAAAGTTGGATCTTTTTTATCCAGTCTGACAATCTGCTGTTGACTGAATTATTTAGTCCAGTAACATTTGTATGATTTTTTATCTTGCTGGATTTATGTCTGCCATTTTGCTATTTGTTTTCTATATGCCTCATATCTTTTTTTTCCTCTGATTCTTCTTTTCTGCTTTCATTTTTTAAATAGATTTATTTTGTGTATACCATTTTAATTCATCTGCTGATTTCTTAACTACATTTTTTTTTTTTTGGCTGCATTAGGTGTTTGTTGCTCTGCACAGGCTTTCTCTAGTTGTGGAGAGCAGGGTCTACTCTTCGTTGCGGTGCACGGGCTTCTCACTGCGGTGGCTTCTTTTGTTGCGGAGCACAGGCTCTAGGCACACGGGCTTCAGTAGTTGCGGTACGTGGGCTCAGTAGCTGTGGCACGCAGGCCCTAGAGCGCAGGCTCAGTAGTTGTGGCGCACAAGCTTAGTTGCTCCACGGCATGTGGGATCTTCCCGGACCAGGGATAAAACCCGTGTCCCCTGCATTGGCAGGCAGATTCTTAACCACTGCGCCATCAGGGAAGTCCCTTAACTACATTTTTTATTGTTATTTTCTTACTCTTTGCTCCTAGGAATTGCAATATATCTTCTACCTTTTCACAATCTACTTTAGCTTACTACTGACTTAGTTCTAATAAAATATAGCAAGTTTATTCCAATATGGCCATTTTTCCCCTCTTCCTTTGTACTATGATTGTCAAATCTGTATATATTATAAACCAAACAATACTGATGGTTGTCCTTATAATTATTGCTTATGCAATCTTTATGTTCTTTAAAGAAATTAAGGGAAGAAAAGAGAAAATATATATACAGTCTTCTATATTTACCCACATATTTACCATTTCCAGTGTTCTTCATTTCTTTCTCTGGATATGAGTTACCCTGTGGTGTCATTTCCTTTCAGCCTGAAGGACTTCATTTAGTATATCTTGTAAGGCTAACAAAAAATTCCCTCATTATTTATCTAGAAATGTCTTTATGTCACCCTCATTTGTGATTAATGCTATTGCTAGATACGGGATTCTTGGTAGACAGGTTACTCCCACACCCACATTTTTACCACTTTGAATATGTTCATCTGTCTTCTCCCTCCATTGTTTCTGGTGAGAATTCAGCTATCAATCATAATGTTGTTTGCTTGTACATAACGAGTTATTTTTGTCTTGCTGCTTTCAAGATTTTCTCTTTCAGCCATTACTTCTTCAAATATATTTTTCTGCCACCTTCTCTCTCCCTTCTCCTTCTCCTTCCCTCTCCCTCTCCCACTGCACATGTGTTGATATTCTTGCTCTTGTCACACAGGTCTCTGAGGCTCTGCTCATTTTTCTTCAATTTTTTTTTGTCTTTCTCATCTTCAGATTGGATGATTTCTATGGGCAAATGTTCTAGTTCACTGATTCCTGTTCATTTAATTTATGGTATTTTTCAACTCTAGAATTTTTATAGTTCCTCTTTCTCTATTGAGATTCCCTATCTGTTGAAGCATTGTCATCATAATTTCTTTTAATTCTTTAAATACAGCTTCCTTTAAGACTTTGACTAAGTTACACTAGCTGCTTTGAAGTCCTTGTCTGCTAAACCAACATCAAAGTCACTCAGAATCAGTTTGTATTGACTGCTTTTTTTCCCCCTTGAATATAGATCATCCTTTTTCATTTTTCTTTTCTTTTTGTCATGTCATAATTTTTTGTTTAAAACTAAACATTTTAGATGATATATTGTAACAACTCAGGGTTCTGATAGTTTTAAGTAGCTTGCCTGAACATAATCTGCAGGATCTATCTCCCCAAGCAGTCTGCTTGGTTGTTGCTTTTTTTTTTTTTTTTTTTAATATTTTTATTTTATGAGCCTGGCTTCCTAGGGGTTGCCCCTTTGCACACATAGCTTAGTGGCCAGCCAATGGTTGAGCAAAGATTGTGCTCAAAAACCTTGAACCCATAAGGCTTCCATCCTCTGCCAAGCGATCTGTATGTGGGTTGAAGAGAACATTCAAAGTTCAGCCAGTTCTCAAGCCTGCCTTGGCTTTGACTTTTCACTGGGGTCTCCCAGGTCTCCCCAGCATATACACATACTTTCCCAATCAACAAAAGATGTGTGGAGAGCTTATCTGGCACATCTATGGCTCTCTCATTTCCAGAATCTCCCCATCACATTTTTGGTTGATCTGTCACTCATCCCAACCAGGACTGCCACCTCAGGCTAGCAAAACTGTGCTGTTTCCCCCATTCATTTTCCTACAGAGTTTGCTACTTTTATTGGCAATGCCACTGGCTTTTGCTTTCTACTCCAGATCAAGTCAGCCTCCTCTGGCAGTCCTGCCCTGATAACACCCATCTTCCTAGCCAACTAAGCCAGAGGGTGAGGTGGGGATCTTCTTACCCGAAGTTCTGTCAGCTTTCTATGAATAAACACTTCTCAGTTTGTGTTTTGCCTTCAGTGATTATCCAGAGCCCTGAAAGGATTGTTTTAACAATTGTTCAGTTTTAAACTTGTTTTGGGGGGAGTGAATTTGTTGACCTCTTCACTCGGAGCTGGAAGTCCCCTGTCGAAGAATTTTGCTAGTCTGTATAAAGTACGTAGGATGTGGTTGTAATGAAAGGCCTGATCCTTGACTCCTTGTGGATTTTGGCCCCTTACTTCCCAGAATTCCCAGCCCTCCTCCTCAAAGAGCTTCCAGTGGCTGAGGTTCCCTGAGATGGGTAATGACCAGCTCCACGAGCTTTCACTCCATTCGTTTCCCCGTCGGCAGTGTGACTGTCAAAATCGAATCTTTGCATGTGCTGACATCAGCTTCAAATCCAGGGCAGCACTTTGCCCATTGACTGACCCAAAGGCAACAGGTGGGACCTGTTTTTGGCAGAACCATTGAAGAAAAATGGCCTAGTCGTCAGCCTGTTTCATTTATCTCTATCATCTGGGAATACAATATAGATAGTATCAGACTCAACAAAAGGTACACTCTATTTTCAGTTTTTTGTCTAGACAGAGAAGACTAAGCACTTGGATATCTGAAATACCTACCACGAAAAATAAGAAAGATGGGCTCAGTGGAAGGCCAGAGGGGGTAGCACTGCTTGTTCGCTTTCTCTCCCTATATTCTTTTTTTTTTTTTAAAGAAAGAAGTTCAACCCCACCACCCACTCGTCAGGTGATTGGAGACTGTAGTTGTAAAAATGTGCTGCAGGCAGAAGTTCTGAAAAACCCCAGAAAGTGTTGAAAACATCTCTAAACAAGGTATTTTTCTCCTGCACCTTTCTTGCTAAAGGTCCCAATTGCTGCCAAGAAAACTAGTGAGAATGTTAGCTGCCGGATAAAAAATTTATGACAGTGTTTGGCAAAGGACTATCTCGCTGCTTGTTTTCTACATTTCCACAAGGCACTTGAAGGCAGCCTCTTTCTCCTTCTCCTCCCTCCTCCTCCTACACTTTGGGTACATATACCTCACTGATCACTGTTCTGGGTTTGTTCTCTAATAAAAGAGCAAACTCCTATAAAGTAGGATTAAACAATGTAACTTTTTTTCCCCTTCAGTAACCTCGGAAAATGTGAGGGAAGTGTTTTCAAATATGATGTGTTGCACAGAAGGGGAAAGAGATGCTGGCTTTGCTTGTTTAGAACAGGCCCATGTATAAGGAAAAAATTAAAAAGAACCTTTCGATTAATGACCGAAGACCCTTAGTGGCGGAAGGAATCTTAGAAATCCTCCAGTTCTTGCAAACCCCCGCCGCCAACACTTTGCAGACAAGGAAATGGGGACCCAGAAGGAGACAGTGTCCTGCCTAAGGCCACACAGGCCGAGCCCACCTGGGAGGAGAGCCTGGCCCTCACCTGGGTACCACGCTCTACCCGCCACATCACACCACAGCTCACGTCACGTTTGTTTGTTGGGGATCCCCCCAAGCCTGTGTACTTACAGTGTGTTTTATGAGCATTAGCATTCTAGGCTATTCTACTTTATGAAAATTAAAACATTTTCTTCCCCAAAACTCTTTTTAAAAAATCTAACGCGTTAAAAGTGAGTCAAGATAGGGCAACAATACTACTGAAATGGCACTGCCTGCCTGTGTCAATTAAACCTCCAGGCTGTGTCATTAAATGTTTACGTGAACCTTTCAAAAGGATAGGGGGCTGCGGGGAGGTGTTTAGAAAAAAAGTTTTGAAGCGAGTTTGAATGTTGATAGTGATAATTACATAGGTTGGTGATCACCCTGAAATATTTTGCCTGCCTGAGAAAGCAAAATCATCTGTCTCAGTCTTTTCAAAACAGTTATCAGATTACGCTCTCAGTTGTTAATTAGTGCTGTTTAGCACGCATTTCATCATTCCTACTTATTCAGAAGCCTGGCTGCACCCTTGTTCCTTGCCTGGCTTCTGTCCGCAGAAGCATCTGCTGTGACCGTCGCACGCACGCCCGGCGATGCTGAAGCACGGAGCCAGGGCTGCGGCTGCCTTTTGCTGTGGCTGAGTTAAGGAAGCGAGTGTTATTTGATATAAAGTACTGCGGACAGACCAGAAGTAAGCGGATTATTTCAGGCAGCGTTAGGAGGTAACTGGAGGAAGATTAGCTCTCCATGAGGCAGATATCATAAGCAAATTAGAAAACCTCCCCAATTAGTACAAGAAACCCAGATTTGTGCTGTTTGTGATCTTCTGCTGAAAGGCAAAGTGTCGACGTTATGGGCTTGAGTCTTGATTTAAGTTGAAATGTTGGCATTTCCTATCAGTGTGTGTTAGCATCTGAGGCTGTGTACTGGTTTAGTAAGTGAAGTAAATCCCTATTCTCCTTAGCTGCCAAGTCTTCCCCATTCCAACGCTCTGTACATTGGTAAGGTTTTCTTTGGCCCTGGAATAATCTCTAGGGCATATTATAATATTTCGATACTGGGAATATTCAACATGACTCCAATACCCCACACTTAATCTCTCTTTTGTCTGTCTTACGGCACATGTATCATGCTGAAGTCATAAAAATGGAGTGTGCAAAATGCCAGATGCTACAAATGCAATTAGATACTTAAAAATAGCTTCCTTGGTGGCACTGCTTGAAATCTGAACTGGGCCCTGTTTTCTCAAACAGGGTGACACTTTTCTGCTAAGCTACCGACTGTGTGCTCTGACAGGAAGCACAGGTCCCCTTCTGAGGCCACCATGCAAACGCAGGTCATTCTAGAATTCAGACCAGGCACTCTCACCCTTGCAACATCATGGCAGTCCCAGGCGTGTTTCTGTTTTATTCTCCAAGTGCACTGTGTAATCTCCGGTGTCTTGACCTCTGATGTTTTGCACAAGTTGTATGTGGCAAAAGCCCTCAGCAGACCAAGCCTGACTTGTCTAAAGAAAATGGGGTAGCTATACTCCTCGTTTGAAGATTTGAAATGCATTCCAAATAAACTTTTCACCAGAATTCGAATAACCACAAAGCTCAGAATTTATTTTGCAGTCTTATCCAAGGAAGAAGGTAATGTTTTTGTCTCTGTGTGTGGAGGCTGATAAATAGTTCCTATTTTTCTGGCTGTAAACATGGTGCATATTCATTACAAAAAAATTTGGAAAATGTGGTGAGTCACAGAAGATTTTTTTTTAAATCACCATGATCTAAACACAATCATTACTTTCATTTCAATGTATTTCTTTCCAATTTTTGTTCAAGTTTATCCTTTTGTGAATTAGGGTCACAATATTCATAGTATTTTTAATCTTTGCTTTTTACCTAATATATCATGGGCAATAAAATTGGTGGTCTTAATGACAAGTAGAATAAGACAAGACCCTCTCATACCTTCTGAATGATCAAGAACAAATTTATTCAGTGTAGTTTTAGTATTAATTCTATTTCAGTATATATTTTTCTTTGAAAATTATCAGTATCCCAATGGTATTTATGGCAACTTTCAACTCACCAATGTTATATGAAATACTATCATATCACTCTATTTCTTTGAGGAGAACTTTGCATTTTCTCTGTTTTTACATGCATGATCTAATTTGAACATCACAAGAACCTTTCAGGTAGGAAAAAAAAAAAAGAACAGATGTCGTTATCCCTGATTTGATTCATAAATGCAAAGTGAGCTATGATATAAGATGCACCATGATGCCAGCCATTATTCTTCCCACCACGCACTGCACATGGTCTTTGAAACTGGACCTCATTTTAATTTATTTATTTTATTTATGGCTGTGTTGGGTTTTCATTGCTGCACGCGGGCTTTCTCTAGTTGTGGCGAGCGGGGGCTACTCTTCATTGCGGTGCACGGGCTTCTCATTGCGGTGGCTTCTCTTGTTGCGGAGCACGGGCTCTAGGTGCACAGGCTTCAGTAGTTATGGCTCACGGGGTCTAGAGTGCAGGCTCAGTAGTTGTGGCGCATGGGCTTAGTTGCTCCGTGGCATGTGGGATCTTCCTGGGGCTCGAACCCGTGTCCCCTGCATTGGCAGGCGGGTTCTTAACCACTGCACCACCAGGGAAGCCCCTGGACCTCATTTTAAATACCAGCTTTGCCACTGACTAGCTGTGCAATCTTGGGCAAATTAACCTCCCTAAGCCTCAGTTTTCTTCTTTGGAAAATGGTAACATTGATATCTTTGTCACAGATTTGTAATGAGGATTAAATACAAGAATTTGTGTGAAGTACTTCGGATAGCACAAGGCACCAAAAAAGTTAATTTTTTTTCTCACACATTCTCTCTTTCTTATAACATTGTGAAGAAAGTATTATGTTTCTCTTTCCAATTTACTCAATTCTTATTTAGCCTTATTTTAAATAATTATATATGTAATAATATATAATTTAAGAAAATGTAAAAATATGTAATAGAAAGCAAAAAACACTCACCAACCAAATACAAACACTGGTACTGCTCAGCTACATTTCCTTCCAGTCTTTTTTAAATTTTTTCTGTGCAAAGGCTTGCCATTTGTTTTTAGACATGTCAATTAGTGTCTTAAACTAAGGAATATGGCTGGTAGTTAAGGCATGTGTTTTATAGAACATGGTCTGCATGCCACCACACCCTGTTCTTGCTTCTAGATCTCAAAAGAGGTGTCCCTTTGGAATCCTACTTCCATTGGCAGTAAACCAAAATGGGGAGTCAGATGGGTGGTCATGGCAGGGGCGCGATGAGGATGTCTCCAGAACCTGAGGTATCTGAATGCACTGATGAGTCCTTCACCCACTGGCCCTGTGGCCTTGGAGTAAATTGTGTAAAACCCAGCCCGCCCATTCACAAAACCAGCTTCTCTGACAATAGAAAGGGGTTGGACTTCAGAGGCCACAATCTGTCAGGCCCAGATTCAGCCTCATTGTCACCCAGGGCACGGGCAACTCAGAATTACTACACTTAGGTATCTTCAACCACTGGGAAGAAAAGCCTTTCCTTAGACCCTTAAAAGGTGTTCTGTTCAAGCTGAAAGGAAAATTCCTACAGCCAAGCATCTCCTGTCAGCTAAGTTGATAGTTCTCTATCAAGTCAACCATTAGTGAATACATTGGTTCTTCTTCTTTTTTTTTTTTTCTTTTTTTGCGGTTCTGCCTTGGCTATTCCCAAGACTTCTCTGAACCAGTTGGGCAAAATTGATTTTTATTAGTTCCACTGGCCTTGTGGAAAATTATCTCATGAACTGGTTTTTATAGGAAGACTCAAAGCACAGCACAGGGTAAAAAATAAGCCTATAGCAGTCAAAACTGTTGTCTGAAATGTCTTCAGACTGGAAGGCTGAATTTATTGCACAAAACAAGTACTGGCAAGGCGGAGGTGTGCAGTCCTGCTCATTATCACTGGAAAGGAGAACCAAAAAGCCGAGTAAAAAATTAAATTTTAATAATGCCACTGATATTTTCTAAATCTTTCCTGACAGAAAGATTCTCATTATTTTTATCTGTCTCCGAGTAGGTTCTTTTAGTGCCATCTCAGAAATGGCCTCAGCTATGATTGTTTTCTAGGCTTTAAAGCATCTGAAAAACCAAATATATACAGAGAGAAATATGCTTTAGATTGTTCAAGGAAGGGCCGTGACCGTGGTAACATTTCAGCTAGCGTATCTGCAGCCAACATTTGCTGGGAACGCCCTCTGCTTCCAAAAAGAGGTCTGTGTTATTAAGACGATTGAAGTAAATCCCCAAACAAAGGGGACCACGATCCACTGCACTTGGCTACGGAGGAACCCAGGGGCCCCAAGTCCCAAGTTTGGGTTCACTCTGGAAACTGCCCCATGCTGGCCACAAAAGGAGATTCAAGAAAAAATGGAATTATCTTATTGTTTCGGTAAACGTGCAAACTCGCCTTCCAAGTATCACATAGTACAGAATTGTTTGGGGGATAGGAGGGAAAATAAACCCAGAATCATTAAAGTAGCCAACCCACAAAAATGTGAATTTTTTTTTTTTGTTTTCTTAGTTCTTTAGTGCCTGTGTATAAACCTGTCTTGGTCCCAAAAGGATTTACAGCAATTTACCAAAATGTATACAATAGATTTTCTATATAGTAAATTTAGTCCGGTGGGAGGTTAACACACAAACTGTGGAATAGCCCATAAGTTTGTGAGAAGTGGGCCACAAATTTATCTCCAGGCATCTGGCAGGCGACTTGAAGAGGAAGACGGTTTCAGTTAGATGCGTCAACATCCTTGAGCTGAAAACACAGCTCCTTCCCCCGACCCCGACCCGAGCGAACACCTTCCCATGGGACCTCATCACAGGGACACACGCCGTGCAGGGTAGTAAACATGTTCAAGAGCATCCTTACAGGAAATACGAGTTCCACAGGGCTGTCTCCTGCTGTCCCTCCGTCTAAGCAGGTGGCGTGGTGCCGAGCACAGCCAAGCGCGCGTGCGCGAACCTGGGCAAAGCCAGCGGTGCGGATTCCCGGGGGCTCCGCTCCTCCAGAGGAGACTCCTGTGTCTCGAGGAGAGGGGGACCCCATTCGTTAGGCCCCCCGATCAACCCTGTTTCCCTCAGCTGGACTTCTGACGAGTGTTCGGCAGGGGAGTTTGAGGCTCTACCCAACTCCATTAGAAACCTCCAGTGGCACCCCCTTAAGCTAGTAATTAGGGCGCCCACGTAGGGGGCTGGGTTTCACCATCTGCTTGTGGAAATGAAGGCCAGGGAGCTTGAGGGCAGTACCTCCAAAGAATGACAGAGGAAAGAATGGTTTCTTCTTTCTAAGATTCAGGCTGCTTTTTGGCTCAGTTTCTGTAAAGAGCCCTCCTGACTTGTTGGTTTTTCTATTTCCTGCAGTAAAGGAGCTGAGAAAGAGTTCAAAGGCCGCAGTATTCCTTGGCAGTTTCTTTTCTTTCTTTTTATCAAGTCCACCGGCGTGGATGTCAGCGAACATCCTCAGGGATGCTGGGGTCACATATATGTACTACCACTTTAGAGAGGGGGAAACTGAGGCATATTTCCTTGTTTTTCACGAGATCACGCAACAGATTGGGCGTGGAGGCCATCCTGCAAAGCTCTTTGCCACTCACCCTCCGAAAGACACCGCTTGGCTTCCCATCTCAGGCCCACTGACTTGTAAGATGTTTCACATAAAATGTACACCCTCCTCCTTAAGAAGCACCAGCCAGGCTCTCCAGCACATTCTGCAGGCTGTGAGGGTCAAGGGGGCTGCAGATATGCAGTCCAGCCCTGACCTCTGCCTGTGCTTTTCATCCCCTTGTGAGAGGTCCAAAAGGCACACACAAGCTGGTTTGTGGCTTCTGTTGACCTCTCTCTAGCCCTTGACCCTGCGGTTAGGAATCAGTTATGGGCTAAGTTGGACGCACTCAGTGTAGACCCTGGTGATTGAAGCTCACGCGGAGGTTGAACTTCAGACTTCCACAGGGTCAGGACGGCTGGGCTTTTCCTGCCTCCGAGGGAATCTCCAGCAATGCAGGGCAGGGAGGCTCTCCCTCACCCACCCCCTTCCTTTTAATTCATCCCTTAATAACTAGTCAGAGGTCACAGACTGACGATCAGAGCCACTCTGACCCACAGACAGATGTTCTTTGTTTGGCTACCCAGTGTTTTGGAAAACTTTTTCTTAGTTGCCAATATTGAAAACTTGAGCGATTTCACGGAAAGAACACAGTTTCTGGCTTCTCTTGGCAAAAAAGAAGATCCGGCCGCACTGAGCTGACTCCGCATACCAAGGGCGAGTAGGAGCAGCCCCCCAGTTTAGAATGAGGGCAAGCGGCCCCCAGGCCTCCAGTCCCCTCTCCCGACGCCTGCAGCCCTCAGACTGGAGACTCCCCTTCCCCCACCCCGCACCGGACTTCCTTCCTTGGTTAGAGAAAAGAATTGCGCACGTTCCCAGGCTGGCAGGTGACGTGGCTTCACCTGCGCAAACCTGGAGATCCTGCTATCTGATCGTCACCCTGCCCCACCCTCCTCTCGCCCAAAGAACTGTGGGTCAGCCCTCGTGCTTATCTCAAATAAGCCTTCAGAGGAGGCCATCTTAACCCGGGGTCACCTGCTCGGAAATGATTAATGCTGCTTGCGGGTATGTAAAATCAGTTTAAAGGGAAAGACTGTGAGGGAGATACAAGTTTGAGCAGACAGGGCGCTCGCTGCTGGGTGTCTCCTGCAGAGCAGCCCAGGGATTCGAGTCACCAAAAAGCCCCTCCACCCAGAGCCCAGGGCGAGGGTCACCTGATGGGAGCTGGAAGCAGGGAGGGTCTGTGAGGAGCCACAGTGGAGATGGGGCTGCTGGGAAGACAGAGGAAGGAAGGGAGGAATACCCCTCCCCCCCCCCCCCCCCCCCCCGCTGTCCTGCCAGCGCCTCCCATGGCCGAACGCAGTGGGCAGCCAGTCATCAGCGGTTGGGGTGGTGGCAGAGGAGCCTCTTTGTGATATAGAGCAAAGCAACGAAGGGACAAGAAAAGGGTCTGAGGACAGGCAGCCCCAGGACTGACACACTGGGGATATGAGTTAAGACACATCCCATTCAGCCACAGAATCAGATCTGGACGAGTGAGAGAAGTTCTGATGTTATGATCTAGAAAACGTGACCACATCCCTCAAGAGTTGACAGAGATGCAGGTGGCTGATACACCTTTGCCAAAATAGTTTATTCCCCTGACATCAGGAAAGCAAAAAGGTGTAAATCCAGGACTATTAGGAGATTAGTATCTAATGTCAGATCTTGCAGGAAATGATGTTAAAGCCCATCACAAAAGCCAAGGCAGCCGTGTCTCCACCAGTGTGGCCTCAGCCAGCCCTGATCCAGAAGAGGCATCTTGGCTGTCAAGGGGTGTCCCCAGGGAAACTAACAGAGCTGGAGAGGGCAGCCTCCGCCTTCCTGGGTAACTGAGGTAGCTGCTGAAGGCGGGGCTTCCAGGAGAGCGGCTGCACCTGGACCCCACAATGCAAGCTAATCAGGGGCAGCGCTAGGATGTGCCCCGCGGGAATCTGCAGAGGACTCTGCAGGCTTTCCAGGCCAAGGCACCTGAGCGGGGGGGGGGGGGGGGGGGGAGGGGGGGGGATGCCTACTGGAGGGGAGGGGGGCAGCCAAATAAGGGGGAGTCTCAGGACTCATTGTGGGGAGATCAGTGAAGTGACAATAGGAGTAGAGGTATAAAATAATAACTATTATAGTTCTTTATTGAGCGGTTACTATTGCCAGGCACTGGTCTAAGCACTTCATGTTGAATTAACTCATTTATTGATTAATGTAATTTATTGACCAAGGTACTGCTATTATTGGCCCCATTTTCCTGAGGAGGAAACCAACCAAAACATTGGTTCTTTGGAACTCTCAGATTCCTTGTATTGGTATTTTCATCTTTCTTTTTAAACAGAAGACTGATGGAACGTTGTCCACTTTTTATTTTGCCAAGTAAGAGGGAGTAGTTTCCAAAGAGAGTGTACATTTCCAATGTCCAAGTTTGGGACACTGGGAGAAAACAGTGGCATCTACTATCACCATCACTCTACAAAATAAAGAATATTTTCACACTAAAAGGGTCAAAAGGACATAATCTTGGAGAAGTAATGAAGTTAACTTGTCCAAGTAACTTGCCCGACTGGTGTGTGGCAGATTCAAATCCAGGCAGTTGGCTCCAAAAATGAAGGTGGCTGATCAGCTTCTGCGCATGGCTTCTCTGGAGGATAAAGAGGGTGTGGGCTCTTGGCTAGGGAGGGGCTAGGGGGTGGCTCGTTCAGGAGGGCAGTGAGGTTGCTTTACAATACAGGGCAGGACCCAGCGGAAGTGGGGAACCTCCCTCAGGGCACCCAGCAGGAGATGCACAGGGGGAGAGTGAGAAGCACCTAAAACTGGGAATGGGAGGTCATTGAGGCCTGACACCGAGGAAGGTCCATCTCGCACTGAGAGCTTTACCGGGGCCGCATGCGGAGTGGGGCTCGCCTTCTCCCTGGGTGGGTCTGAGCCACCAAATCTGGGTCCTACCTAATAAATCAGGATCATTGTGAAGATTAAATGACATCACACAAAGAGATCTTTAGTCCTTTCCCAAGATCACACAGTGAGTCTAGCTAATCGTCCCACCTGATTTTCTTTTCTGTCTAGCACTCTTTTCTACCAGATGCACTAAATTAAATCTTCAGCAGACTTGGAATCTTTGTACAGCATATCCCTTCATCTGTATGATAGGTGATGTTGACGTCCTAAAAAATCGTGTGGTACGAGGTCACTGGGCAATGGACAGTCACTGGTGAGCAACCCCCAGAGGACGATTGCTTTCAGTTCTGTCCCTGAATCTGGTGAGGGATCGGGTGATCATGCATTTACCTAAAAGAGAGGGGCTGAAAGGACACAACCAGTGTGCCAGGGACTGAAGAAAGCTGATGAGCTATGCTCCTGAATAGAAATGAGTATTAGTAATTTACTGCGCATTTACGCTGGGCACTAAGGAAAGAGTAGACTTAGGTTAATTAGTGTTCTGTGCTACCAACAAAAATTAACTTGCACGCCCAATCACTGTGTCCATGCAGAAGAGTGTGAAGATGAAGATGTCAAAGACTCCCCTTCAGACGACCAAGGCGAGTCTGACAGAGAGCATGAGACACACCAGTTACCTAAATAACCGCTTTATTATGTGTGTGTCCAGCAGGGGTGGAAGCTAAGACTGGAGAGGTGGGCTAGGGCTTCAGGGAACTCCTTTGTCCAAATGGGCGTGATATAGTCTCCACCTCGTGGGATTGTGGTGAGGGTTCAACAAAGGGTAGAAGATGCCAGAACAGCACCTGGCCGGGAGTCCACACCCGGCTCACATGAGCTGTGGGCGGGGTGTAGCTGCAGCTGCCCTCACGGTCACTGTCACTCATGTTGCTGTTGGCATCACCCTGGCAACCACGCTGTCAAGGCCCGAGGAGGAATCTCCAGAGGGTAGAGCTGGGTGGGATTTTCCAACTCCGGGGTTCACGAACTTTCACATTTCTTGGACTTGGGACTTTTTAAACAGAGAACTGAAGGAGGATTGTCCACTTTTGATTTTGCCAAATAAGAATAGTTTCCAAGGAAAGAGTACATTTCCAATGTCCAAATAAGGACATTGGGGAAAAACTTGCCATTTACTATCACCGTCACTCCATAAAATCAAGGACATTTGAGCACTAAAACAGTAGAAAGGACACAATGTCAGAGAAGAGGGCAATCCTTGAAATCGAGTAATGTGTTTTTCAAATAAAGGAGGTTTCTATGTCACTTGTCTTGCCTTGAGCTTCGGCCTGGAGTTGGGGAACCACTGTTGTGCATCCTTCCACGCCCCTCTTCATTGTATGTAGAAGTGGGACTGGGTTAGGCTCAGTAAGAGGTGGAGACTGATAGGTTCTGAGCTGTGTTCCTGGATTTTGTGGAACATTCCCTGGTAGCAGAAGACATGTTTGGAGTTGCCATGATGTGCAGTCGCCACAGTGGCCCTGGCCGCTCGCCTGAGAATGGGGATCACGGTGAAACAGGAGCGGGCCTGGGGGTCTGGAGACCTGGCTGTGCCCCACAGGGTTGACCCTGGGCACGTCCCTCCACCTCTCAAGCCCTCAGGGTCCTCGACTCTAAAACGAAGACCCCAGACCAGAGTGTGGAGACCTTTTCCAGCTCTGGCTGTCTGCAAACCTGGGAGGGAATAAGTGTACCTTGCATATCTAGAGCATCCTTATTTGATTTTCTTCAAGTTCTTTCCAAGCCTTTTGATTGAAGCGAGCTGCCTTGATCGTATCTGAAAGCCCGGTAGCCAGCAAAGCTCTCCAGGCCCCTGCCATCCTTGAGTCCGTAGTTCAGAATAGCAGAGGCTGCACTGCCCAGCCTGAAATTCGAGGTGCCCGTTTGGCAATGTAGAGTGCAGTGTAACTACACACCACTCGTCAGACCCTGGCGGGCTTATCAATGGGCTCTGACAGGTACCTGTTGGCCGCCTTCCCAGGCTGGGAAGGTGTCCTCAAGCCAGCCAATGGGATGCCCTCCCTTTGCCTTTGATGTTTATGCGGCCACCTTGGAGGGAAGGCTCGCCCTGCTGGGGACAGTGTCACCGTGAGGCCCAGATAGATACCAGACTGTGGGATTGAGAAGCCTGGTGGGCTTGGTCTTGGTGGGGGGTTGGGCAGCAGCTTCCTGGACACCTGCCTCCGCCTCCCCCCCAGCCACTGGAGGTTTCCCAGGCAGCTCCTCCAGCCTCTGACCACTTTCCCCCTGCCTGTCACCTTTCCTGAAACTGCATCTCCTTTCACAGAGTTATTTGCCGACCTCACGCATGTAAAGGCTTTACCTTTTGAAAGTGCTTTATAATCTTTAATGAGCTAATCCTCTTCTCCCTGGGGTGGTTGGTGAACTGGCTGATTTTGCTGGGTAGAAACTGAAGCCCAAGTGTGTCAGAGTGACTTGCTCCAGGTCACCCCAGGCAAATCCAGGATTGTGGACACACAACAAATTGTCCCCGGCGCTGGCATTACTCTAATTACAGCCTTTGTTGTCAGGCTTCCGTAATTGATTGCTCATTGTGACACCGTCAGCTCCCTCGGGTCAGGGACTCTGGCTTTTCTTTTCTCTTCAGAGGGACTTGGCCAGACCTGCCATTCCCATCTGCGCATGGTCCAAGGACCACCACATTCTCCAGCGGAGGAGGGCTTGCCTTCGATAGTTTTTAGCTTTGAGACCAGGAGTGGGCAAACCACAGGTAGCACACCAAATCTAGCCCCTTGCCTGTTTTTCTATGGCCCATGGGATAAAAATGGTTTTGACATTTTAAAATGGTTGGAAAAAAATCAAAAGAAGGATATTTTTTGATGTGGGAAAATTACATGAAATTCAAATCTCAGTGTTTGTAAAGAAAGTTTTATTAGAACACAGCCATGGTCACTCGTCCACGTATTGTCTAGGGCTGCTTTTGCACTACACGGGCAGAATCCTGTAGTTGCAGCAGAGGCCGTATGGCCCACAAAGCCTAAAATACTTAACAGTTATGGGTTGTATTGTGTGTTCTCCCCTCCTCCACTCCCCTTCCCCAAATCCATATGTTGAAGTGCTAACCCCTAGGACCTCAGAATGTGACCTTGTCTGGAAAAAAGGTCTTTGCAGATACAATTAGTTAAGGTGAGACATCCTGGAGCAGGGTGGTCCCCTAATCCAATATGACTGGTGTCCTTACAAAAAGAGGAAATTTGGATGCAGATACACACACGAAAAATGCCATGTGAAGATGAAAGCAGAGATCGCGGTGGTGCTTCTCCAAGCCAAGGAACTTCAAATGTTGCCAGCAAACCACCAGGAGCTGGCGCGGAGGCGAGGAACAGATTCTCCCTCCCAGCGCTCAGGAGGAACCAACCTGCCAACACCTTGATCTTGGACGTTCAGCCTCCAGGACTACGAGACAATACATTTCTGTTGTTCAAGCCACACAGTCTGTGGTACTTTGTTACTGCAGCTCTAGCAAACTAATACGTTTATTACCTGGCCCTTTACAGAAAAGCTTAAATCCCTTTAAATTAAGTAGAAATTCGGAAACAGAGTACTTCTCGTCCTCACTCAGGACCTAGCCTCGGTGTCCCAGGGCTCAGATACTGGCTCCTGTCCCCTCATTGCCTTGCTGGAGAGCATGCTCATTTCTCCGCCTGTTAAAACGTATCCCTCCTGTGTCCCGTTCCCTCAGGACTTGTGGATAACTGACCACTCCTAAATGCAGGTCAGTAAGTACGGACTATGAATGGTGGGGGAAGGCTTAGTTAGTTGGCCCAGAGATAACATCTGGCTTTCTTCTTGTTTTTTTTTTTTTTAATATATATAAATTTATTTATTTATTTATTATTATTTTTGGCTGCGTTGGGTCTTCATTGCTGCATGCGGGCTTCCTCTAGTTGCGGTGAGCAGGGGCTACTCTTTGTTGTGGTGCGCGGCCTTCTCATTGCAGTGGCTTCTCTTTGTTGCAGAGCGCGGGCTTCAGTAGTTGTGTCACGCAGGCTCAGTAGTTGTGGCTCGCAGGCTTTAGAGCGCAGGCTCAGTAGTTGTGGCGCATGGGCTTAGTTGCTCCACGGCACATGGGTTCTTCTTGGACCAGGGATCAAACCCGTGTCCCCTGCACTGGCAGGCAGATTCTTAACCACTGTGCCACCAGGGAAGTCCCTCTTCTTGTTTTAAATGTCTTATCCCAAAGGCAGGAGTCTCGTGGGATGTGCCCCCTCAGGTCCCTCATTTCACATGGCTTTGGGCCACGGCCTACTCTGTTCGTGAATAGAAATCTCATTCTGTGATGTAAGAACCAACAGCTCCTGAAGATTGTGAGCCCCACAGCTGTATGCAAAGCTTCCAGGGAACCAGGCTGGGACTGTCCTGACCTCACAGGAAGACAAGGAGGTGGAGACATGGAGAAGGGTCATTGTAAAGGCCGAGACAAGAAGGCCGGGTCCATATCCTGGTCTGGATCTGAGAACTTCATGTATTCATGTCCTAGGGCTGCCATTACAAAGCACCACAAACTGAGGGCTTAAAACAATGGAAATATATTCTGTCATTGTTCTAGAGGTTTGATGTCTGAAATCAAGGAGTCAGCAGGGCCCTGCTCCCTCTGAAGGCTCTAGGGAAGAATCCTTCCTTGCCTCTTAGAGCTTCAGGTGACCCCACGCTTTCCTTGGCTGGTGGCAGCATCTCTCCAGTCTCTGCACGTGACTTCATAGGGCCTTCTTCCCTGTATGTGTGCCATCTCTTCTCATAAGGAACACCAGTCATTGGATCTCGGGCCCACCCTACATCCAGGATGATTTTGTCTCAAGATCCTTAACAAATTACATCTGCAAAGACCCTGTTCCCAGATGAGGTCACATTCTGAGGTGGACATGAATTTGGGGCGGGGTGAGGGGATAGCTCTTCAACTCAGTACAGTCAGTATGGTTGAAAGTGAGAGAAGCCCCAGCCAAACGTGCTTGAATCAAAAGGGAATTGTTTGGCTCCTATAACTGGGAGGTTCCTCAGGCACACAGCAGGGGTTCAAATAATGCCTTTAGGAACCTGTCTTTTTCTTCATCTCTGGGCTCTCTGCTCCCCTGTGTACCATCCTTCGGGCAGGTTCCCCTCCTGCGTGGTGATAAGAATTCCCCCCACTCCCCCATCCCCCCATCCCTGCTGCTCTAGGCTTCCATTGTCCCTACAGTCAATCCCAGTAAAGAGAGGACCTTTTTCTTGATTTTTTAGGAAGAATCCCCGGGCGAGTCCATCTGGCCTGAGTGGCATGCCAATTCCTGAACAAGTGGTTGTGCAGGGGCCAGAGAGCTGTAATTAGCTGAGCCTGCCTGGGTCATGTGTCCACCTGTGGAATCAGAGACTGGGGGCCGCCCCACCTGAATCCTGGGGTGAAGCTGGGGATCCCCCTGAAGGCACAGGACATAGAAGACCCTGGATGGGCTTTATCAGTGGACACAACAAACACACAGCTCTAGCTCAGAGGCAACCATGTACCCAGCTTTGAAAAGAATGCTTCAAATTAAAGTTAGTGTTAGAGGCTGATTACAATGAACCATTTCCCCTACTCCTGTTTTCATTTCTTTCTGGTGAACATTACCATTGAATTGGACGTAGAACTTGGAGAGCCTTTCCCTTGGTCCTTGTTTTTGGAAAGTTCCCAAAGAGACACGATACAGGCTCCTGTGCACAGCGTCTCCCCTGCGCCCTGCCCCGCCCCCCGCTCTCCTGGTTGCTAAATGTCCTGCCAACTGGTACTGTTCTGTCAGACCCCAAAGGTGAGGCATCATTATTTGCGGTCAGGCAGGAAAGCGTGTGCAGGACGGAGCATCAAACCTGTGGCGTGTTGTGCACTCTCCAACAAATGAATGCAGGCTTGTAAAGGGATTTGGACACTGCTGTCATGCTTCATGGGAGAGTGGCTAAGAGCTAACTCCTAAAGCTGTGCTTGTCTACAAGCAGCTCTTAGAAACCAGGAAGACAACTACATGAACCTTCATTCATACATTCAGCACGCTTTTTTTTTTTTTTTTTGGGAATGTCTATGCCAAGCTCTATTTTAAGCACTGGGAATACAAAAGACAAAGGAGATTCAGACCGTAGAGGGGCCACTTTTTATTGGGGAAACCTGCACAGAAACAGAAAATCATAAAACTGTGTGGCAAATGTAGTGGTAAGAGAGGGGCACACACAGGGAAATACATGAGTGAGCAAGGGGCATGGTCGGGAAATTCTCCTGGAAGAGGTGGGGAAAATATGCCGTTGATCAAGGACTTGGTTTTGAAATTAAAGTGAATCAACCTAAAAATGCTTTTTGGTCTCAGGTAACAGAAGACCTAGCTCAAACTGACTTCAGAAATAGCATTCATTTATTTTCTTATATAATGGAAAGTCCAAAAGAAGGATGTTTGATAGAGAGGTCCACGTCTCTAGGACTGGGGTTCCATTTCTCTGCTTTTTCTTCAACTCTGCTATCCTCCATGGGTCAGCTTCTTTCTTCAGCTGGCTTCCCTCATGGAAACAAAATGGCTGCAGCAGATCCAGGCCTAAAACCTGCACACCACATAGTCCAGGTGACCTGACCTTGCATTCCAAGCAAAGCTTCTGACATTCACTCTATTAGACTGGCTTCATTCACATGCCTGCTCCTGGTCCAGTCACTGTGGTCAGGGGCATGTAACACACTGACCTCTTAGCCTAGGTCACAGCTCTACCCCTGGGGCTAGGGGTAGCGCCAGATGTTTGGAAGGGAGAAATGAATGCGGCCAACACATATCTGCTCTTCGTGGGAAGCAGAATGCCCCACCTGAGCTTGCTGAAACATTCATGAACACACACTGTCATTGGTTACAGCTGGAAGAAGCTCTTGAGTCTTCAGTGAGGAGTCTTATGCCCAAGTATGGAGAGATGAGGATCCCAGCTTTTGAAAACCAAGAGGCAAAAAACCTATCCTTCAAGGAAGGAAGTCATTTCACCTGCCATTATACCTTGGCTTCTTGGATGCTTTAAACCACTTGGCTTAGCCAGACACCCCATCTTGTTGGAGAAGGGGGTCAAGAGTGCAGGATAGCTGATGTTATCCTGCAGTACAAATGACCCCCAAATCTCATTACCTTAATACAAGTCCACTGTGAGTCCCACTGAGCCTCCAGGGCAATAGTCTTCCATGGGGTGACTCAGGGATCCAGGCGGAAGGAGTCTCCACCATCCTGTAGCTGTACTCCCGGAACCTATAGCCTCCTAGATCAGAACAGCAAGGGAAGAGCCAGCTGGAGAGTCAAACCCTGGAAGTTAAATGCCTCCACCTGGAAGTGATGCCTAGCTCTCCTGCTCACATTGCATGGACTAAAACAGGTCACGTGGCCACATCTGACATCAAGGGACAGGTGAGGGTGCCCAGAAATAAGGATGTGCAAGCTGGTGAATGTGGAAACGCCCACTACAGTGGAATTCCTGGGTTCCTCCAGCGAGAGCAGAGAGCTGTGCCAGGTGCCTCGTCTGCTCACTTCCCTTTAACCAGTCTTCTGTGATTCCGGCTGCCACACGCAGGAGCTTGTTTCCAGAGCGGGAGGAGACTGGCAATGGAAAGATTAGCTGCTCCCTGGGTTCCACACGGGGATCGGTATTTTCAACAATACTTTGTGAGTTCAGCCTCAAAGTAAATGGTTAATTCATCTTGTATCAACAGCACTGTGATTCATAATGTAAACTTGGAGAATCCTTGATGTTTCGGGCCCACATTCCTTTTAATTTGGCTCTGCATTCTTTTAAAGCCACAGCCTGCTCACTTAATAGAATGCAGCATGCAAATGCACATGTTTTTGCCTGGAGGCAATTTAGCCTCGCTGTTTCAATGGATGTCTTCTTTCAAGTGTATATTCTTTCTTAAATTATTTACTGGGTAAACACACTTTGCATTTTCAAAAGGGAGATTAAGACCGCTTGTGGCAGACCTAGTTGAATATAAAGCGCCCCCCCCCACCCCCACCCCCCACTGCAACCTTGTCCAAAGTTAGAAGGAAGTTACTCTGGGCTTCCCCCAAAGTTCCTTCTCTGCTTCACGAGCTGGGAACCCCACTTCCCGGCTTGTGGACCTGATTCTTTCCGGACTCTGCATTCCTTTCTGCTTTGCCTACAGCAATACCTGCCAGCAGCCCCTGGCTGTGATGGTAGGCCAGGTCTCCTCACAGATGGGGCCCACCAATGCCAGCCTTTGTTTCTCCGTCCAGGCTGGCTTGGTCTTATTCACTCAAAGGCCCCAACAGCTCACTTTTCTGGCCCTTAGAGGTATTGTATCTGCCCAACACCTTTGAGGCCCAAAACTGGGTTGGTGGCCTGGCCAGAGTCAAGCTTACTTCCAATTCTGTCAGCTCCAACTCTTTTTTTTTTTTTTTTTTTTTGCCCCTCTACACCCTTTGTCCCACATGTCTTTGTTTGAAAGCAAATACTCTCTCCTGCTGACCTCTTCCACCGCCAGCACACAGTTCCATGAGGACCATTCCTTCTCCCCGTTTGACCCAGTAGTGCTCTGAGAAGACACCATGATACAGTGTTCCATCTTTGGGGAGTTTACGTCAGCTTTTAACTTCAGCCTTTTCTATGCAGACCCCCTTGCGATTTTCCTGCAAATTAAATTTGCACAGATTTCTTCTCCATTCTCCCTTGAATGGAATGATTACAATTACAGGGGCTGCGTTCTTTCATTATCATCCTTTGGACAGTTCTCCTGGGGGCCTACGTGCCAGTAACCATGCCGAGTGCTGGGGCTGGAGAAGTGAAGGCTCCAGGCTCTGTGGACGCACCAAGGTCTTTCTGAATGTCTGTGACCCAGTGGTGCCCTTCTTGGGATCAGGTGTGTGTGCACTGACTGAGTTAAAGATACAAGCTATTAGGAAGGAGCATGGGTGAAACCCACTCTTTGCTTTGAGATGAGGGAAGCCCAATTAGGAAGACTGGGGAAGAGCCGAGGATTTAGGGAATCCTGTGTATTCATTTTTCTAACCATGCCTCAGATTAAACAGGTAACACCCACAGTTAATCCTTTATAAATTAGCATCATGGATGCCTTGGGGCCCTCAACCCACAAATAAAATGGTTGTCATCCGGGAGACACAGTACCGTGGATGACTTAAGGCAGAATTTTAGAGTTTTCATGCTTTTAATCTGTTTCACTGCTGAGCTTCCATTTTGCTGATTTCCTTTGCAAGTCTGATGCGGGTGACTGTGGTACATCGAGATTTGACAGTGACTTGGGCAAATGGGATGTGTAGGGACTGTTCTGAAGACTTCTGCCCCTTCCAGGGAAAAGGGGGAAAAAATCAGTTTGGGTTTTAAATCAAGCCACCAAGTTACACCGATCAGTGTTCGTAATTAGCCTCACTTTAACAAGCCGCGAAGTCCCGTTTTTATTTATTTATTTTGGGGACCGAGAATCTTCCTGGTTCCTGAGTAAATATGGCCTGTTAAGTCTGAATTAGCTGTCATCGCAGAAGAATTAATGTCAGGGCTCAGCCTTTCTAGTGGGGAAGGGAAGAAATAAACGAGACAGATCTTAGCTGAGCATTACGTGATAAATGAGGACCGAGCGGATCATTCATCTCCTTGGAGGAAAGTGGACACAGGCGCTAAAGCAGTTTTGCGGAAGACGTGTCAGCAAATGTGATCATTTTGTAACCTGTCAGGAGGAGAGGGAGCTAGTCCTTCCAGGGCTCCACGAGGGAGTGGGTTTGTCTGATATGACTGTCTGCATCCATCCATTTAGGTTTGGGGAAGAAGGGGTTGCGCAAGGAAGAATGCAACTGAAACCACAAGGATGTTGTCATTCTTCCGAGAAAGAAACTCACCCAGAAGCTAGAAAAGGCTGCGAAGGCCCTGTAGAGATTTCTTCTCGAAGATGTGAAGTTAGGAGGGTGGGGTCTCTGTTAAAGCGGGGGCCTGGCTGGTCCCACCTAGTTCCTCCCATGGGAGTCCCCATCCCACGTTCTGTGTCTAGACAAGGCAGCAGACCTTTTTTTCTCCTTGGTATTTGGCGGACGGGCAGATGGGGTTTGCTGTGGGGTCTTGACAGCTGGATGGACAGCCGGCCGGAGTGCCCACCACTCTGCCTCTATTTCTGCATGGTCGGTTCTGTGGGAGCGAGCGTGGGCAAGGCTGTTTGACCCAGCTTTTTCCCTTAGACAGCCTCAACGAGGCATTCTGATGTTCGACCTCTTTTCTCAGAATGAGGTAACAAAGTATGAAACAACTTCATCAGAAGCCCTCTGCAGGCATCTTAGAGCGTGCATCTGCACTCTGGCTCTCCTTCTGAGTCCCCAGTTCCCCATCTGCATTTGGCAGAGCCAGAGCTGAGGGGATTGGAATCCCTAGAGGTGAGGGCCCACCAGCCAGAGCACACGAGGCACCCGGGTACTTTGTATTATTCCTCATTTCCATCTTTTTTTTTTTTTTTTTTTTTTTGCCACGGAGCACATGTACCGTTTCCTCTCGGCGTAACGGAGCGTGAGCCCCAGTGACAGATGATGGTTTCATAGCCTGAGCTGCAAGCTTGACACTTGCTTCTTAATCTTGTCCTTTTCTTCCTAAGTCTCTCTTTTACTTTTCCCCGGGTATTTCTGTACAGGTAGGTACCTTACTGACATATGTTTCCTTGGAGTCTTTCACTTTCACGGGAAACACTGCAAAAAAAATGAGGCTTGTCTCACATGTTAAATTAAAAAGAGAAGCTCGCATGGGGCCCTTGATCACTGAAAGATTACTGCATGGTGCTCGGAGACCAGAAAGCCATTTGATTCGCTGCAGCTTCTCAGGAAGCATTTCTCCGGGTGCCTCGTGACAATCGCTGTGGCGTCGTTCGTTTGCTGGTGGATTGTTTGTGGAACCACAGAGCTGCGTGGTCACACACACACACACGCACGCAGGCACACGCACACGCACAGCCCACACTGCGCTCCCCACCCCCATCCGCGAAGCCTCTGTTTGATTAGCCGACTTGGTCTTACATGATCTTTGTCCTCGGTTTATCTGTGTGAATCGCTTTTCCTCCTTTGCTCTCTCCTAGAATCATCCAGAACCGCATCCTGATCGTCCTTCTGGCCATCGTCCTGGTTATCACCATCCTGACAGCCATCACTTTTTCTGTCAGAAGACACTGATGTATCTGCTGTTCCTTGATAAACAGCGACCGTGGCTCGTTCTGAGTAATTAAGACAAAATGGTCACATGAATCATTCTCTCGCGCTGACAGGGCCTGAATGATCCTCCCTCTCTTTCGCCGCTGCTCAGCTGAAGTGCAAAGAGTGTAAAAATATTTCCTATTCCTGTTTGCATGTGGGTTGGCTTCCTTTTCTAGGTTTGTCTTCACCCAGATTTGTTTTTCATAGGGGAAGGCGAATGTTTATTTGCCTTTTGGTAATTTCATCTACTGACCAAAATAGCCTTGGTGACATTCTCGCTTGCCCTGTGGACATGTCAGGGGTCATGGTTTGGGAGAGGGCATGATGAGGCAGTCACGGGGGCTTCTGATGGGCTGTGCTGTTTGTCACACACCTCTTGTCACCGATCAGCCCTTCTGTGATGTCTGAGCATGAAAAATGCAGAGGCACGCAGCGGCCAGAGCCAGTGACCGGCCCAGCACACCAGCCCTGTTCCTCCCCAGGCATAATGAATATAGTGCACCTGCCTGAGAGCTTTCATTGTAAAGGTGGGTATTTAATAGCAGTTGTGCAGGAAATTGACTTAGCACTTTCCCTGTTTTTCTATGCATATATATATATATATATATATTTTTTTTTTTTTACCCAAGAATATTTTTTGCTGAGCCTGCCCAATATCCACTTTTCACAACTTTGATTACTGGCTACAAGAAGGATTTCCTTGCCTTCCAAAAATCCCATACTCCCCAGAATCTGCTGGCAGAGAGAGCCCCGGCATGGTATTTAATGGTGACCTCCTCTCCCCTGACCTGTGTAAGCGTCTCTGTATCCTTTCCGTCTTAATATTTGCACTGCCAAAAGCAGCCCTCATACATGTAAAAGGGTTCTCTCCACATCCATTCCAGTATGTAAAGAGAGCATGAATATTTCAGGAAGAGCAAGAACCTGACTCCTTCAGTGAGAAATTTCAAATGTGATTATCAATATGGGAGAGTCCTATAGGCTGATCCACTGGAAATAAACTTGATGGAAAATGTTCACTAACCTCCTTTAAAAGAATAAGGGATTGCAGCGCGTTACAAAAGGATGGCTTGGGTTTTTCACTAACAAATGTGAGCACAGCCTTCCTGAATTCACTATGTATTCAAACCTCTGCCATGCTTTGTGATTTTCTTGGGTTTCTTTCTGTCCGAGGTAACCGGGAATTGCGTTTAAGATGAGTTCATTTATGATCAGGCTTCAAGGTGCCCAAGCTGAGGTCACTCTCCCGCTAGTCATAAAGCAAAATGTGTTTTTCTTAAGACTTCATAGGCACTTACAGGGTCCTTTCTATCTTTTGAGTATAATTGGAAGCTTTGAATCCTTGAAAAGCAAACTTATTCCCTTCATAAAAAATGCTAACCACCTGTGCCCATGGGCTGAGATCACCTGGATGCAGCTCTTGATTTTTTTTATTCCCCAACTCAGGAGAGAACCATTATGGCTTAGAGAGGAAATGCAGAATGGCAAAATCCACCCGAGAAATTGTACTTATCGAAACAGGCTAGGGCCTGCATGTGTTCAGATAAATCATTTAGTCTTGTGTAAATAAAGCTGCAGCATTTACTTCGCAGGGATGGTGTGGGATTTTGGCAGAGCGAAGTAGGCCAGCAAAGGAGTGGGAAGGCTGTACTAATTTTCCTATCAGCTTAAGGGATCTATCTCAGCAAGAATCTTTTATTCTGATAACGGAATTCTGTACCTGCTAAACACATCGAAGAAACAATGAAAAAGCAGGGAAACAAGTAATCTCCTTCTCGTTTTGAAACTCTAATGGTGGGGAAGTACTCTACCAACCTCTCCGGTAGCTTCCTTCAAAACAGTTGGTCTTAGCTAAAGTGTATAATCGGTCACCCAGCTACACCTCACGCCGCCAGACTCTTCCTAAGGCCACCTGGCAAGCCAGGTTGATCTGATCATCTAAACTCGCTGGCTCCTAAATATTTCACTAACACCTGACGTTCATGTTGAAAGAGGAAATGAGGAGGGAGTGCATCGCTCACCCTTCAGTGGCTTCTTCTTTAGGGTTCTATGTCATTATCAGCCCTTGCCTGAGATTTTGCCCCAATTCAACCCTGAGAGTGGGAAGAAGATTGGCCTAACAGCCCCATCAAATTCACCGCAAGAGTGACCCCCTAGACCGGGATAGTGACCACTTTTGTAGGAAGCTGGTCCGAAGGCCCCTGAATTCCCACCTGGCCCTCTCGAATGCTGCAGGACAGACTCAGAGGAGCCCCAGGGGAGGAAAATTGTTTGCCCTGCTCCCCTGGGGAAGGAGGAAAGCCCACAAATTCGAAGCCATTCATAGAACTGTGAAAGGTTCTAGGAACTTAATGTGAAATTGACAAATATCTCTAAAGTCAGGAGCCTTTGTTAAAAATTATGTTCAACGGAAGGGTGGGGTGTAGAAGAGGAGCCGGAGGAGGAAGAGGAAGGAGGAAGCCCTTGCCATATAAAATTCATGCAGACTAAACAGTTTCCCTGGCAGCATAAATAAAGTGGATGCTGCCCTGCTCCAGAATCAAAAGCAATTTAATTAAAGTCTCTTAAGTTGTAAAGAGTTTTAAATGTTCCACGTTGAAGACGAATGCCGACGAATGCCTGCAAATGCAGCGGGCCTGACGTCAGCTGCCAGGCCTGGGCTGGGAGGCCATTTGCTATTCTGTTTAAGGCAGGCTGGATTGTCTTATTTTGGAACCAGCTTGGTGGGGGGTTTGCTTTGCTACTGCTTCTGAGCCCTGAGCTTCAAAGGCTGAAATTAATGGTGAACAAAATTGTGCAGCTCTGGCCGTCCCATGCGGGGCAAGCCCATTGAGGGTTATCATTAAGTAAAGAAATAAAGAGGGGGAAAAAAGCCTGCCTGTTCCAAAAAGCTCATCAGATAATGACCTCAGTGATTGGATTTTCATTACCAAACAGCATCCAGAGATTATCTACTCCACAGAAGAAAGGAGGGGGAAGGAAAAAAAGGAAAGAAAGGAAAGCAACCGTCTTTCTCTTCCTCTCTCTCTCCTTTTTTTTTTTTTCTTTCTTTTGCACATCTTTTCTTTAAAACTGTCAGATCATTTCAGTATTTCAAATCCGAGGAAAACAGCCTGCCTGCTGCTGTATTTGAAGTTGTAATGGTGTCAAAAAGTCACGACTGACTGACAGCCGTCAGTCCCAGAGGGGCTCATTAAATCATAAAAACTTGACAAGGAAATAATTGCGCATCGCCAGCAACTTGGCGCCTGTTTAGACGTTTTTATTTTCTTTCATTATTAGTCCCCACCATTACGTTCATTAACAAATTGCATTAAACTGTTAAGGGCTAATGATTTGTTTATCGCTTTTTTTTTATTATTATTATTTAAACATTAGCTGTGTCATGTGGTACCCAAGCAGCCTCTTGCCATCATCCGACTGAATATTTTTCCACTCCGAGCTCTGGATACTGTTGGAATATGAAATAGATTATTCATTACTCTCCTCTTTGCCACTGATTTGGTTTCATGTAGCGTCTTCCACAGAGAAAGATGAAAACTTGTCAAAAATAGGTTATATCTTATTCGAAGGGGCAACAAAAGCAGCAGGTACAGGCACACTTTAATATTTAATTAAGGTGGATGTTAACCCCTTTAAATGACTTTAGCTGTAAGTTCTATTCAAATGCAGAAGACAAAAATAATTGTTCTTAATTTGCAACCTGTTCGGCAGGCACTCTCATGGAGATAGCTGGAAATTTAGAGCAGCATTTTTAAATAATGAAATTTCCTATCATAAATATTTATAGCCGTTTGTCTACGTAGTTGAGAATTAACTACCAGCCATGATTTCCTCATCTCTTTGGTTTGAACTGCTAGCCCAGTGGGGCACCGAGTGCTTGGAAGTGGAGGTGGCTT
Organism: Balaenoptera ricei; assembly: GCF_028023285.1. Taxonomy (NCBI): domain Eukaryota; kingdom Metazoa; phylum Chordata; class Mammalia; order Artiodactyla; family Balaenopteridae; genus Balaenoptera; species Balaenoptera ricei. Next base: position 17,650,442 of record NC_082654.1, on the reverse strand, counting down.
TCCTGGGAGAAATGTGTGTCCAGAGCCAAGGACTGCTGCTTGGTCATGGCTGGGGCTGGTTTCCGAGGAACCGCTGTGTGTCCCCTGTCTCTGGTCCACTTGCCTCCCCCTTTAGCTGAGTGTGTGGTTGGAGGACTCCGGTCTGGAGTGAAAGTAAGTAGGGACTTCTCAAAGGGAACACTTGTGTGTCCGGCTGGCTGGTGCTGGGAGGGTGTGATGGGGGCACGTCTGGGCCATCTCTGTGTCATCAATGAGCTCATTGCAAACAGTGCTTCCCTAATAGACAACAGATGCAGCACTTTCCTGGGGTTGACCTTCCACCTTTTTTTTCCTTTCTGTGAAGTGTTTGGCTTTTCCATGGGCTGTGAGCCTGCGGGAAAAAGTTCCAATATCATCATCATCATCCTAAGTCAGAAGTCAATGGCATCTTCCATGCTGTAACTGCTGGACGCATCTGGTCACCCTGTTTGATTCGATGAGTTCACATAACCATACAGCCACTCTGAGAGCCCTGGTTCATTGGCAGAGCTGGGGTGTTCTGGTCAATATCAGGGAATGGGGAGTACTTTTCTCCCAACCTCTTTCTACTTCCACCCACCCCCACAGAGAGACCAGACCCCTTGGGCAACTTCTCTGTGGACGTGAAGGGGAGAGATGGTACACGTTCCTTGCCCAGCACAGCACCTCTCAGCGTCGCCCACACAAGGACAGATGGCCCTACAGGAGCCGTGGCACAGGAGGGGCCAGCGGGTGTGAGCCAGGTGAGGCCTGGCCTCGAGCCTCATGGGTCACTGTGGGCTTAGAAATGGCAGACACACCAGGGTCTGGGGGATCTCAAGCCTCCTTTTCAGTCCACTCCAAATCAGCCACACGACAACTTGCCACCTTTGGAATGGACTCTATACCTCAGCAAAAGGCTTGCTCAGAGCCGTTTTTCCAGAAAGAAGGAAGGAAGACTCTGTAGTGAGCCATCCCCAGTCTGACTCCCGGAGACACTGGTTGAGGTTACTGCCTGAGATGGGACGGCGGCCCTCAAACTTGGCCTTGCCCTATGCCATAACTCACTAACCTGAAACGAAACCCCAGGAAACACTCTTGTTTATATGACTTTACTCTGCCTGCAGCACATTGGACTCAAACCAGTGGTACCTGCGAGGGGCCGCCCACATTATGGGAATAGTCAGGTGGCTCTCAGACAAGATGTCAGCTTTTTTAAAATGGGGCAGGCGACTGTGTACACGGACAGCTCAGAAAAGTTCTTAAAGCCGTCGGCACTGCACCCAAGAAGGGAGCCATTGAAGGGTAACCAAGAGCAGCCAGGTACAGGCAAGAGAATAGGGTGTGCGATTAGAGCCAAGGCTGGATACAGGGTCCTGAAGTGGGTGATGGAGCCAACGTCAGAGTCCTCTACTGTTGTGCTGGAGGAAAGACACGTTGAGTGCTGAGAGAGACTGCCCATGTCTGTGAGGATTCCAGGTCAATAACAGGTGAATGTTCCAGAACCAGCTTGCCAGAGGCAAGTAGGGCAAAAACAAGATGGTGGGGCAACCAAGATGGTAGGGCAAACCAAGACGGTAGGGCAAACCAAGATGGTGGGACAAACCAAGATGGTGGGGCAAACCTAGATGATGGGGCAACCAAGATGGCAGGACAGGAATGGGAGTGTATGAGGTTGGGAGTGTATGAGGAGGTAAGGAACAGGCAATGTGCAGGTTAAGGATGGAGATGGTTAGGGGGGCTCATCCCAGGAAGTAGCCAAGAAGGAGGGACACAGGCAAGTAGGCCCCACTTTGTGCCACTCTGGGCCCCTCCTTCAGAAACAGCCAAAGGAGAGGAAAGGCAGGGTGCATATCTCCTGGAACCCTGGCCCAAATCACATGCAATCCCTGTTGCCTTGCCTCATGGGGCTCCCAGCAAGCTGTGGGGAAAGCACTTCCTTATCCTGAATCACCTCGCTACTTGTGCTGCATAAATAACGAAGATATCACAGAGAGGGGGGAAGTGCCAAGGAGCAGAGCTCCGGCCTGTGATTCTGTGAACCCATGCAGCACTCCTTCCTTCATCCAAACAAGGCCCTTTGGCGTGAATAATAGCTCAGCGGCCCCGAAGCCTGTATTGATCGACCACGCACACTCCTCTGCTGAGAGCCGCCTGAACTTTCCTGGGGGCAGGACAGGCACTGCTCAGTGCGGCGCACCCGCTATGTCCCCCGGCCTCCCCAAAGTGTACTCAGGAGGGGACAGGACCAGGGGGAACCAAGGCCCTCCTCCAGCTCAGTGCTGCTTTGTTGCCTCAACTTTTTTGCTTTTAACTTATGTTGCCAGGAAAAGTACCTGAGTTGGAGAGAAGTGTTTTTTGCATGACGAGGTCCCACAGAGTTGAGAACGAATACAACCTCGAGCTCCAGCTTCTTTCCAGAAAGTTCTGCCTAAGACCCTGGCCTCAGAGGAGCCCTCAGCTGACACTTACGGAGGCCCACCGTATACCCACCCCACCATCGGGCTCGGCAGTGTGCCTCACTGTACTGCATTTTCCTCTTAATCTTCCCTGTCTTACATCATCAGAAGGGAGAGGAGCTGAGAAAGTGGCTAGAATCCATCACCTCCTTGGGAGACGGGAGCTGCTGCTAAATTCAGTGGAGAAGTGTAGGCCGTAGGCTGGTAAAGGCGGGGACAGAAGCCTGCCAACCCCACTCTCTGAGGCTCCGACCACACTGCCCCCTTCCCTTGTTTGCTTCTCTTCTGGACACAGGAGGTGGCCAAGGCCTTGGCCCTCTGAAGGGTGTACAATTGTAAGGTCAGCCAGGGCCCTGCATGGTGACACCCTATGGGCTGGCTGGGAGACACCTGAAATCCCACCTTTAAAGACTCACTCCTTTGGTTTCTGACCTTGGACCCTGGAAAAATGCAGATTCATAATCCCCTAGGCAGCTTCATCAGCCACGATCCCTCTGGGTGAACCTTTCCGGTCTGACCGTTTCCTGTGGGAGATTTGGCATTTGGGGGAGAAGCGACCCACCACTCAAGGGAGTAGTTAGCGGTCTTTGGAAGAAAGAGGAGAAGGGAAGGGGGCCTGGGTTCCCTGGGACCAGCTCTCTGGAGGTTTCTCCTGGCATCAGCTACCCTTCTGGGTAATGGATGGGTTACCGGGGACACAGCCTTGTCCCAAAAGTCCACACACACCCGGCCAGGGCCCAGGGCTGCTCAGGCAGACACGGGGGTTCTGAGAACACGTGCACTCTGCCAAGGAGAGGTAACAGGTTGAGGGCCCTTGGACACCTCCCACAGCAGTGCCCTTGCTGAGAAGGAGGACAGAACAGGGAGGTAGGGGTGCCGTTAGCACAGGTTACCTTGGGGTCCAGCAGACTCCATCCTTCCGTGAGCCGCTCCAACCTCCTGTCCAGGTCCTGCTGAAGGTGACAGGAGGCCAAGGCCACTGCAGTGCCCAACTTGACATTTAGGGGAGAGCCCAGATGGCTCACTTATGCCCTGAGCCGACCCTCCCCACACTGCCCTACCCAGGGGTCTTGGCACAGCGGGGCATTGTGGCCCTCAGAGCCTCTCTCTGCATCATTTCCATCTCCTCTTCATCCACGCCCACCCCTCCCGAGAAATCACAGAGCGAAGAGAGCTAGATGGCTTCAGTGAGCTCCTTATTGTCCCCAACGAGACTTCTAAATAATCAAATCTTTCTTTCCCTGTTTGAAGCATGAGAGGTATAATCAGATTTATCCAGCTAGTCAATAAATATTTATTGAGCATCTACTATGTTCCAGGCCCCAAAGACACATGGTCAAGAAGATAGATAAGAAAACAGGTAAAATAACCCCCCAGCCCTGGGACTGGTGGTCAGAAAGCTGTTTTCATGCCCAGCGTCCTGTCTTGCTCTCTGGTCTCAGGCAAGCGACTCTCAGGGCCTGGAAATCACATTGCAATGCCGCTGCCTCTGCCGCCTTCCACTGCTGCCCCTGAGATTAAGGCCCATGTCCATAAATTGCTTGGCAAAGTCCTCTCCAAACAGCAGTGCTGTGTGTTCATTCCTCCTTGCAATCTCCACGACTACGTTTGTGCGGTCGCCCCATTGGAGCAGGAGTAGGGCTGACGCTTACCTGGCAGTGGATGGGTCCCCGTGAGCACTGGCCCCTTGTGCAGCAGGACCAGCCAGATGAGGCCAGGGACAGGAATGGGGACCATTTAGACTGGGACTGAGTTGGAGGATTTTCTTCTCCCTGCTTATTAAATGATAAAAGTTTGACTTGGCAGGCGATCGGAAACCCAAAATATCATGAAAGGGAAAAAAGTTGCCGAGTGGCTAAGAGGTGCACCACGGGAGTGTGGCCGGGCTGAGCAGAGGGGGCAGGAGACGTTTCTTCAAAGGCTTCTCTCCCCTTCTTCTCCCCTCTCTGTCCTCCATGTGGAACGGGGAGAATAGAAGCAGAATCCAGATTTGGGCACGTGGCTGAGTTGGTCACCCTCCCCCAGCAGCACCCCCGGACACTGGAGACACTTTGAAGTCTGGGCACGTGGCACTCGGGGCCTGGAGGCGCCTGGCATCCCGGCCTCCGGACGGGCCTCCCTGAGCTCCTTTTTGAGGAGAGATGAAACACACAGAGCCCGAGAGCGGGGTTTTAGAATGAGGAAACGTGGATCAGCGTCCCTTGAGCTCCATGCTGGCCACCTTGGTGACAGTTTGGATGGCAAAAGCCAAGCAGGTGGACGAGCTTGGGCTCACAGAGCCCTCAAACCGTGTGAGCTTTAGGGGCCATTAGGCAACCTGCTCATTTTCCGATGGGGAAACGGGGCTCAGAGAGGGAACAAGACTTGCTCAAGATCACCCAGTAAGTCGGTGGCAGGGCCAGGGGTGGATGCCAGATCTCCAGCCTCCGGCCGGGCTTCTCTCTTCTTCAACCGGCACCACATTCTGGAAGCCACGGCCCGGCCACAGGAACACTGGCCTCCTTGGTAGTGTTGGCCTTCACACCACGGGGACCTACATTCCTCAGTGATGTTTTTTTAAACTGTGATGTACAGAAAAACTCAGTTCCATCCATGCTGGCTCTGATCCCTTTTTTCCCCCCAAATGTCAGATCTTTGTTCTTTGGAGGAACCGGCGGGGGAAACCCTGGTTCTCTCCTCATCTGAGCTTGAGCATCATTTCTGTCCTCAAGTCCCTGCAATCGCTCTTCACACTCCGCCGTCACTAGCCGCCCCCCTCCACTGAAAGAATCTTGTGAGAAACAATTAAGTAACGAGTAGAGGCCCCACCCTGATGCGGAGCCCCCAGGGGACACCCGGAGGAAACGCCTTGGCCTCTGGTGCTGAGGGGATGCTGCTTTAGATCTGGGGAGCCCTGAAGATGCTCCTGGTCTGGGTGGTGGCAGCAGTGCATTCACACCCAGGAACAGCCTGGCGACAAGACCCACGAGGCTTTGGTCTTTTCTCAAAGTCTGGTATCTTCTGTGTTGAGTTGGGCCTCAGGTGCCCGGAGCTCTGGGCCCTGCTGTGCCTTTTGCAAGTCATACCCTGTTCCTGGCTTTGGTTCCTCACCCAGAAAACCAGCAAGTTGGGCTGGAAGGGAGGTCCCTGCCAACTCCAGTCATCCATGGCAGGGAAAAGGGAATGTTCCCGACAAAGCAGGGCGAAGGGCCCAGGGGTAAGATGGCAGCCTTGGCACGTAGAACCTTCTGAAAGACCAGGAGACGTGGCCTGCTGAGCTTCTGTGTGGTCTGGGGTGCAGGGCCGGTATCATGGGCCCCGCACTCAGAAGGCCCCTGCACTTGGGGTTTAATGTTCTGTGTTGCTGTCTTGAAATTCTTAATAGTTCTATCTTCGTAATTGTGTTTTGCAGATGAAGTCTGATGGGACAGTGGACCGTGAACTGGGGGCTTGGAGCCTCCGCTCACGTGGTCTTGCCTCCCACCACCTCCCTGTTCCTGGGGTCTGGTTCTCAGCCGCTCCCTCTTCTGTCCCCTGGAACCCTAGTACCACTTGGCCTTCCCCTCCCCACCTTCACTCAGCATCCGCTGCCCACCTGCCCCCAACCTGGGCACAGGCATGGGGAGGAGCGGGGACAGTCATGCACACCCCACAGTGTCTTGGGTGGGGCATGATGGCTGCAGCCCCCGCCCTGCACTGGCAGCATCAGGGCGCATTCATGGGGTACTCAGCAGGGACAAGCCTCTGGTCCCCCCCGATCCAGGTACCAAGTGTATCCAGTGCATTCTGAGGTTGCCCGTCTGCTGAGAGTTGGGGCAGGGGGCCTATGGAAGGAGATGCCTGGCTCAACTTCCTGCCCCAGACCTGGGGCACAGCATGTCCGTCCAGCCACTGGGGAGAAAGGGAACCTGACCTTCAGGCTCCAGGGCAACGCGGGCCCCAAGCTACCAGGCAGGGCCCAGGCCCATGAGGGTCTGCACTCCCCTGGGAGAATCCCCATTGGCCCGCTCCACGCCTGGGGGAACCCTCTCCTACTTCTTCCCACCTTCCCGAGTCTGGCTTGTCTCTTTTGGCCAGCTTGAGGCACCTGGTTCTCAAGAACCACGAAATACAGTGTACAACTTTGGCAATTCCACACGTGTTAAATCTGCTGATATTTGCATTTTAAAACTGGCACTCTACAATATAAAAGTGAACGGTACAATTTGTGCTAATAACTTAACATTTTGACTTAACTTAGTAGAACATTAACTGAAGTTTTTAAACACCATGAGAAGTTGAGAGAGAGACCAGGGATGAAAGGAAAAAGCATTTTTTTCTTGCTTTTTGAACATGGGGCTCCATGTTTTCGTTTTGCTCTGGATCTCGCAAATTTTGGAGCCATTCCCACCTGGATGAGTCACTTTGCCTCTCGGGCATCCATTTTCCTATCAGGAAACCAGACCATTAGCGTTGTGCTTCTCCACCCTTGCTCACGGGCACATTATGAATGTGCACTTGGATAAAGTCCATGAAAGAGATTTAGAAACCAGTGTGTGGTGCCAATCCCCAGCCTTGGAGCCACAGCCCTTCTTTCTCAAACAGGAGTTCAGCTCCTCCCTTTTGTGGGTTTCACCACCATTGACAAGTCAGCCCCTCCCCCAGGCCTTCTCCCCAGGTGTTACGTCCTAGAACTAAAGCCCCGAGTCTGACCACCTGCCACCTCCCATACATACAGAATGGAGGTGTCAGTGCCCAGAGAGGTTGAATCTGGAATCCAAGCAAGTTGTGAAGTGGAAAGATGGCAGCTGGCCCGACAGCTGAGCCTAACAGTGTGCAAAGACCACTTACTGGTCTCTGCACTCATCCATCCTATTTTCCGGCGAGAATCAGAATTTCAGAGCCTAGTACGAAGCTCAGCATAGGCACCAAGGTGGCTGGGTGCCAACCGGGTTTGGGTTGCAGGATCATCTTCCTGAGTATCGTAAGAATTCTGATTCCAGTTACACTGCCAGGGGGAAGAGATGTCCATTTCAGAATTGTTTCCGAAGCTACCATAATGGAGGGGGTGGGTTTCAAGTGCAGCGTTCAATCTGCCTTGCCTGACATTTGAGGACTCACTATCCAAGGGTTGAATGGGTCCAGCCCGTCATATTCTATAAAAGTGTTGTCGCTTTAAAATAATATGTATGGAGTGAATGAATGAATGAGTCCATTTAGATCAAGTTGCCTCAAATGGAGTCCAAATATTAAATTGCATACTCAACAGTGTCATGTCAGGAGAGAGGAAAAATTAGCTGACCTCCCCCACTCTGGCTTCTTTTACAGCCTTACCTCGATAGTGGATGATCTATCATTTTAAAGTTTTGGGTTTTTAAAGTTTGTCTTATTTTACTTATTATCACATTTTGAGTGATGTCTTCTGGCTCCAGCTCAACTTCCTCCAGATAATTCATTAGGCCTGCGAGCTGCTCCGGCGTGGGATTAGAACCCATGTAGTACATAGTCACTTTAAACTGAGAACTGCTAATTAATCGCTCTTCTCTGTGTAACTGAGCGATAGCGCTCCTTCCCCGAGGAATTGCGATTTCATGGTTCCTAATGATGCTGCGATTACATTATCTTCATCACTTAGACGGTGGGTGTCAGGAGCGATGGCTCGAAGCCCATCTCGGGGCTGGGGAGAAATCACTCCTAAAACCAAGGGGATGAGGAAAAGAAGTTCAAATGTCTGTTGCTAATTTTCATTAATGTGCTGCCGTTTCTTGCATCTCATTCAGGCATTAGTTTCAAGTTCCAACTTCCTCCAGCTCCACCGAACCTCACATTTTTTTTCTAATATTCACAGGGTTATTTTTTGTAAAATTCTATTTATTTGCCGTATTCCACATAATAATTTATTTCCAGCATTTATTTTCATTAGATTTCTTGGGAACGTGGTTCTACATATCGTTAGTACAGTAATACATTTTGATTGTTGTTTCCTGAACTAACTTGTATTATTTGATGAGTTAAATAAAATGCCTAATTCCAAAGTCTGCTATTCCCATCTTTTGCATTTGGATTATTTATCTTACTTCCTGTTCCCTTTCCTTTATTTATTTTTTTTTTGTAAGTTTATTTATTTTGTTTATTTATTTTTGGCTGTGTTGGGTCTTCGCTGCTGCTCGCGGGCTCTCTCTAGTTGCGGCGAGTGGGGACTACTTCTCGTTGTGGTGCGCGGGCTTCTCATTGTGGTGGCTTATCTTGTTGCAGAGCACAGGCTCTAGGCACGTGGGCTGCGGTAGTTGTGGCACGCAGGCTCAGTAGTTGTGGCTTGCAGGCTCTAGAGTGCAGGCTCAGTAGTTGTGGCGCACGGGCTTAGCTGCTCTGCGGCACGTGGGATCTTCCCGGACCAGGGCTCGAACCCGTATCCCCTGCATTGGCAGGCAGATTCTTTACCACTGCGCCACCAGGGAAGCCCCCTGTTCCCTTTCTAATTGAAGGGGTATTATAAATCTTCAGTAGTGCTTTGTTACAATTTCTGTGCTGTGAGTATAGACACTGTCATTTTTTTTTTTTTTTAATTAATTAATTTATTTTTGGCTGTGTTGGGTCTTCGTTTCTGTGCGAGGGCTTTCTCCAGTTGCGGAGAGCGGGGGCCACTCTTCATCGCGGTGCGCGGGCCTCTCACTGTCGCGGCCTCTCCTGTTGCAGAGCACAGGCTCCAGACGCGCAGGCTCAGTAGTTGTGGCTCACGGGCTTAGTTGCTCCGCGGCATGTGGGATCTTCCCAGACCAGGGCTCGAACCCGTGTCCCCTGCATTGGCAGGCAGATTCTTAACCACTGCGCCACCAGGGAAGCCCCCTCATTTTTTTTTTTAAATGATGAAACTTGGATCAGGTTTAAGGTTGCTTTTGAATACAAGTTTTCTTCTTCTTCTTCTTTAATTGCCCCAAGACATGGCTTTGAAGAGATGGCATCACAGACCTGGACGTGAGCTCTGGTTCCCTCATCGATGTGTTGGGATGATCTACTGAGCCTCAGTTTCCTTGACTGTAAAGTAGGGAAAAGATCAGCCACCCCAAGGACAGATATGAAGATTCAACTAGGTAACCCATGGAAAGCACCACCAGGCATATGATAAACCATCACCATCCCCTTCATCTTGATTAAATGAGCCGATCTGTGACATATCATGGTAGAGACACATGACTGAGGGTGGGGGACTTTTGGGTGTTTTGTTTTCTTTAAAGATTCTTCATGATTATGGCCTTTAAATACTCCAGGAATGCCTTAGATTCCAAAAAAAAAAAAAAAAAAAGAGGAAGATATTCATTTTTTTTCATTCATTAAAAAATATTCATTTAAAAAATGTTTTAAAATATTTTTAACACTAAATGTCAGACATGGCACCAAGTATTGGAAAACAGCATCCAACCACAAAAGAGAGTTTCTGCCTTGCCCAGAGCTCACAGGCTGGTGAGGGAGACCCAGCAGTTACCTGGCAATTAGCTGCCATAGGAATTCAGTCACAGACCCTGGAGAGATAAGGCAGTCTTGCTCGGGCCGATTTGAGCCTATTCAATGCCAAGGGTATAGCATCCTGAAGGAAATTTGAAGACACATTTGAAACACTGGGAAAAAAAAAAAATGGTTGATTTGGAATGAATGAATGAATGAATGGGAGACAACTTCTATCATTCCAGGTGACTGGCTCAGCCAAAATTTCACCGGCAGGAAGTTCGCCATTAAATGATCATTTGTTCCCATCCGAGGGCAGAGGCACTGTGAATTGCGTGGGCGGGAAGACACGTGGCTCCCCCCTCCCGTGGGACAGGAGGCAGCGCCAAGAAGGGGCGCTGAGCCACCGGCCGCACCCACTCCCAGAGTAGCAGGTGCTTCTCCGTGTTGGTGCCTGGACCGCCTGCCTCAGAGGAGTCTCCTTTCCCCCATCTAATTCGGTCACTAAGACACTCCACTGTCTTACGAGGAAGCCAAGCAGCTTCACAAGACTTGCCTCGTTTGGATGCACAGCACAATGACTTTGTACCCACCGAGCCTCCAGCGCTGATATTTCAAAACCTACAGTACACTAAACGTGAAACTTTTGTTCACATTTCAAGGATTTTGATAGCCCAAGTGAATAGACACTGCCTATTGATTTTTCCCTTACAATGACTCTTGGATAACCTATTTTCTCATTTATTTTTAAAGACAGCTCATGAGATTTCATAGCAATTCTGCCCAACCTCCTAATATCAAAATCCCTCCTTGACCCTGAAAATTGTAATTCTGCTATAGATCACAGCTGCTGAATATTACCTTTTACTAAGCTGGTTAAATAAAATATGTCCAAATCACTGGATCCCACAAGCCGTGGCCTGCAAGTGTAATGATCCAGGGGCTGAGGTTTCTGCTGCCGTATGCCCGCCAGCCCAGCGCTCTGCCGGCCCAGCTGACACCAAAGTGTGGGAATCGAGCATATCAGCTCAGGTTTGGAATTTAAGGAGGAGGAGAGGGAAAGGATAGCTCAGCTAGTCTTCAATGATTTTCTTGTAAAACTTTTACAAGGAAGACTTGGGCTGTTTGATGTGTTCTAGACAATCAAATGCCCTCGGAGTCTGCAGCTGAGTGGCTGGGGTTTTCTCCCGAGTGCAGGAGGGGGTGTATTTGATGTAGGGCAAGTTCAAAACCCCCAAAGCCTTCCACGCTGGTAGGTCAGATTACACTCAGAGGTGGGGAAATAGAACACGTGAAACGTGAAAAGGACTACCAACCCGGGAAGTCTCATTCTGCTACTGGCTGGCTGGCCCCGGGCTCTTGCTTTGGCTGGAGAGGGACCATGGGGAATTTAGACCAAGGGGGCTGGTACCCCACCTGAGCCCCCTCGGCCTCTGTGCACTTAGGTCCCACCTGCACCTCCATTCGCTTTAGCCAGAGGACCCCACGGATGTCCCAGCCCCCCACACCGCCCAGAGGCTCCTCGTGTCCGAATTACTTTTTCCCTTTCTCAGAAGAATGAAGGACAGCACTGACCCAAGTGGGTTCCAGGGGAGTTTTGAATATTTCAAAGCCAACGCTTAGATCAAAAGTCATAACTTCTGGCTTTTCGATTGTCCTCTTGCCTTACCTGGGCAGCCCTCACGTCCAATATGGAAATGTTTCCCGGAGAACCTCACTCGTTACTGGGGAACGGAGTCTGAAACGGCTCTGACTCAGCAGAGATACGGCATCTCTGGCAGCGGCCATTGGAGCCCATTTGAAATGCAGGACACAAGTGGCTCTTCCGTGGCCTGTGGAGCTCTGCAGCTGCCCTCTCCCCCTGCCTAGGCCCTCCTACGAAGGCTAGAGCCGCTGCCTCCCCTGCAGGGCTGGCAGCCCACCTTTGGCAGGCGACAGGTCCCATGGAACAGATGCGGGGAATTTGCTGAGATCAGCACCAGGTAAGCCAGACTGAACAGGAAATTGTCCACAAAAGAGAAATTAATAAATAGCAGCAAGTCCCCCCATCACCAACCCTCAATCAGGATCTGTCAGGGGGTCAGAAGAGCTAACACGGGTTAGTATCCTTTATTTTTTTATTTATTTATTTTTGGCTGTGTTGGGTCTTCGTTGCTGCGCACGGGCTTCCTCTAGTTGCGGCAAGCGGGACTACTCTTCGTTGCGGTGTGCAGGTTTTCTCATTGCAGTGGCTTGTCTTGTTGCAGAGCACGGGCTCTAGGCGTGCGGGCTTCAGTAGTTGTGGCACACGGGCTCAGTAGTTGTGGCTCACGGGCTATAGAGCGCAGGCTCAGTAATTGTGGTGCACGGGCTTAGTCGCTCCGCGGCATGTGGGATCTTCCCAGACCAGGGCTCGAACCCGTGTCCCCTGCATTGGCAGGTGGATTCCTAACCACTGCGCCACCAGGGAAGTCCCAGGGTTAGTGTCCTTTAAACACAGCATACGCCAGGGATGACAAGCATGTGGCCGGATCACCTCCTGCCCCCACCCCTGAGTTCCCAGCCGACACTGCTGACTGATCCAGGCTCTCTTTCGTCCTCAGAATCCTCTTCAACCCGGCAGTCCCTGCAGCCTGTACTCATCAGTGAGAGTGAATTTGGGGAATGCAATCTATTCACCTCCAGCCCACCACGTTCCCACGCCCACATCACGTGCATGCCGCCTCCTGTACCTGGAGGGTCCTCACACGCCCTCCCCTGGCCGCCTGCTTCTCCTCCTACCAGGGCCCACTCACGTCCACCCTCCTCCCGCCTGCCTCGCCGGCCACTGGACACTCAGGCAGAGGAGTGAGTAAGAGGCTAGGAGTGTGGAGACCTCTAAGTTCCGGCCCCAGCTTTGTTCTAAGCTAACTGAATGACTCCGGACAAATCGCTTTCTTTCTTTATGCCTCTATTTCCCCATCCGTAGATTAATCATTACGACTCTACGATCTTAAGGCCGATCCCAGCTCCTCCAGCTTGTGATGCAACATTCCTTTGCAGCCATGCCGCTCTTTGAGCCATTTATTTATTTATTTATTTATGGCTGTGTTGGGTCTTCGTTTCTGTGCGAGGGCTTTCTCTAGTTGTGGCAAGCGGGGGCCACTCTTCATCGCGGTGCGCGGGCCTCTCACTATCGCGGCCTCTCTTGTTGCGGAGCACAGGCTCCAGACGCGCAGGCTCAGTAGTTGTGGCTCACGGGCCTAGTTGCTCCGCGGCACGTGGGATCCTCCCAGACCAGGGCTCGAACCCGTGTCCCCTGCATTAGCAGGCAGATTCTCAACCACTGCGCCACCAGGGAAGCCCTTGAGCCATTTAATACAGCCCTTTCCCCTTACTTTCTTTCTCTACCCATGTGAGCTCCTGGAGGGCAGGAATTGCATCTGGGCCCCACCCCCCCCCCCACCTGTATTTCTCCTCAGGGCATCAAAGTGCTGGAAGAAAATTACTCAGTACCTACTGGTGCACGTTCAAGGCCTGTGATGCTGATCATCTCCCAAGGAAGGAGTGTCCCTAGAAAAATGCAGTGACACCAAGTCAAGCCTTATTCCAAAGGGACTGACTCCACCTTCCACCCCTCCCAGGGGCTCTGGAGCCTCTGTTGCGGAGCTGATGAGAGGTGAGGGAGGCAGTTCGGCGAGGTGGCCAGGCTCAGGCACGGGAGCCAGCCAAGCCGCGCACTAGCTGTGTGGGCTTCAGTAAGTGAATGAGCCTCCCCGCGCCCTAGTTCCCTTCCCTGCAAGTCAGCGTGGCCAGGTGACCTTCGGTCAGGGTGCTGATGCGAGGACTGAACGAGAGAACCATGGAGCGCACTTAGCTCCGGACCTGGGCAGTAGTAAGTGCTCAGTGAAGGGCAGCAGTTATCGCGGTTATAGAACTGGCTCCGCCCCCCGGCCGCTGGTCTTTTCATGAGACTGTTACCCACGGGAGCTTGTTATCTCAGTTCGAGTGAGCTGGCTGCCCGCTCGGTGTAGCCACTGGGCTAGGAGTGCAAAGGGGAATGAGCAGTTCTTGGCCTAGAGGAGGAATCTGGAGCCCCAGGAGCAGTAACGAGAGGAGGCCAGATAATGGGGTCCAAATCCTGACGTCAGACGGGATACGTCCCAAAACGGACCCACCCCCGACCTACTTGTAATTGGCTCCATGCAAGGAAGCTGCCCTGTGGCCGAGGCAGTGCCTGGTGCAGCAGAGCCCCTGGCCCAGTTTGCAGCGCCGCCCCCTCTGAGGAGAATGCAAGCTTCGGGGCAATAAATTTTAGCTCTTGTTACCACCTCTCCATTCTCTCCCATCGCTGCCTCTTGATCTTCCCCTCTCTGCTGACAACAAGGTATGGTTGGCATTTAGTTGGGGATTTAAAACCAGGAGCACGTCACCCTCCCTTCAGGCTGGAAGCTTGCTCCCTGGCTCTCGGAAGCCTCTCGAAGCTGGGCGCTTGATGAGTGCCAGGAGACTGGCTCCTGAAACCGGAAGGGGCCTGCATTGTTGGACCAAAATAGCAAACGTGCAACATGAGTCCCTTCAGGGGCCCTCAGCAGGCTGGTGGCTTCCGGTGGGTACTCGGCACAGGCCAGCCCGTGGATACAAACTGCAGTGGCCCTCGCTGCCACTTGAGAGAGCCCTGCTCTGTACACAACTGCGCTGCCCTTAGCCAGGTTAGTTCATCCCACTGCAAATGGACCTGAGCGATCCCTAGCAAAAAAATTCCACGTCTGGGTCAAATAAACCAAGCTTTTGCCCATCACCCATGGGCTTCCTGAATGATTTAAATCTTCCCATCTAGAGTTTGCCACCCCTGGATCTCCCAGGACAAAAGCGACCCCCAAATCCAAAAGGACCCCTTTCCCATGGACGGCAGCCACGCCGTCTCCCATACGTGAAGCCAGAATGCCGAGTTCTAGGACGTCACCCCTCTTCATGGGTGGTGCCCAACTGATTATTTGCCAGATTCCAAAATGTTTTCATCTCTGGAAGAAACAATACACAAAAAAGCAGTTCTAGGGCTTCCCTGGTGGCGCAGTGGTTGAGAATCTGCCTGCCAATGCAGGGGACACGGGTTCGAGCCCTGGTCTGGGAAGATCCCACGTGCCGCAGAGCAACTAGGCCCGTGAGCCACAACTACTGAGCCTGCGCGTCTGGAGCCTGTGCTCCGCAACAAGAGAGGCCGCGATAGTGAGAGGCCCGCGCACCGCGATGAAGAGTGGCCCCCGCTCGCCACAACTAGAGAAAGCCCTCGCACAGAAACGAAGACCCAACACAGCCAAAACTAAATAAATAAACATTTAAAAAAAAAAAAAAAGCAGTTCTGAAAAGAGGCCCTTGGGTCAGGGCGGGTGGCCTGTCTGGGGCGCCTTGGAGGAGGCTGGTGGGGGTTTTAAGCCAGCCCTTTCCCCTGCCGTCCCTGCTCCATGAAGCTGTGGTGCTAGCCCCTTGGAGGGCCCATATGCTCCAGAGTAGTAGCAAGTGTCCCATTACTGTAAACGGCCTTTTATTTTTAAACTAATGCTATATTTGGAAAGCAGTAATCCTGGGGAAATGATACTGGGACTAATGGGGAACATATTACCTTTCATGTGTTTTTTTCATGTTTAAGCTTTCTTTGTTATTATCTGAGTAGCAAGGCTTTGCATATACTCTTGGGCAAAAAATCAAAATAAGCCTTAAAGCAATAATATTTTAATAAGCATCAAATGTCTTCAATGAGATAAAAGTATTATATAGTGTTTTGATATTGGGCTTTAGTTAAAACCTCATTTAAAAAAAAAAAAAGGAAATTTCTCAGATGTATTGGGGCGGGAGAGCAGTGATGTATTTTGAAATTCAGGTGGAGAAAAAGTTTCAATCCAGGTCAGTTATGCTAATTAAATGCCACAAACGATGGAAATTGCCAGCAAATGGACATTACTGTTCGTTGCTATCACTGTTTCCCATTGATCAAAAACGGCAGCTAATGACACTTGAGCCTCCGGAAACTGAGGCTCCAGTACGAATGCACATCGATGCCTCAGTGCCAATCACAGCACTTGGGCTGCAGGACTAAGCTCCTGTGCAGCCTGCATCTGCCCCTGCCCTCTTCTTGGGTGAAGTTTCCAACAGCCGAGGCTGCTGGCCGCCTCCCTGAAACTCAGATTAGCTTGGTCAGTGTGTGTCTGGTTTTGTTCCCAGACCCAACTGGGAAGTGCCGAGGGGCCCAAGTTACGAAATGAAACCGAGTCTTTGATTTCTTCACCCATGCCAGGGACCAAGCTAGAGCCATGGGCTCTTCAGAAGTGAAAGGAGGAGCCTCAGATATCCTCCCCTTGGTTTTATAAAATGCGGAAACTGAGGCTTGGAGAGAGGAAGTGACCTGCCCAAGGGCACATAGCAAACTAATGGCAGAGCCAAGAATAGAACAGTGTCCTGACTTCTGGTCCCGTGCTCTGCGTGCTCGCCGCTCCAGTATTATAAAACTGTATTATAGAACTTCAACTTTCATCTCCTCCACGCTCACAGCAAGTTCCCCCCAGTTTTCTGTTGTAGTTTCATGTCAAACCTTGGTTGGGTGACATCAGCGCAAACCAACAAGAGTTCAAGTTTGGAATCAGGCCATGTGTAGCATGACTTGAGTCTGTCTCTTCCCATGGTTGACCTAATATGAGAGTCCGTTTTCAGTGGCAAGATGGAATGCACTTAACTATGGATAGGTGGGACATCAAAGGGGGTCAGGAGAGCAGTGGTTCCAGGCTGATCCGGGGATGCCACCATCCTGGCTTTATCCCCGAGTTAGAGTAGACGCCATACTCTGAGCTGTGGCTACTGGCCATTGCTACTTCCAGGTAAATAAACAGTCTCAGAAAAAGTCTGCTGCTGGAGACGGGATCGACAGAGATCAAGAACTGGTGGGGAGAGGGTAGAAGGTTTCACACAGGAGCGGTTAAGGATATCACAAAGACATTCCTTCATTTCCCATCTTACTGAGGTGGGTCCTGAAGGTCACGACCCCGTAGTCTCCCTGATTTCCAGGTGCCGTTGGGTAGGACCCCGCCATCCCCTTCTAACCCAGAGCCACCAGTCGTCAGGGACAGAGCACACCCTGGGCCTCAGAAATCCTGGGTTCTTCTGCCGGCTCTACCCCAGCCATGTGCCCCTGAGCAAGTCGCTTTCCCCCCTGGGTCTCAGTTTGCTGATCTGCAAAATGGGAGGGCTTGGCCTGGAAGGCTATAAGGAGAATGGCTCCCCAGGAGCAGTTGCTGGTCTTGGGGACACGGGACACCCAGCTCTGCCGTAGCCATGTCCCTAGAGACCTGTAGATGATTCCCAGCCACAGATATTCCTGAAGTCATATTTGGGGGCATTATGGGGACTTGCATTTTGCCTTTGAAGCAGTAGGGTCAGATCCGCCATCTGAATTTGCCTCAGGGTCATCATGAAATTAAACCATCTGAGGATGGCAGCGGAGAAGGACAGGGAGAGGGCCGGGGGCTGGCGGGTGCGGGAGAGCTCGGCCCAGTCCAGGCCCGGGCCAAGGGCTGGAGGCTGAGCTTGTGTAACATACTCTCGGCCCTCCGATGCTAAGGCCCAGGCACACGGTTAGGCGACCTGGCCGTGGGCACTGGGTGCTTCTCCCCCCGCCCGGGACTCTTCAGGTGTGCTCATGGGGCCTGGTCCAGCCCTGCCCTGGGCGAGGACAGACCCAAGAGGGCTGGGGCCAAGCCTCCGAGGCCAGAGCCCTTCCTTGCCCTGCCCATTCTGCTCCCAAGTGAGGCCCAGGCAGGGAAGCCAATCCTCAAGTAGTTCCCTGGACAGACCTTGAGTCCTCCTGGGGTTGGAGCCAGAGCCCAGAGCCCACCATAGACAGCTGCCAGGGGGTCCCAGGGAGCTGAGCCTTCTGGCCAGAGAGGCTGAACAAACACCCAGATGTGGTACCTGCAGGGAAGCAAATTTGAGTGACTGAAAGATAAAAAGTGCTTATACTGTATAATGTCAGGTCATGTATGTTGTAGAGATTAGGGCTGGGAATGATCTCATAGCATAGATTTTCTTTCCTTATCTAATCTGTATTTAGTGTGTCCACTATTTTGTTGAAACCACATAGAGACCCCCCTCCTCATAATCACATAGAATGGGGCAGGGGAGGGGGAGGAACTCAGCAACCCGCCATTACCCCCACCAGGTGACAGCAGGCTGAAGTGAGGGGCCGCGGCAGCAGAGGAGCAATTCCTGGCAGATGCCCCAGGCCACCGGCAGAGGTACGTTGCTCTAAAGGTCATCAGACCTGGGGTAAACCCCAACTCAACCCCTGACTAGCTGGGGGCTTCAGACGACTTCCTTAACCTCCCTGAGCCTCACTTCATGGACTGAGACATGGGAATGATGGTAAAGCTGACTTGGAGGATTGACACAAGTATTTGACACGATCCAATAAATCACCCAGCCCGTCCATTTCGCACGTGACCCTCAGTTACTGTGGGCGCCTGCTGTTGGGAGCACCCGCCTTTCTCCCCTGAGGGCTGCTTGCTGAGTCACTGCCCAGCTCACCCCAAAGAGAGGGGCTACAGGCAGCCACTGTGGTCACAGCCTGAGGCTGCTCTACGTGTCACCCTCTCCCTCAGTCACGGGCCAGGAGGGAGCTGGCGTGCCATCTCAGGAACATGAAGAGCAGCCACGGAGGAAGGAGTCAAAGACCCACTCATTCATTCATTTACAAAGTATTTATTGAGCAACTACTGTGGGCCGGACACTGAGAACACATGGGAACACGTGGAGGTCAGTGCCCCGTCCTCACGGAGCTCTGGTTGGTAGGGGAGGCAAACCGTCCACAAACAACTGAAAGCCCGTAACATTTGAATGTGAGGAGTGCCATGGGGTAAGGAAGGGGTGACGGGGTCCTGACCTGTGAGGGCAGCTGCTTAGGCTAGAGGAGGTGATGCCTGAGAGTGCCCTGAAGGATGCTGAGGACCAGGAAAGGAGTTCCAGGCAGACGAAAGGTGAGCAGAAAGGCCCTGGCGAGAGGAAGCAGGGTCTCAGGAGGCCTGGGGACGAGGTGCCCTGGGGCCTGGAACAGAGCCTGGAGGAACCCAGGGAGAGCAGCTGAGGCCCCAAATGTGGGCGGAGATGAATCGGCAGGCTTGTGGGTCTCAGATGGAGGCTGGATCTTATTCTAAGAGAAAGGGGAAGCAGCACGGGGGGTGGGTTTAAGCCAGGGAATGAGGCCAGCTGATTTCTGTCTTTAAGGACCCCTGGCTGGTGTGTGGGGATGGATTAAAGGGGGAGACAAACTTGGAATCAGGGATCAGGCAGGCCTGGCTTCCCATACCCATCCCAGCTGAGGGAGTTCTGCCACGTTATTTGACTTCCTTGGGCCTCAGTTTCCTCATCTGTAAGATAGGCTGCTGTGGGGATTAAGTGCTGAGAGACTGAAGGAACAAACAGACAACGGCCGGACCACACATAAAAGTAGAACTTGGACTTGTAACCCGCAGCAACCCCTCATCTATACTAACCAACCCGGTAGCCAGCCTGCTGTAAGTCAGCCTTGCAGAAGCCAGCCTGCTATCTCCAGCGACAATCCGGGAAGCTAAACAATAACTTCTGTAACAGTGGGCCTCAAATGACCACGACTTGATTAGTAACTGACAGCTTCCCTAATTTTTGCCCTTGTTTCCAACTTAGGACCAACCAGAGAAAGCCAAATGTGCACCCCTCACCCATCACACAGGATAGGATGCCCCCCTTCTATTTAGCTGCCTCCAGCCTCCCCAGGCCAACAGCCTCCGACCAGGCACACGTGAAGCTTCCTCTTTTCCACTCTAAAGCTTGCCCACCCCTCTGCCTGCCTTTGAGTCTCTGCCAAAGGCAAGTGACGGTGGCTGACTCCCTTGCTATAGCTCTGAAAAAATAGCCTTTGCTTTTCTCATTTGATTGGTTCATTTATTTCCACGATGCCGGCGTACGAAAAGCGCCTGGTGCCTCCCTAGAATGTAATGGATACTCGGTGAGGTTCTGTCCCTCCCTCTCTACCCACCGAGAGACCCCAGGGCAGCTGCCCCGCTGTCTGCCTGCCGGGAGTGTCGGCACCCTGAGTGGTCGGGCGGGCCAGGTGCCCTAAGAATTAGCTGGTTCTCAGAACATCTGTCTTGGGAGGAAAGTGAGCAGGAGACGATTTTATATTTTCTTGTGTACGATGTGGGGGAGGGGTGGAGAGGGGAGCTGTATTTGGGGGAAAGAGCCTAGGACTGGGTTTTGCCTGGGTTCAAATCCCAGCCCCATGCTGGCTGCGTGGCTCAGGCCACACTTGTCTTCTTTGTTCAGTGGAGGAGATTCAATGAGCTAATTTGGGTTAGACACTTAGCGCGACGCCTGGCACCTAGGAAATGTATGTAAACAGAAACTGGCAGCCAGTCGGGGTGGTGATGGCAGGGACGTGTGGCCACCAAACTTAGCTGCCAAAGGTTCAGAAAACCGTTCAGGGGGATACGTGTAGGCACGTCCTCCTCAACTCACTGTTTCCTCAGTGGGGCAGTCTTCTCCCAGGACTTTCCTAGGGGAAAGCAAAGGCAGACTGGGTCCTCCCAGGACCCGCCACTGTGAGGCTCTCCCCACCTAGGCCCTCACCTCAAGGGAAGCAAGGGTGGTTTCCCCAAGAGCTGACCGGGTGGGTGACAGTGCACCGTAAGGCGAGGTTCACAAAAGTGTTAGTGGGGCATCCCGTATAAAAGAGCTACGCTGGGGGGCTTTCCTGGTGGCGCAGTGGTTGAGAATCTGCCTGCTAATGCAGGGGACACGGGTTCGAGCCCTGGTCTGGGAAGATCCCACATGCCGCGAAGCAACTGGGCCCGTGAGCCACAACTACTGAGCCTGCGCGTCTGGAGCCTGTGCTCCGCAACGAGAGAGGCCGCGATAGTGAGAGGCCCGCGCACCGCGATGAAGAGTGGCCCCCGCTTGCCGCAACTAGAATAAGCCCTAGCACAGAAACGAAGACCCAACATAGCAATCAATCAATCAATCAATAAATCTTTAAAAAAAAAAAAAAAGAGCTAGGCTGGGGTGTCCTGGGGAATAACCCAACTGCTGTTCATTCACACTGAGGAGAAAGTGATGGAAAGACTTGATCTTTATACTTTAACAGGAGGCAAAGCCCTAAGTCCCCAGAAACCCCATTAATGTGGGCTCTCAGTCATCTGGGTTAGAGGGAGTGGTACTAGGCTGATAGAAGCGGAGCCTCTGAAGCCCCAGCACCAAGCCGGAACCTGCAATGGTCACTGGTCACGTGGTTGCCCGGCATCGGAGCCTGCCAGAGGACTGCTCTCCCTGCCAGGGGTCAGGGAAAAGCGGGCATCTGGCCTCTCCAGATGCCCCAAGCAGCGATGAATCTGGAGCTGGCATCTCAAAATAGAGGAAGAATTCCTCCTGAGAGCACGCATGGCAGGCACAGGCCACTTTCAGAGGCACCAGCCCCAGAATGGGCTGCAGCATCCAGGGCCAGGCAGTGGAGGGCGCTCACGCACCCAGGGTTTTGCGGCATCCCGGGGGGCATCCACTGTCGAGGGCACAGTTTCTAAACATAGTTCTCCTCCTGCCTTCCTGGTAATTCTGTCACTTCCCAACAGCTTTCCAAAAAGTTCTCTCTGCTAAATCAGTGGCTTGCTACTAGGAATCTGATCGGATGCAGCCCACAGCCCCAAGGCCCAGTGGCAGCAAAAGGATGATTACAATGAACACAGTTAATTGTAATTCCCTGACATGTTTTCCAACAATTGGATACAGAAACAAGGATTTCTTTAACATGCGTTGTTAATAGGCAGAAACGTGATAAGGTTTCCATGATAGGGTTAGGATTAGGGCAATGTGGTTTTCATACTCCTGTGCTGTTGCGAGACCTGCCCCTCACTGCTTTCCCCTCCCCTGAGCAGAGTAGGGAACTCACGTCCCATCACTCCACTCACCTCGGCTTCCCTCTATGGCCAGGTGTTTACTACCTCACATCAAAGTAGCCAGCCTGTTATGGGATACATTTCAGCTTGGCTGCGCCTTACTTGCAAGTTTATATGAATCCCTTTGTTTGAGACCCTCGGGGCCAAGGAAGAAAACTAGTCCAGGTGAGCAAGCTTGGCTTCCAGCCCCAGCTCTGGGATGAACTGTCTGTAACTCTCCTCTCTGGGCCTCGGTTTTTCCCATCAGTAAAATGAAAAGAACCCATTTGTTTCTGTACAAAGGTCCTTCCGGCTCCAAATTCTATGATGCCATTATTCGGTTTCTTTGGAACTCATCATCCCATTGCTTCCTTCTCTGCATTTTGTGTAGGTGGCCCACAGAAACGGCATAGAAAACAGGAAGGCTACACTCAACAAGAATCCATGTTTTGTGTTTAGCAAGGTGGGGCAGGTCCATCTTGTTGCCACGTTTCGTTCCCTGCCCTCAAGGTGTTAATGTTATTATAGCTGTGTGTATGGGGGGGGGGGGGGAGGGTACAGGAAAACAGAAGCCACTCTAGGTATTATAAATAGGAAGCGTTCCAATTCAGGGAATTGGAGAATTGCACGACTGCTGGGAGACGGGCTGGGGGAGGAAAGGTCAGGCCAGCAGTTGCCAGAGGCAGGTGATCTACAGCAGCTCACCTAGAAGCAGCAAAGGATCCAAGAATCTCAGCAGTGGCTGCCACTGGATTCACAGCTTGAATCACGCAGAGCATGCAATGCTCAAGAATCTGAGTTTTGCCCAGGCATCTAGCTGCAGCCACTGCCAGAGAATGACATTTTCCTTCTCCTCCACCTTCCAGTTCTTGCAGGAGTGCCTCTCATTGGAGGACTCGAACTCGGAGCTGTACAAAGAAAGGAATTCTGGGAAATGTAGTTCCAGGCTTCTCTGAGGTATATATAGGCTGTCAAAGCGCACGGTCATGATGCCAAAGGACAAGAGACAATGAGTCTGGTTTCACAGCCACAAACCAGGAAGAACAAAGAGATTTCATCCTAAGGGCCAGCTCTTGATTAACTGGTGATGGCTGCCTGGTGTGCTCTGTTGAAAACAGTTTTGAGGTTGTATGTAGGTTCATCAGGAAAAGGTGCTACAATTGATTAGCAATGCCTGTGATGGGTGTAGAATGAGAGTGGGGGATTGTATGCCACAAATTTGCTCTAAACTAATGATTGGAAGACTTCCTAAGATGAGACCTTTTTCCTGGGGTCAAATGTATACGTTGTAACCATCTACCTGTGGACTTATCCCTATAAGCCTTGAACTCGAGAAGGATATTGGAATTGGAGCAGCCGGTAAAAAGCAGGCAAGGAACATGGGAAGACTGTGGGGTCTCCAGCCTCCGGGAATCAAGCTCTGCACAATCCACACCATCACACTCTTCAAAGTCATCTCATGGTCGGTTCTTTCATCACCACCTTCACTACCCCTTGCCCCTACCTCAGTTCATTTCCAGGTTTCTAGTTCTGTCTCTGCTAGGTCTTTACCACATGATCTTAGAGAAACCTTCCAACTCTTCTCCGATGAATTACTTCCTCTGTCTCTCAGTTCCCTCATGGGCATATTCAGAAGTTGGGTTAGATCTGTGGTTTGCAGATGGTGGATTGGGGAGCCTGGGGTGTTTAGGAGGAAGAGGAGGGCTGGAGAAATGCCAAGGCATGGGACTTTGGGAGGTACCACTTTAATCTGTTTTAGATACTGTGCTTTTGCCTAAGATGTCACTTGGGGAAAAAAAGGGAGGGGGGTCTACTGCTTAAAATAAACAAATAAATTAAAGGCTTGAGAACCTCTGGACAAATCGCACCTGGAGTCACTTCCAGATGTAACATTCCCTGCTGCTGCTTGGTTTGTCCACCTCTGCTAACACCAGCCCCTTCTCTCTCCACCTCCTTTCCTCCTCTTTCTCCATCCTCTCTCTTCCAAAGACGTGAAGCACAAGGTCTCCATCTTATCTTCCATACTCGAGTTGAACTTGAGAACCAGACTTGAAGCTTGGTTCTTGTCATTATGAGATGTTGTGAGGTCATGTAAAGGAAAGGGGAAAATAAAATCAATATGTCATTTTCCCCATCTTCCAAAAATCTGGTGTAATTCTTTCTATCATTAAAAAACACATTGAACCATAGAAAACTTAGAACTTGACATCCTGGAGTCAAGAGGTCCTCTTGCTTTTCCCCTGCCATACTGCGCACTGCAAAATTGCAAAACATGGGAACATGCTGCTTTGAGTTGTCTTTGCTGTTTTTAATGATACCGCAATGACTGTATGGTTTTTATTGTGTTTTTTATGGCAGGAGGAACCATTCAAATAGGTTTTTCTGCTTAAAATGTACTTTGGAGTTCCATCTTGGGGAATAAGAACACTTTTGTTCCTCTTCCTGCTGCAGTTTCACTTAGTTCCCATTAATACTGGCTCTAGAAGAGTCTGAGTCAGCCATAAAATATGTCCATTCAGGAAAATATTTTCGTTATTCCCTGCTGCAGGGAAAGGGCAGATTCGAGGAGAGCACTGGTAAGGGTGAGTTTGAGGAATGGTGCGGAGAGCCCGCCCTTCTGCCCCTGCTCTGCGGAATCCTCCTGGGCCTTGGGCCTCGGCCTGAGGAGGAAGTGGCTAGAATCCCACCCACCCCAGCGGTGGCCCCTGCCACGTGGGAGTCCAGGCACTAGTGAGGTCAAGACCAGCCTAACACGGGACCCTCCACTGAGACCCTTCTGTCCTGGCTCTGCACATAAACAGCACAGCCAGGCCAGGATGGAGCAGGTGCACACCTCGTCTGCTGATTGGCTGGAACCTGAGAGGTGGCACTCCCATTGGATGGTCCCCATCGGCATATGTAGCAGGAGAGGGCGGGGCTTGTGGCCAGCAAAAGCCACCTGCCTCACTGTTCTCTGGGTCCCGAATTCCCCCATCAAAAAAGAGAGACTGCCTGAACCTCAGCAATGCCTGGCTCTAGATAATGGCTTTCCCCACCCCTCCACCCAGAAGTCACAATGACTGACCCTTGCACAAGAGAGGGGGTGGTCTCGCCTTTCTGACATACTTTGGAGACAGAGCTGACACTGAGGGCCTGGGGGGTGGGGAGGAGGAGATGCCTCAATTAGAGGAGGAGGGAAGTCACAGCCATTTCCCTCAGGACCAGCTCCAGGTTCACCCAGGGTGGAGCAGCTCCCCAGAGGACAGGAGTGGGGATGCTGGTGTCCTTTCTGGAGAAGAAAAGAGGGCCCTGGGCAGAGCCTGGCATGATGGGAACTTACCTCACAGGCAGGAGAGTTTACCCCCCAAATAAGCAAATCATCTTCCATCCTGTTTTCCATTTCCTCTGGGGATCTTTTCCCCTGGCACTGAGGCCTGAATCCTATTGTCAGAGCTTTCCTGTTCAGTTGGGTCTCCTCTTGAAATGCAGTTCTCTGGAAGAGTTATAGTAACTCTTACAGAAACAGATAGCTCATTGGTCTGGGGAGTGGGGAAGTGCTATATACACACAAGCAGGAAGGATGGGAGGGTAGCACAAGCAGAAGGTGTGATACGAGAACAATACTGTCCGGAAGAACTTTCCATGACGATGTTCAGTACAACTAATTTGTGCTGTGTCATACTATGTGGCAGTTGAGCTTGAAATATGGCTAGTGTGAGAACCAAGTTTTTAATTTAAATTTAAATAGCCACATTGGCTGGTGGCTACCATAATGAAAAGTGCAGTTCTAGAAAATCTAATTTGGAAGAAGAGATCCTAGACATCCTTTGGTTCTTACCAGTGGGAATATCTTACCAGGCCCTCTGAGTGGTATAGGTTGCAAAAGCCTATGCCTTATCATTTTATATTTGAAAAACAAATCCCTGGTTTTGCATAACACAAACTTTCAGGAAAGTTCGAGGGTTTTTTTGTTTTGTTTTGTTTTATTTATTTATTTTTGGCTGCGTTGGGTCTTCATTTCTGTGCGAGGGCTTTCTCCAGTTGTGGCGAGCGGGGGCCACTCTTCATCGCGGTGTGCGGGCCTCTCGCTGTCGCGGCCTCTCCCGTTGCGGAGCACAGGCTCCAGACGCGCAGGCTCAGTAGTTGTGGCTCACGGGCTTAGTTGCTCTGTGGCATGTGGGATCTTCCCAGACCAGGGCTCGAACCCATGTCCCCTGCATTGGCAAGCAGATTCCTAACCACTGCGCCACCAGGGAAGCCCCAAAGTTAGAGTTTTGTGTTTAGCAAAAGGTAGCAAAACTTTGCAGCAGTCCTACCCTTTCATATGACAGGCTGAGCCCCAGAGAGAGGCAGTGACCGTCCGAGGTGACACTGATTTCTCTGGGATGGCCTGCTCTTATCCCGGCAGACCAGAAAGAGTGGCGTCTTGTAGATAACAGTGTCCTGACTATAACACTGGTTTCCTCATGTCACAGCGGAACATGGAAATGTATGGGTGATGATGATAATGGTATTTGATCTGAGTCCCCACCTAGTGTTATGCCTGCATCTTAGAGCCCCATCCCCAGTCTTTACAGGTCCCAGGTGGCTCACAATCTTCCCCAGTGGCCTACTTGGCTTTTTTCAAGACTGGGGCAACCTCCCCACTTTTATGCTACTGTGGTAAACAGAATAATGGCCTCCCAATAACATCTACATCCAAATCCCCGAAACCTGTGAATGCATTACCTTTTATGGTAAAAGAGACTCTGCAGGTCTGAGTAAGTTAAGGATCTTGAGGTGAGGAGATTATCTCGAATTATCTGGGTGGGTACAATGTAATCACAAGTGTCCTTATAAGAGGGAGGCAGGAGGATCAGGGTCAGTAGTAGGAGATGTGATGATGGAAGCAAGAGATTGGAGTGATGCAAGGAAGGGGCCATGAGACAAGAAATGCTAGCAACCTCTAGAAGCTGAAAAAGGCAAGGAAACAGATTCTCTTCTGAAGCCTCCAGAAGGAACACAGCCCCGCCGTTACCTTGATTCAGACTTCTGACCTCCAGATCTGTAAGAGAGTAAATCTACATTGAATAAAGCCACTAAGTTTGTAGTAATTTGTAACAGCAGCAGTAAGAAACTAAGACAGCTCCCATTGCAGGGAGCTGCAACGTGGTCGCTGCTGTCACCAGGATTCACAGAATTGAAAGAAATGGATGACAGCAACCTATTTCCTCCAGATCTGCTTTGCTTCTCCTCTTTTACTGTTTCCTGCAGCTGAGGGGTCTCTCCACCCTCAGGGTAGGTCACTGACTGTCGTCTGGATCCCCCTTCAGTAGCTGGAGCAGCCTCTATCTCCCTTGGAGCTCTAGAGAGCTGACCATCACCCTTGAATCCCTTTGCCTTTCTCCCAAGACGCCTAGGGCTGCTCAGGCAGACCAGATTTCCCAGGTTTTGTCTTAAAACCCCTTTAACGCCTAACTTTCTCATTCTCTTCTTGATGGTCTCTTCCTTCCACCCCTTCAAAAATCCAATATGCAGGGGCTTCCCTGGTGGCGCAGTGGTTGAGAATCTGCCTGCCAATGCAGGGGACACGGGTTCGAGCCCTGGTCTGGGAAGATCCCACATGCCGCGGAGCAACTAGGCCCGTGAGCCACAATTACTGAGCCTGCGCGTCTGGAGCCTGTGCTCCGCAACAAGAGAGGCCGCAATAATGAAAGGCCCGCGCACCGCGATGAAGAGTGGCCCCCACTTGCCGCAACTAGAGAAAGCCCTCGCACAGAAACGAAGACCCAACACAGCCATAAATAAATAAATAAATAAATAAATATTGTATAACTTAAAAAAAAAAAATCCAATAAGCAAAGCCATAAACTCAAGCAAGAATGGGAATCAAATTCCTGTTTTCAAACAGGAAGCAGGAGCAAGGAAGTTCTCCCTCTGGTTCCTGGGATGACAAGAGCCACAGGATCGCTCCATCTATTTCTGTCCTTATAGTCTGAGCAAACCCCAGAGGCTGCATTCTGCAGGCAGCTCCTACTTGCTTCCAGGAGAGAGGTCCAGGTCCCAGGCCCTCTCTCAATGTCCTCAGAAAACATTCTTTCCTAATTCTCCTGTGAATCTTGCTCACCAAGTACAATACCCACCACTCACCAGGCCAGGGACCCACAACTCCAAATGTGATAACTTAGATGTTTTCTCTTACAAACCCCAGGCTTTTCTGTGTGCTCATTGATTCATTCTACCATTGAATATTTCCCTAGAATTTCCTGGGTGCCAAATGCTATGCCCAGTTGCTGAAGAGACATATCTCCCAGCTGAGGCACAGGAAGCCAGGAGTAAAGAAACCATCTTGGCTGTTACAGCAGATACCAGGTAGACCAGAAGAACCACCCAGCTGAGCCCAGTCCAAACTGCTGAATCATAAGGAAAAAATGAACTGTTGTTGCTTCAGGCATCTAAGTGCTTTTAGAGTGGTTTTCTTACATAACAATAGATCATTGAAGTATTTCCAAACCCAGCCCACACATGAGGTGGAGGACTTGCCCTTCTCCTTTGGCTGGCTATTTCTGACTTCTTGGCCCAGCTCTCCAGATCCTTCACCTGTCAGCTGCCAGTAGTGCTGTAACAGGCAATGGCACTGGGAACACGTGCCCAACCAGTTCTTTACGTGGCCAGGTATAATTAATTAATTAGCCATTTGTGAGCCCCAGACAAGGGGTACCTTTGGTGAGGAGCCTTTGGAGCTGGAGCCATTAAGGGTTGGATGAGGGTGACTCTGGGGCAACCCCAGACACAGAGGTCCACCTCATGCTGCCAGTTACAGGAGATGCTCTGATGACACAGCTTCCATGATGACAGGGCCACTCATCCCCAAAATGTATGGGCCAAAGCATCTCTTCATACCCTCTCTGCTCCAAGGAGCAGAAGACCTCAACCTTGCAAAGAGCTGCTGAGGAATGGGAAAGCAGAAAGAACTGATGCTTCCATTTTATCAGATCTCTCCCACATGAAAGTGACAGCTGTTTGAGGGCAGAGACCAAACTCACTTGTTTTGGATGACCGATGTGGAGGAAGTTAAAAATGTCACCAGCCACTTGTATGACCACAGATGGGCACAACAAGCCACTATTCATAGACGAATCTCTTGAGGGGCATATGTAAGTCAAGCAAGCAGCACTGCCCCTCGGGGAAGGAAAGCAGACACTGTGTGGCCCCCAGAGTCTGCTATTCCCCATATACCACACCTCTTGGTCTGCAGGGCTGGTTGCTGGTGGGGGAAGTAGGCAAATTTGCAGAAGAACCAAAGAGCCTCTTGGGAAGAAAAAACCTAGCCCTTGACCTCTTCCCTTTTGAAAACCACAATTTCTTGAATCCCTCTCATGTAGCTGGAGGGTCCTAGGTAAACTCATGGACAGGAAGGAGAGGAAAAGACACCCAGACTCTGGAAAAGTCAAAGTGAAGGAAGAGGGAGTTAGGGAGTTTGGGAAAATGACCATGCTCAGACCCTGGAGAAGGAGGAGACCTCGAGGGAGACTTTCAGCATGTGGGGAGTGTCATGAGAACTAATTGAGAAACAAAAGAGATGTGACCATGTTTAGTACCACAAGCTGGAGAAGTAAATCATGGCAGTTACAGCAAATCATACATTTACTGTGGATAAGGTCACCCAGGCTATTACCGTATTTGATAAACATTCAATTATTCAATTTAGTAAACATTTATTAAGACTTGGTGATCACAGCTAGGACGGGAAATCAGAGATGCAAAAAAGTGATTATGATTTCACACGATTAGTGCAGAAAGAGA
This sequence comes from Balaenoptera ricei, assembly GCF_028023285.1. Lineage (NCBI taxonomy): Eukaryota > Metazoa > Chordata > Mammalia > Artiodactyla > Balaenopteridae > Balaenoptera > Balaenoptera ricei. The sequence continues at coordinate 17,620,915 of NC_082654.1, read as the reverse complement.
AGTATATACAGAGCCCAGAGAATGATGATTTCTAAGGGTATTCAGGAGGGCTCCCAGGAGGAGGTGACCAATGAGATGGGTTTTGAAGGGTAAACAAGTGTTCACTAGTCACGGCAAAGGGTGGGGTTCATCTTTAATGGTTGGCAACCCATGGTTTGTGGGCAGGTCTACCTAGCTTAAAGATAGAGAAACAAAGCCAGTTTCCATATTCCATTTCCAACAGACAGACATGTAGATTTGATGCTGGGTGGAGGGAAGCTACTGGACTCCCCATCCCCTTTGGAGATAACACCCACTGGGGCTCTGGCATGAAACAACCTTATAAGTCACAACTGCTAGTGGAATCAACCAGCCACAAAGGTTGTAGTTTCCATCAAGTCTCTGTACATAGAAGAAACCAAGGAGGAACAAAACTGCACATCAGCAACTGATAAGACTCCAAGTGGTGACAGTGCTAGCTCTGGAGCCCTCCACCTACAGGAGAAGTTTCTACATCGTCTTAACACATGGGCATTCACCCTGCCCTGTGGCTCTTTCTGCCTGAGCCCTGAGTCAGGGCTCCCAGCTCTGAGACCTCATTTGTGGAGATGGTCTCCCCAGCAATCTGGTACCCATGGTAACCCCTTTCCTCACTCAACAGAGTGAAACAGATCAACCCTCCAGCACATTGACCAACACCAGTCTTGAATGGTGACTCGGGTCTCCTGGTCTATAGCTGGTCCCGCCTTAGAAAACCCACCGTTGACTCTGGAGGGCTCCGACTGGGTATCCATTGGAGGGGGCAGCCCTGAAGTAGGTATTACCCCTTTGAAAAGAACAGATGTCATTCTTGTCACTTTAAATTAACTTTAGCTGAGAAGGACTGACAGAAACACGATGCTGGGTGAACTATATTTGACTGATATTCTGTCAAATATTGCACGGGGTTGTGATCCACAAGTTTTCCCATCTGCTGCTGCTGTCTGAGTAGCTGAATGCACAATGGCATAATTACCATATTTTGTTCAGATTTCCCTCCATCGGATCAGAGCCTGTGAATGTGAAATGTGCCCACAGAAAAAGGAAACCCCAGTGGGGTGGGTGCAGTGGCAAGGACATCCCTCAGCTCTTCCCTGGGGGAGAGCTGGGGAGGGAGGAGAGCTGCCCGAAGGTGTCCCGGCCCTCAGCCAGGAAGGTGTACGTCCTGGAAACAAAGGAGGAAGGTGGAAGGTCAGGAGTAAGGAGCCAGATTAAGATCACACGAACCTGCAGCCCTTAGAAACTGGCTTAATCCATTTTATAAAGAGTTGGGAGGGGTTTTCTCTCTGAGAATATAATACCTTGCACATCTGATCAGCTTTTTTCCCAGAACATTTCAAAGCTCTCTGCAAATACAGCAGAGTCTCCTTAGATTAGAGCCCAGCCTATTATTACCTGGCTTTGGAGACACCCCAGGTCAGTGGGTCACCTGGGGCCCTGTGAAATAAGACAATTCCCTGCAACAAAAAGCCTGGTGTGATGTGGTTTGTCTAACTAGTGGTTTTCAGACTGTGGGAGTCATGGGACCCTTAAAAAAAAAAAAAAAAAAAGAAACAGCTTGAAGCTCAATTCTTAATTCAGAACAAAGTGGATCTATTGTGGTTAAAGCAAAGCTACAATGCGAAGGGGGGCAACGATGGGTCCACTTGACAGCCCTGCCCATAGTTGGAAGACTATTCTGGAGGTCACTTGTGTCCCCATCCCCCAAGCAGAGGTAGATTTTCTGTAAAGCTAGTAGAACTTAAGTTTCTTCAGTATACCTTCCAAGTCTTGGTACCTAATTTTATTTCTATCATTTTGTGTTGTTTTGATAACAAGGACCCCCCCCCCCCCTCAAAGATTGTTTCATGTAGAACCAGCTACACAATTTGCATGGCCAGGTACAAAATAAAAACTTGGACCCTTTTTTCAAAACGATTAAGAATTTCAAGATGGCAGCGGCGGAGCATGAAACCAAGCTTAGGGCCCTTCTAAGCCTGGGGCCCTGTGTGACCGCACAGCTGGCATACCCATAAGACGGTCCTGGTTTCACAACCTGTAGAACCTGGATCTGTCCCTTTCTCCAGCTTTCCAAAAAAATGCCAATAAGTCCAAATGAATCTCCACCTTTCCTGAGAAGTTTCTTCCATTCTAGTGAGTCAGGCTGGTCAACCTCACAGGCCCTCGAGAGACTCCCAACACAGTGCGTCTCCTTGCGCCCTCACTTTTTTTTTTTTTTTTAAATAAATTTATTTATTTATTTTTGGCTGTGTTGGGTCTTCGTTGCTGCGCACAGGCTTTCTCTAGTTGCAGCAAGTGGGGACTACTCTTCATTTCGGCGTGTGGGCTTCTCATTGCGGTGGCTTCTCCTGTTGCGGAGCACAGGCTCTAGGCGCACAGGCTTCAATAGTTGCAGCACACAGGCTCAGTAGTTGTAGCTCGCGGACTCTAGAGCGCAAGCTCAGTAGTTGCGGCGCACGGGCTTAGTTGCTCCGCAGCATGTGGGATCTTCCTGGCCCAGGGCTCGAACCCGTGCCCCCTGCATTGGCAGGCGGATTCTTAACCACTGCACCACCAGGGAAGCCCGGCACCCTCACTTTCATATGGAAGAATGGCCTTAAGGTGAATGGCTGCATTTGCAAACAGAAACTATAGCAGCACAAAGAATCCACTGTATGTTCAAGGACTGGGACTGGAGCGGCACTTGGGGGAAGCTCTGGATACACCCCCAAACCCCCAGAGGATCGGGCAGAATCATTCCGGGGTGCTCCTTGAGGGCTAGGGCCTCATATACTCCTTTTCTAAGTTCCCGATGATATTTGGCTGGGGTATGACTGACAACGTGTCTATTGAATAAACACAGCCTGTGTTCCAGCCAAACAAAGTTGTGGTTCTCTGACTTTGCCAAACTCATTACAAATGACAAACCTTTGTACATTTTTTTCCCCTGCCCAGAAAGCTCTTCTTTTCCCTTCTTTAATCCAGGTCCTATTCACAGGCTAAATCCCTGCTCCCGTGTTCCCTTCAGGTGGCCCTGCCCTCGAGATGAAATAGGCCGCCCTGACTGGAGAGTAAGGAGAGCCACTTCCTGAGATATTTGGGTTGAGGCTAGAAAAGTGATTAGTGAATGTACCAGGTAGGGTCTACCCAGGAAATAGAAGCCACCTAAGTGGTGAAACAGAGGGGCTTGGATGCAGGAATTGCTTTTGTCAGAGATGGAAGAGCTGAGAAGCCAAACAGGGGACGTTGAGTCAACCTAGCGATGAACAGTGTAGGAAGCCACGACTACCCTTGGCCGGAGGGACGGGAGGCGGGGGCGGGGGTGGGTGGTACCACAGTGAGCCAGGGCAAAGCTGCTTCCACAAGAGTCAGTCCAGAAGAGGTGGAGCCGTGGAGGAAACAAGATGCTAGAGCCTCTGTCCACGGCAGAATAGGATGGGGAGAAATCCTCTGTGGTCCTTCCTTCCGTCATCCCCTCTCCCTCCAATTCCTCCCAATGGCCTAACCCAGCAGGAAGCCTGAGACGTGCAGCCGCAGGGGCCAGCTCCCTCTGGGATGGAGCAGGGTGTGGGTAGGATCTGGGGGCCAACAAGGCCAGGACTGCGTGCAGGAGTATTGGAGTGACGCTCCAGGGCAGGCAGGGAGAGGCAGTTGAACTTGATCATGTTTGGGAAAGTTTCCAGCCCTGAGATGGGCACTTGATAGGAATGTTCTTTCTTTCCATAACAATTCACATGATTATGGCCTTAGAAATAAAGTTTCCCTACTCAGTGAAATAACAGAGAAAAGTCCCTTGGATATGTAATGTCCCACCAGGTTAGTATTTTTTATAACTTAGGAGAAATTTTGTGTTTTCTGACTTGCAGATTCACTTCCTTTTATAAGACAATGAAAATTATATAACCCATCAAGTTTCCCTTTTTGCCTTAGCTGCCAGGAAGCTCTGAACTAAATTCAAATTTCCCAGATACAAGTTTTTAAGTATATACTATCCCCTTCTACATTTCTTTAAATCCACAATTTCTAGTTTAACCCTCTCATTGATTAATGTTTTATAAGACACCTCAAATACTTTAAGTAGCTGATAAAGTATACCTTGGCTTCTTTTTCATTTAAGATGATTCCAATAGTTCCTATTAATTGAATTCTTCCTCACATTTGCTCCCTGTCTGTTCCCCTTCCCCCACAAAACTTCCTAGCGATTTGTCATTTTCCCACGTTAAGAAAGCCACAGGCCCTTTCCACTTCTCCATGGCACTCTCTTACTCCTAAATTATCACTGAATCTCTTTCACTTCCCCTTCCACTGCCCTCTTCAGAGATTTCCTCTCCAGCAGGGCATGAACCCTTCCCAAGCAGTGCCAGCATCACGGGGCCCGCTAAAGAGGAAGCTGAAAGTCTGGACAGAGAAGTGAGGGCTGACGGAGGTGGAGGGCTGGTGTTTGCTCCTGAATGGCAGCCCTCAGGGGTTTTGGGTCACTGACCTGGTTTGAATCCGGCTCTGCCACTCACCTGCTGTGACCAATGGACATCGGTCGTGCCCACCATCTCCCAGCACGGTGTCCCTCCCCATGCTTTTGGTAATGTCACTCCAGCTTTTCTCTAGGGATTACGTCTCTCCCACTGCATCCAGCCTGGATGGGACTGATTTCTTTTCTTTCTTTAATTTTTATTGGAGCATAGTTGATTTACAATGTTGTGTTAGTTTCAGGTGTACAGCAAAGCAGTTGTTATACATACACATGTATCCACTCTTTTTGAGATTCTTTTCCCATATAGACCATTACAGAGTACTGAGTAGAGTTCCCTGTGCTATATGATAGGTCCTTATTAGCTATCTATTTTGTATATTGTTGGCACTGACTTTCAAAATGTCACATTCTCCCTGCCCAAGGTGTAGTCAAGTGACCCAGATAAAGCCATGATACTCTCTCCTCCAAGAGGGTCCATTTGGAGTGGGGTGACAAGCTGGAACTCGTTCATCTTGCCCACAAACCCTGGTAAGCTCATCTCAACTCCCGCTACCTCCAAACCCAAAGCAGACTGCATGCTTGCCCTTACAAGGCCTTCAGGCTCAGATTTTCCTTGGATTTTGAAAAATGAGTTGCTGTTACTGCAACCAACATCCGCAAGTGATGCAGAGCCTGATCCTGGGCAGGTTACCTAGCCTCTTGGAGTCCCAGGTTCTGCATCTGTTTAACGGACACACCAGCACACACGCCCTGGGGTCAGGGGTGATGCGCTTAGCCCATCATGGTGTTTCACACCTATTTCATCCCTCCTTCCCTGCTCTGCCCAACAGGTGACCTGCCAAAGGGCATGGAACCTGCCCCCATTCCACAGCTGGCCAGTGGCCCACGTCAATGGTCAAGTCTCCTGAGAACTCATGTTCTTCTTCAGGACCTCTCAGCTTTTCAAGGAATTCCTTGGGATCTCACCAGAGGGTGAGCTGTGGTTTACTCATTTCAATGGGGGAGAAGCAGAATTTCTAGAAACCTCGTCCTGAGGAATGAAGGCATCAGATTCTCCAGCTGTGGCCCTTCACCAAATGCCCGGGTCCAGGCTCCTACATGGCGGAGCTGCTGGGCTCAGTGGATTCCTCTCTCCATAAAACTGCAACCAAGTCTGTTTTAGAAACATAGGCACAAGCAGACTCAGCTTTGAGCGGCCTCCTGTTTCCTGAGCACTGAAGATCCTCCCATCCTCCAAGAAGACTCTGCAAGCATCCTCCGCCCTGGGCCGCGTGAACCTGGAGCTGGATGAGGCTGGACGTGCTCGGCTGCCTCCCTGGGTCCCTGTTGTCCTCCGAGCCCGTCTCTAGAGAGCATCGTTCTCACTGAGAGTGGGAGCTAAACAGCGATGTTCCCAAGCCCACGGCGGACTCCATGGGGAACCCACTGGCTATTCCAACGGGCCGGCCACAAAGCCTTCTTAAAATAATAACTACTAACAGTATCACTGCTGTGCATGTTTTCACATCAGTAGAAACTAAGTTCATTCCCTTTATTTTACAAATGCAGAAGCAGGCTTAAGCAATTGAGGAAAATTGACCAAGGTGACAGGGCTATTAAGGAATGGAGGGATTCTCAAGAATCTCCCCCAGGTCTACCTGACCGCAAAGCCTGTGCTCTTCACCACCGTGCTCTACTGCATCTCTCGTGTTTCTGGGGGGAGGCCCACTGGGACCCCCATTCACAGTCCCCAGGTGAGCAGCAGCTACCTGGAGACCGCAGAGAGTGAATATACCTGATTCCTGCTGCTGCTAAGAGGCTTGGGAAAGTCGCGGTTCCTCTCAGATTCTCAGTTCCCTCCTTTGTAGGGTGGGGGACACCCTACCACCTCTGCCTCAGTGCAATGACATCATGGACAATATTCTGCACAGGAGCATTGTGAGGGGTATCAGCAGCTCGGAGAAGACAAGTGTGCGGAGTGAGGAGACACCTGCAGAAAAGGGAGAACGAGAAGGAAGCGATGGGAAGGAAATGATTCTTTGGAGGTCTGCCAGGATCCTGAGACAGCACTGCCCTCCAGCCCCCTGCCCCTCAATGCTGGCGCGCCCAGCAGTGGTACCAGGCAGGATGATTCCTCCAGACCTCCCTGAGGGAGGGGCAGGAGCCAATAATGGGTCAAAAACAACAGGATTCTGTGAATTCACAGGGAGTCTTTGCGCTGTGGGCCTCTAAATAGTTCTGCCAGTTCTTTAAGTCCGCTTGGGCTTCAAGATCTTCTTGCATCTGCTGGTAAGGAGTTGGAGAAGCTTGAGAAAGGATGGGAAGCCCAGGCCTTGACCTTCCTCCTCTGTCGCTGCCCACAGACCCAGTGACCACAGGATTTTCTCTGCCCTGTTCCGGCAAGCCGAGTGGCTTCCCCTCACCCACCCCACCTTCATCTCCTCATTACAGAACAAAGGAAGCTGGCTCTTTCCCTCCAGTCCAGAGAGGGTTCCTAATTGGCTTTCCATTAAAGGGAAAATAGACTACTGTTTCCACCTCATTATTTATGAGCCTTTCTGGAAGTGCATTTCCATGCACTCTGGGATTACTCACGCCCATTTTGCTTGGCCATATTTTATGATCTGTTTTATTTATTCAGGGCCTCTATTGGGTACTCACATCTGAAACCAATTAAAAGCCAAGAAATAGGAAAAACCAAATAAACACCTGGAGATGTCCAAACCCAGGCTTTCTGAAGCCTGCAACTGGGGGACTGGAATGGCTAGGCCGATAGTCTAGGCCACGGGAAATGGGGATCTCTCTCCTAGAGACATTAGTTGACAAGGCCGCACAAGATGGCGGCACATTGATTCGAAGACCTGTAGACAGAGCTCGGGCTGAGATTGCCTGGGTCCTTGGTTCTGAGATCTCCCTGTGCAGGGCAAAGGCATTGCTCGTGCATGTTGGGGTCCCTCTCTCTGCCTGGCAAATAGGAGGAACTCAGCAACCCTTGGCTCAGCTTGTGCACATCCCCACCGTGACTGCTGTGAGCGTAGGTATGTGCACACCGTTGCACAAATCTGGAGCAACAATGTGGAGAACCGTCTCTATGAATTTGGAAATGGTTTGCCTTTTATAAACACTGTCTCCAGCTCTACTCTAAAAGGATTCTTGGGGGTAAACGTGCTCCCTTTCAGTCTCAGAAAAACAGTCGCCAAGCTTGGTATTCCCAGAGACTGCCAGACTCCTGGAGACTTAATCCAGGTGGGGGTGGGGATCTCAGGGAGAAGAAGACAAGCCCTCATCTTTTTCAGGGGAGTCTGAGACCATTTCACACATCTTTATAGGATGTGCTTTGGAGTCCGTGCCCATGGACAAACCACCCTGCACCTTGTTTGTCCACGTAAGATGCACAGACGCCCCTTTTTCATTCTACCTGCTCTTCCCCTCCCCCAGCTTCAATCCCTGCTTGGACCAGAGGCCTCTCTCTGCTACACTTCCCACCTCCACCCGGGAGAGTCAGTACATTGGTGGGTGGTCTCTGTCCTGAAGCCAAACGCCCCCTTCCTCCCCTTCAGCTGAGCTGGGTGTGTGGACAGTACGAAGAGGGGCAGGGGTGAAGGGCCCCAGCAGCCGCCTGTTGGGCAGACAGATAGATGATGTAAATGCCAGTGCATCACGGAACTTTGCAGAGTTTCAGTTTTGATTAAAAGAAATGATGCACATCACATCTCTGATGATGTTTACTCTCCAGGATATTTGTGTTTATTATAACTTGATTTTATACACACACACACATACGCATATTGCGGGATGGGACTGGCCCCCCGAATTATTAGGAATAATGCTGCTTAGAGGCTTATCCCTCCCTTCCCTTAGTAATTTATATAAATCCTTCCTTCATTCATTTGTTTGGTCATTAATTCAACAAGCAATGTGTTGGGTGTGTCTATGTAGCAGGCACTGGCTGTACATCTGATAGATGCTAAATAAAGCCTCCCTCCCCTGCTGACATCTCAGCCTGAAACCTTCTCTTGGGACAATACATTTCAGAGGTTTACTCCCCACGATGAATGTAGGAACTATAAAAGCCATCAACTCTTGAGGCAGGAGAGGAACTAGGAAGCTGACACAATTCTACTTGTCCACAAACCACTGCTTCCAAATGTGAGGTCTGTTCTTCTATATCTTGGTCACATTCTGGTGAGCATGATGACTTCTTGCTTTTACTACACGACTGGCCTGACGCTTCTGAATATGAGAAGCAAAGTTATCCAATTTCTCTGCTTTCTTCAGCAGCACGTGGGGACTGATAATGGTGAGGATTCAGGGAGCAAATGGGCATGTGAAGTGGGTGGGTGTGAGGTGGAGATTGCCAGCACAACCACAGACCGGCTCCTACCCTAAGAAAGGTTCAGACTTTGGTGATGTCAAGGTGGGCTGAGGGAAGTGGAATTGCTCTGCGTGACAATAAGAGAAAACTTTGCAATTTCTGTACCATTGGTTCTGGGGAGCCCACTGGCCACTTAGGGAAAGCTAGATACCTCTTCTTAGGTTAATATTTGTAATGCACAAAATGAAATATATAGGATGAAAAAGAAGCCAAATATTTTAAAGTATGGTTATCAAAATATTTTTTAATGTATTAGAGTAATTTGTGGGCTGCTTTAGAAATACATTTAAATAACAAGGCAGTACATTGAAAACATAGGCAACTTCAATTGAATTTTATTTTGTAAAGACATACACACATGAAGGCTGTTGTTTCTTGGCTTGATCCTGGCCAGTGTGACATATTTGTCTTGGAAAGGAGAGTGCACATGTCCTGTTGGACACTGAGTTGATTTTGTTTTTCAGTTTGATGGTTCTAAGTGTTGAAAATCCTGATTTACAAAGATAAAGTGTTGCAAGTGTATTTGAAAAGTCCACAGCTTGCTTTACAAGGAACACACAAAGCCCCTAAAGTTTACGGAGTTAAACTCCAGTTGTGGAAACACAAAACTTCACCATTTGGTGGCTGAACTGCCAGGATCAGTGTTACTCAAGAGTTAACAAGTTACATTGCTTAAGTATCTGCAGAGAGGAACTGTGATATTCTGCAATCTAGGAGCAAATAACTGGCATCATGTCAAAGGAGAGCATAAATGATATTTCAAGATCTGCAATAACTGTAATGCAATATAAAAATACCTGGATTTCTCAGGTGACAGTCATGGGTATTATAATACCTGTGGCCTTTAATGAACAAGAACATCCTTGTCCTAATGTCTGAGCTGCAATGCTGCAGACCTCTCTACTGCCTACAGAATCCTCAGACAAGTCTCCCCCATTCTCATACGTGCTTCAAGTGATTTGTAATAGAAATCAATGAAGGGGCTGAATTTCATATTTGGGTCAATCCAGGGGGATTGTAAATCCATCAATCAATGAAACAGATTCAGCTGAAGTGGGAACCTGGGCCAGAGAGGTAAGGCTCACCTGGAAAATGTGCAGACCCTCAGGGAGGGCTTTGGACCTCCATCAGTCCTAGAGTGCAGGTCCAAGGTGATCTCATCTTAAATCTCAGTGTCCAGGGGCCCCTGCAGACATGGGGTGGCATCAAGAAAGCTCACGGGACCTATTATTATACAGGAGGAGGTCAGCAGCTCGTAGCTCTGATATCTGGGAAGCTGGAGGAAGCTGAGGAACGGGCCAGACTGGTGCCCCGGCCTTCTCAATTGCTCTTTTCATGGCGCACCACTCTTCCCTGTGGCTCAAGCAACCAGAAGAGATGTGGAGCCCTACTTGGTTTGCAGTACTCCCTTCACCATTGCTAAGCATTTGGCCCTTTCAGAGTCTGAGCGAGATGCTCCTGGCCGTTGCCAACCCAGGCAGTTGTTGCTGAAGGGGCTCTAGTGAGAAGCCGACAGATGAATCTCCTCTGCCCTACCTCCAGCAAGCCCACCTCTTCCCCACACTGCCCTGCGCTGTTTTGTAAGTTTTCCTCCTACTCTCAACCTCATTCCTCTTTCCCATTCTTCTGGATGTTAGAGTCACGACCTTTGCGGTTTATGGGCCACCAGAGACTGAACTAAATATGTTAGCTCTGAGTCCAAACAAGTAATAGCCGGCCAATTAAATTAATAATCCATATTGTTACAATGTTTAACCATGGCTGTTTCCTCAGCGGTCTGTTTAAATCACAGCCAAGGCCTGACCTATTAAAATGAATAACTGGAATTATGAGAAACACCATTTAATAAACACAGCGAGGAACGCAGCACAATTGGACATGAAATATTTATTACCACTTGAAGCAAAGGGCTGTTTGGGACTTTAAGATGGGATTAATGAATGCATTTTAATGTCTAACTCACAAGGTGGGAGTTGGGGCTGGAACCAGAACGGAAGGCCCTGTGGGAGTTTCTTGGAAAAATCAGCTCACATTATATTATCACATTGTGCCAGGCTATTTGTTTATGTGAGGGCCTCCACCAATGCTGAAAGAGCAGGAAGGTGGGCATCTGATCACTGGCTTCTCAGAGGCCTCGTACTTGCTCAGTAAAATTTCCTGGATGGATGGATGGATGAATGGATGGATAGATGGGTGGGTGGGTGGATGGATGGACTGATGGATGGGTGGGTAGTTGGATGGATGGATGGATGGATGGATGGATGGATGGATGGATGGATGGGTGGATGGATGGATGGGTGGATGGATAGACTGATGGGTGGATGGATGGATGGATGAGCGGATGGATGGACTGATGGGTAGAAGGATGGATGGATGGATGGATGAGTGGATGGACTGATAATAGATGAAACATTTTGACACCTTAGTATGGACACTTCAATGATATCGGAAAGATAAAACACTTAGCACAATGCATGACACATTCTAAATTCTCAGTAAATGATAACTGTCATTGTAGTTAGGAGAGCAAAGTCTGATTAATTTACTATAAAAATCAATGCTCACATTTGGCAATTCCTCAGGAGCCCCAGATCTGCCCCAGGACCCAACTTCCACACCAACTGCCCCATTTATCTTTATGTATTGAGAGCCTGTTTTGGATTACATATTCTTCTTTGACTATTTTTGACTTTTCTCAGAAAGAATTGCTCCTTTCCCTGTTTTCCCAAAACTCAATGTCTTATCCTTGCATTCGCCCCGACATGTCCCCATTTTCCCTGGTATGACTATATTTCACAGGGTCTATTCCCTTTTCCCAGGTGTCAGCTCTCAAGTTTTGATCATGGATTTAGAAAATGTGGTTGCTGTAATGATAACCCTTAGCAAGTCAGGTAAATGGGGAAGCTTATCAGGGATATATAAACAAGATAACTGGGCCTTCCCTTTAGGGGAGCCCCAAATGGGAAAAGTTCCTGCCAGAACTTGCTCTTCAGAGAAAGTGGAAAGCAGGCAGACCGAGCTGTATGCTGATGGGGCACATGTGACAGTGTGAGAGCTGGTGGGGAGAGGGCGACACAGGAAGGCTTAGCTTTGGTTTCCCCTTTAAGAACCAGGGAACATCTGGAGACCACAAAAGTGCCCTCAGGTCCAGTCACCATATCCCCAAGCCTAAAATTAAATGTATCAATAAAGGCAAAATAGGCCAAGGGTAGTCTCATCTTGAGTACGTAGAATCTTGAAACTGAAAGTAGAATAAGAGGAACAAGCTTTGTAAACGAGGGTAGATCTCTTACTCTTGGGATGATGTTGAGTATCTTTTCTTTCAATGAGGAAAAGATGGTTCTAACCTTATGAATGATTGATGGGATCTCCCCACCTCCCCACTACATTCAAAACCCAAGAATGGTCCCAAATAGAAGTGTCATAAGTGGCCAATATAGTCTCATGGATGTGACATGGGAAGCTTGCCTGACCCCAAGTGACCTTCAAGAGACTGAGGTTTCGAAGGGATCTGTCTGCACTCTGCAGATCTCATGTTGTCAGTGTTACTGTCTGTTACTTTGATCTCTTTAATCCTTAAGGATGCTTTCAGGGCGGTGGACAACATGGCTGTGTTGGAATCCTGTTCTTCTGTACGTTGGAGGGGACTTCTGTCAAACTAGGTAGAGTGGCTTCTTTATCGCCCATCCGTCCCCTACCAGACTGTGAGTTCCTGCACAGTAAGACTGTATCTTATTCATCTCTGTATCCCCCACCATGACTTGCTCAGTAGAGAGCACCTTCCTGGTTCTCAGCAGAAGTTCGTGGATAACAAAAGCCACCATTTATGGAGCCCCTATAATATCCAAGCCCTGTGTTCAGTTCTTCGCATGTGCCCTCCGTGTGATAGTCCCAGCCACATGATGACTCACTATTACGATGTCCTATTTTATAGATGAGGACATTGAAAAGTAGGGGTTTTTTGGTTGTTTTTTTTTAATTTATTTATTTTTGGCTGCGTTGGGTCTTTGTTGCCGCACATGGGCTTTTCTCTAGTTGTGGCGAGCGGGGGCTACTCTTTGTTGCGGTGAGCGGGATCCTCATTGCTGTGGCTTCTCTTGTTGCAGAGCACGGGCTCTAGATGCACGGGCTTCAGTAGTTGTGACGCATGGGCTTCGTTGCTCCGCGGCATGTGAGATCTTCCCGGACCAGGGCTCGAACCCGTGTCCCCTGCATTGGCAGGCGGATTCTTAACCACTGAGCCATGAGGGAAGTCCCAATGAGGACATTGAGACATAAAGAAGCTGGGCACTTGTCCAGGATCACCTAGATAACACACTGGAACTTGAACCTTGTTTGTACAATTGCAGAGCCTTTGCTTTTGCTACCATGCTGTTCTGTCTCCAAGAGTTGAATGCACACACCACTTAACCCAGCCACAGAAACAGCCTGTGTATGAGCAAGATTGTGAGGCGGAGGTTGAATGAGAGGAGGTGGGAAGATTCTTTCGGAGTGGACTTGCCTCTCTCTGTGTGGTTTTCTCATCTGGAAGATGCACCGATTTGTTACACATCTCCTGCCCAAGGCATTGCTGCATCTCCCCTGTCCTCTGGGCTTGCTGAGCACATTGCTAACCAGCAGCTGACGTGCTCCTCCCCCCGCCCCATCCCCCCACTGCCCAAACCTCTTAATGCATCCGTGAGGGATGATGGGAAGGCCTGGAGTAAAAGGCAAGAGATGGGGGTTTTGGGCCTTGCTCTGCAGTGTGAACTTGGGTAACCTTCCAGGTCCAGTTTACCTGACAGTATCCTGGGAAGGCTGGATTATCTGGTCTTCCTCTCCCTTCAGACTTTGTAATTCCCCAGATGGCCCATCATCAGATCAAACACCCTCTTTCTAGCCAATCTGGACTATTCAAGATAGAGACTGAATGGCTCTTGAGAGTATGTGTCTACTGCCTCCAGGATTCCAGAATTCTGTGTCTGGCAGCCTAAGTAAGGGACCCGCTGGTGGTGGAACATGAACGCTGCATGAACAGCACTGTTTGAGGTCTGGGCCCTCGGCTCTTTCTGAGGTCCTCCCTGACCCATAGCCACTAATTTCCTGTGTGCATCACACTCTTGGGCTTTAAATTTCATCTGTAATTTAGGGATGATAAAACCGGCCCTACTTACTTCCAGTAATATAGGAAGGATTAAATAAGATCGCAGATGCTTTGAAAAGTTGGTCCATGTTAAACAAATGTGAGTGATTGGTTATTATTAACTGGATTCCCTCTTGGGAAAGTTGAGAGACCTCAACTTTTTTGGGGTGAATCGTCAAGGTATCCCAGTGGTGCTGAGCATGGCTACATAAAGTTGGCCCAGAACTCAGTCTGGCTCTGACCAAGGGGAGCACCGTGCCTTAATCAGACCTCATGGGAAAAAGCAGCCCTGGAATCATTGTTATCTCTGTATGTAATTACAGAAAAACCCAGTATTTGCAGAACTTCTTTGAAAGTTCTACTTTCACAGTAGGTTAAGCCTTTATCTGCATAATAAATTGTTGAGGTTATGATCAACTAGGGCTTGTACAGTGTGGTATTTTCTGGAGGGTATCCACATCAGTACTTCTAATTTCAACGTATGGCTTTATTTAACTGCTTTGATGGGGATTGTTAACATTTCAAAATTAGTCTTAAAAAGAAAAGAGTAAATATGTATACAAGTTGTAACTTTTTCAGATGCAATAAATATGATTTTGATGTGCCAATAGCACTAAATAAAGATAGTCTCTGTAAGTTAGATATCAAACTTATATGTGCACATAAATGTCTATCAAAAACTTATATGAGAGAATTCCCTGGCAGTCCAGTGGTTAAGACTCAGCACTTTCACTGCCAAGGACCCGGGTTCAATCCCTGGTCAGGGAAATAAGATCCCACAAGCCACGTGGCATGGCCAAAACAAACAAACAAACAAAAACCTATATGAATTTCTTGCCCCAGACCAACATCAGTCTTTGTCCAAAGAGCCCTAGTTTTAGTGAGAAATGGTATTTAGAGACCATAGTCTGGGCAAATGGAGCTGTCTCTTCTGCTGGATTGGTCATTGTTTCTAGGTGTTTAAGTGGAAAGTGCTGGAAAATATTCTTTTAAGGGAAACTACATCATGAGTTTATAATGAATATCTGTTTCTAACCTAGAATTACTGGATTTTACTTTAATTTGTTTGATTTTATATATGTAATTCTTTGATGATAAAAATCTTGGTTCCTAAGAACACTAACGTAATTACTTAGTTGCTATATATGAAATAGTTTCAAAATAACAATATCAATATTAATACTAACAATATGATTTTAAAGGTGCAGAATGAGAGTGGAACATTTGTTATATCAGAAAGCAAAACTACCAAAGATTTATATAATTGTGTCAAAAGGACATAAGACCAACCAGAACTGGCCAAAGGTGGGGAAGGGAAATTAAATATAAAAGTAATAATAACTATAGTGAATCAAAATACATCATACATGTTCAAATCCATGCGTTTGGGAGGAATGGGGAGTAATTGCTTAAAGGGTACAGGGTATTCTTCTGAGGTGATGAAAAAGTTTTAAAACTAGAGGGAAGTGGTAGCTGTACAACATTGGGAATGCAGTAAATGCTACTGAATTATACACTTTAAAATGGTTAATTGTATGTTGTGTGAATTTCAATTCAGTTAAACAAGAGAGATTTAAGGAACATATTAACCACATGTAAATGTGTAGATGTCGTACGGGTCCTCGTTATTGCTTTCCTTTTGCTTTATTTTTTCATTTTTCCATGTGAATTTTGAGTTGTTTTAGAAGTCTAAATAATTAATTCCTAGGTAGTTAAAATAGCTCTTGCCTAATGAAATGGCATGTTATCTGGAATTTACTCCTAAGTCATCTAGGATTGGACTGAAGATGAAACAACTTTGGCTGTGAGTTGACAGCCCTTGAACCTGGATGACTGGGTACATAGGGGTTCTTTCTACTTTGTTCTCTACTTCTGTATGTGTTTGGACTTTTTCATCCTAAAGGTTTTCTAAAAATAATCTTTTTCATTCAGAATGACATCTTGTCATCTTTGGTCTCTGCCTCTCCCATAATACACCTCCAGAGGTCAAAATGGGCCAGGATCACACACAGAAACATTAACAACTGTCTGATAGTTTGATTACTAAAATGACTCATCTGTCCTGCAATTGGAAAGGCATTGATTTGGAAATGATCCTCCCTTGAAGGTCCACTTTCCTACCTACACAAGATTAGCTGCCTGGAGCCAGGGGTGCAAACTGCAGCCAAGAGCTAATTGGACCATGCAAGGAACAAACTCACAGCCTTTCCTTCCTTAACTCCTTCATCAGTCTGATTCCTGCGTCACCCCATCTGCGAGGGCCTCCCATTGCTCCCTCCTGCCCGGGGCCGTCTCTTTCTCAGAGGGAGGAAGTATGAAGTGGGTAGTGGATTTGGCATTCCCAGTTTGAGGATTGGTTCTTCTCACTTGGCTACTGTATGGTGCTTTCTCATCCAGGCATATTGGCTATAAAAGTGCCTAGAATGCAGAAATCACTATGAATATTCATGAAGTCATTATGAATAATACTACTTTAAAAATGAATAGTCTATGGCTATCTGCCCTGGAAATTGAATTCTTCTCCCACACGTTGAGTCACTTGGAGATTGTTAATAACGATGGGCAGCAAACTTCAGTCCAGAGGCCAAATCTGGTCCACTATCTATTTTTTATACGGTCTGCAAGCCAACAATGGTTTTTACATTTTTTAATAACTGAAAAAAAAGCAAAAGAAGAATAATATTTTGTGACATGCAAAATTAAATGAAATTCAAATTTCAGAGTCTGTAAATATAGTTTTTTTGGAACATACACTACACTCATTCTCTTACATACTGCCTATGGCTGGTTTCATGCTAAAATGACAGAGTTGAGTAGTTGGAATAGAGACTACATGGCCCAGGCAGCCTAAAATATTTACTATCTTCCCCTTTAGAGAAAAAGTTCACTCATCTCTGGTCTATAAGCTTGAGATTCTCCTAACTACTCTTGTGATTCCCTCTTGTCTAATAGAGCTGGCCTGCAATGCCACCTATTGCCAGTGGGTGACGCTGTCCTCCATACGTCAGCCTGAAACCATCCAGATTGGAGGCTTTGGGTTTTAGAAAATGTATTCAGCAAAGATTTAATGAATGACAACTTCATGCCACACACAGTTTTAAGTTCTGGATTTATAGCAGTTATTAACAACACAAGCAAACACCTCTGCTTTCTTGGAGCTGAGGTTCTACTGAAATGATTATTTCCCATGATTCTGTGGGGTGAGTGGGATCAGCTGGGCTGTTCTTCTGCTTTTTTGGGGCATCCCTTGAGATCACTCATTCAGCTGAACTGGGCTGGAAGCTCCAAGGTGTCGCTCACATACCTGGAACTTCATTGTTCCTCAATTTGGCCTCCGCTCGTGGCCAGCTCAACATGGTGGTCTCAGGGCCATCCACAGCATGGTGGTCTCAGGGTGTCAGGGTTTCCGGGACTTCTTTTGTGGAAGCT
Organism: Balaenoptera ricei; assembly: GCF_028023285.1. Taxonomy (NCBI): domain Eukaryota; kingdom Metazoa; phylum Chordata; class Mammalia; order Artiodactyla; family Balaenopteridae; genus Balaenoptera; species Balaenoptera ricei. The sequence continues at coordinate 17,603,542 of NC_082654.1, read as the reverse complement.
GGCTTCAAGAGGGAAAGCGGAAGCTGCCAGACTCTTAAAGGCTAGACCCAGAATTAGCACAGCATCACTACTGCCACATTTTTTTGGTCAAAGCAAGTCAAAAAGCCAACCCAGATTCAAGTGTAGGAGAAAGAGATTCAACCTAGTGATGGTCAATAGATGGGTTAAGCCGCCTGTATGTACTTGGAGAGAGGAAATGGATGGTGACCATCTTTGGAGACTATGAGAGTGGACAAGAAACACTGATCTTTGCCCCCATAGACCCGCAAAACCTTTGGGGTCCCCTCCTCTCCTTTTGGCCATCGCGTGTGCATAATATTGATAAGTTTGATAGGTAGACAGTTATTGAACTTTATATTCTTGAATCATGAGATTCCCTAAATCTAGAAAGCCATTGTGGGAAGCACCTTGAGCCCTGAGTCCGTATAGGCTGTGTGCATTTTCCTCCCTGGCTCTGCAGGCCCAGCTGTCTGGCTGAGCCCCTGTGCCGGTCCTGGGTACCATCACACTCTGACAGGCAGCTGAGCTCATCTCAGAAGATGGGGCGGGCGGTATGACGTTCTGCAGAACTTAGGGAATGGGATGCAGCTCTTTCCCCAGAAGAAGCCAAGGCTGCCCAGACTGGCCAAATGTGCAACCAGGCCTTGATCCTGCCCCATCATCCCAGAAGGAAAAGATGCAGAGGACTGGGCACTTAAATTACCTCTGGGCTTGGAAAACAAAAACTTTGGGGGGAAAATAATTTTAGATTTACAGAAGAGTTACAAAGATAGCGCAGAGAGTTCCCATACACCTTTCACCCAGCTTCCTCAACACCAACCCCTTACATAAGCATGGTACATTTATCAAAACTAAGAAATTAACATTGGTAAAATTCTATTAACTATCAATAATACAGACTTATTCAGATTGCCCCAGTTTTTCCGCTAATGTCCTTCTTTTGTTCCGGGAGCCTATCTGGGACCCCACATTAATTTAGTCATCCTGTCCCCTTAGTCTCCTCCAGTCTAGGACAATTTCTCAGTCTTTCCTTGGTTTTCATGATCTTGACACTTTTAAAGAGTAGTCATCAGGTATTTCTGTAGAAAGTCCCTCAGTTTGGGGTTGACTAGTGTTTTCTTATAATTAAACTGAGGTTCTAGGGTTTGGGAAGAATATTACAGAGATAATGTGCCTTTCTCATTGCATCATGTTGGGGACACATGACATCAACCTATCTTGTTACTGGCGATGTTAACTTTGATGTTAATCTTAGTTAGGGTGGTACTTGTGAGGTTTCTTCACTGTAAAGTTACTACTTTTCCCTTTCCATTGTCTATTCCTCAGAGTGGAGCCCACACTCAAGGGGAGGAGAGTGGAGCTTCTGGAGGGAGGACCCTCTGAGCCTTTAAAAATATACAGCACACTAGGGCAGGGCTTCCAGGAGCAGGGAGGGCCCCAGACCCTGCCCACTGACTTGCTGGTGACCTTGGATGAGTCACTCAGTCTCTCAGAGCCGGGATTTCCCTCCCTCCTATGAAATCTAAGATGGCATCTCTGTCCCACAGCTGTCTCCCGGGGGCCTCTGGAGGTTTCGGCTGGTAACACTTCGAGTTGCTAGAGCGTAGATCTGATGAGGGAAAAGGTCCTTGTTATAACAGCTGAGGTCTTGTTCCTGTTCTGTAAACATTTCCCAATCCTGATGTCCATCATCCCCGCAACAGGAGTGTCCCCTACGAGTGATGAGGCCATCACTATTTTTATAAAATGGTCTCATGTTATTCACATGCTAACAAGGGCTTGGTGTAGAAGAAAATACTGCAGGGAAATATTTTTTGTAAAGTGAATAATTCCCCTGAGTTAGCCTTTTTGTATAGTCATTTTTTTCACTATTTGGATTTGCTTAAACCAAGGGGCTCCAGGAATTCCTTCCAAAGAACATACCATCTTTGTGCAGATGCTTTTGAACAGACAGAATGTTTTCTACATTGATGGTGATGAATTACCCTAGAATTATCCATTAGACTAATTATTTTACATCCTTAAAGATTGACTCTTTCCTGGTGGAGAATCCTGGACAAACTGTATTTCTGACACTTGATACTAGGGAGAGCTAAACACCAAGGAGATTGTTGTTTAGTGATTTTTAGCAAAATGTGGCTGGTGAGCTATGTTTCTCTGGGGTAGGTGTATCTGCTGGGATTGGATGTCTTCCTCCAGTTCTTTAGAAGTCACACCACCCTGTCATGTGTGCACAACTCAAGGGCAGCATTCGCAAGGGCTCTGATGTGGATGGTGCTCCCTGGAGGTCAGCAACATGGTAGCCCCATCTCCCACTCTGCGCCGAGCACTGATGAATTCACCCAATCACACCCCCATGGACCAGTCCTCTGATGAGCCTAGAGCAGGGCTGGTGTAGAGCAGGAATGCCTTTTGGCTAAGACTTCAGTGTTCTCTCCAAATTCAGCTCCACATCCAATCACTGAGGTTCTGTGACAAGATGAAAGAAGATGCTTATCCTGCATCTTTCCCTTCTGCCATGGCTGGACCACATAGCCCAAGTGATATGTGATAAGGTAAATTATAAATCCTCTGATTGTCTTGAGAATGGAACGATTGCCTGGGTTGTGTTTGGGGAGAAGTGTTAAACTGTTTCTTTGTTAAATGTAAAGAGTTAAAATAGGGACTTCCCTGGCGGTCCAGTGGTTAAGACTCCGCCCTTCCACTGCAGGGGTCACAGGTTCGATCCCTCATCGGGGAACTAAGATCCCTCATGCCGCACGGCGCGGCCAAAAATAAAATAAAAGAGTGAGGCAGGTCTGCTTGACAGAAAAAAAAAGAGTTAAAATAGAAAAGAATTTTTAGCACTCTTTTGGCATTTCTTCATTTTATCTACAAAGAGCCTCAAAACTGGAAGTGATCCCGCCTATCTCTCATTCTTGGAAAGGCTCAGGCCAAGAAAAACCACCCTCACTGTTCCAGTCTTCTCGCTTGTCATAGACAACGTTGCTCCACCCTCTGTTCCTAAACCCCTCCAATCCTTCGCCTCTACCACGCCTCTCCCCCCAACCCTGATCTATGAGGCTCTCGCTCTTTCTTCTCTGTTTATCTAATTCAGTATTTTTCTTCAAGGTTCAGTTCAGCCATGTAGTCTTAAGGAGGTCCCTTCTAACTGTCTTAGACCCAAATACTCTAGGACTGTCTCTTTGAAGAGGAGGACATGTCACCTTATCCTGACACATGTCTTTTACCATGCTCTTTCTTCTTTGTTTTTGTTTTTTATTAATTTTTTAAATTGAAGTATAGTTGATTTATAATGTTATGTTAGTTTTAGGTGTACAGCAAAGTGATTCAGATATATATATATATATATACATATACATATATATACATATATATATATTCTTTTCCATCATAGATTATTACAAGATATTGAATATAGTTCCCTGTGCTATATAGTAGGTCCTTGTTGATTATCTATTTTATATATAGTAGTGTGTATCTGTTAATCCCAAACTCCTAATTTATCCTTCCCCCCCCCATTTCCCCCTTGGTAACCGTAAGTTTGTTTTCTATGTCTGTGAGTCTATTTCTGTTTTGTAAATAAGTTCATTTGTATCATATTTTTAGATTCCATACATAAGTGATATCATATGATATTTGTCTTTCTCTGTCTGACTTACTTCACTTAGTATGATAATCTCTAGGTCCATCCATGTTGCTGCAAATGGCATTATTTCATTCTTCTTTATGGTTGAGTTGAGTGATATTCCACTGTATTTATATATACTGCATCTTCATCCATTCATCTGCCGATGGACCCCCTTTCTTGTTAAATGGAGTGCAATGATGGCCATGCTTTGTTTCTACCAGTCTAGTATCTACTCCTCCTACTTCTGGCAAAGGATCTGACTTTCCTTTAGGGAACCATCTCCCTCTATTCTCTCCTGTACCTCCCAGCACCCAAGTCCAGAAGAGCATATGTGACCCAGACCAATTGGCATATTTCATTCCCCTGGTCAGATGTTTGATTCTGGAGCTGTCAGGGTCATCATATGGAAATAGTTCACCTGGCAGTGGAGCCCAGAGGAAAGCAGAGGAAAGTAAGAGTGATGGGGACTTCCCTGGTGGTGCAGTGGTTAAGAATCCGCCTGCCAATGCAGGGGACACGGGTTCGAGCCCTGGTCCGGGAAGATCCCACGTGCCATGGAGCAACTAAGCCCATGCGCCACAACTACTGAGCCTGCGCTCTAGAGCCCGCAAGCCACAACTACTGAGCCCACGTGCCACAACTACTGAAGCCCGCATGCCTAGAGCCCATGCTCCTCAGCAAAGAGAAGCCACCTCAATGAGAAGCCCATGCACTGCAACGAAGAGTAGGCCCCGCTCACCATAACTAGAGAAAAGCCAGCGTGCAGCAACGAAGACCCAACGCAGCCAAAAATAAATAAATAAAATAAATATATTTTTTAAAAAGAGTAAGAGTGACAGTCAGAGACAGAGCAGAAACAGAGATAATAGCAATGTTTGAGCCCTTGGATTCAGCTGTACCTGAAGTCAGAATTATTCTTTGGAATTTTCTGGTATTTAAGCCTATTTATTCCTTATTTGTTTTAGCCAGTTTGGTTTCTGCTATTTGCAATATAAATTTTTGGGGGGCAGGGGTCATGTCTTATTTACCTTGACATTTCACTTATGGCAGTGCAGTGCTTTGCATATATAGTAAGGGCTTCATAAATGGGTATTGCTAATATAGGGGGAAATATGTTAAACCAGGCAATTCAAAGGGAGAAATTTTTATTTTATGAAAACCAAACAAGTCACAGTAGTTTTTCACCTCTCACCTGGCAATAGAGAGGGCAGAGAGGTAAACTATACTTTATTTCCCCACCCTCTACTCCTTCTCCTCTGAATTATGGCTTCTTAATTAAGACTATGGCTTCTGAGTTCAGGTGGCCCGGCTTCAAACCCACATTTTGCTGCTTACAAGCTTTGTGTCCTTAGGTATTTACTCTTTCTAATCCTCAGTTTCTACAAATGTAAAATATGGAAAAAATAATAGTTCCTATTTCTTGGGTTGTCATGATGATTAAATGAGGTATGCTTCATATATGGAAAGGGCTGACTCAATGTTATTATTATAAATCTTAAAATGCCAACATTCTCCTCCCATCTGAGCCCTTTAGCCTTCTCTTAGGTGGGACTTTGGGGCCGGGACATGATGTGAAAAAAGGGGCAGCAACAGAGTGAGAGTTGGGAGAGAGTTGGCCAGAAGAAAACGAGGTGACATCCCAAGTAATAGATAAAGAGCTCGGGTTCCCATAACTGCAGCCAACCTCTACCGGGAATAAGGATGCCACACCCTCAGTCTTTACAGATTGTTTGTTCTCCTTTATGGCCAGGGCAGCGGCAGAAAGAATGTGAGCTCTGGACCAAGATTGAGAGTTCAAATTCCAGATCTGGTCCTTCACAGCACTCTGGCCCCTTCGAGCCTCGGTTTCCTCATGTATGAAATGAGGGTTATATTACCGACTTCAATAAGGAAATCACTTAGAATATTAGATACTCAGGTCATTATTTAACACGGATGTTTAGTGCCTGGTTGATGCTGCAGACCTTCTGACGCATGACAGGGTGAACAGTACACACATGCACTCATGGACTTTAGACTGATGAGGAAGAGAGTTATCAGTCAATGAATTTTAATAAAACATGACGAGTAATTTGATAGAGGAAGTACAAGGAGCTGAAGAACTTATAATGGGCAGTTCAACATAGGTTAGGCATTTAGGAGATGAGTACAAGAGGAAGTGTTGGACTGATAAGGAGTAGAGAGTGAAATAGAGGAAAACAAGGAGAATCATGGAGTGTGGGGCATTATGACCATGTCTCCAACGTCCATTCTGCCCTTCAGCCTTGTGCTTTGGATGGGATCCCCCTCATTCTAGCTCCTGGGGTAATTTCAGCCCCTTGTCACAGTAATTGGGTTAGATAGCCCAGACTTAAGCCAAATAGCACATGGCATTCCCCTGGCCACAGTAATTGGTTAAAAATAGTCCAATTAGAGCAAAGGTAAATTATTTCTCCTTCTTAGAGATAACCTAAACAGCTTTATTTATTGTTGGAAGCCATCTTACAACCATCAGGGAAACCAGACTGAGGACAAAGCTAATCCATCAGAGAGGGCAAAGCTAAGAGGATTGCAGAGCCAGAGCCCTGATCAAACTGTACCTGAAGCCCACTTACCACTGGTGTTTTGAATGACATATGATTCCCCAAAACGTCTCCTTTGTAATTTATGTCAGCTTGAGCTGAGCTTTCTGTTATTTTCAATGGAATTATTCTAACCAATACCCAAGAAAAGAGTAGTTTGAAAAGTAGGGAACAAACATGACAGTGTCTGATGATACCAATATGTCAAGCAAGACAAAGACAAAAAGTGTCCATTAGATTTAACAACATGGAGATCATTTTGACCTAGGCGAGGTCAGTCTCATTTGTGGGGGGCAGGCAGGGTGGCAGGGAGAACCCTGTGCAGACTTCTTTTGGGCATTTGAGTGGACAGAGGACCCCCTGAAGCCATGAACCTTTGACTGAACTTTGAAGGACATAGGCAATCCTAGTGTCTATCACCACAGAGAGATCAAATTTCTAAGATTTTAGACATTCTGTCCTATTGCCCCCATTATCCATCAAAACATTCCCCACCCCCAATTTTTTAACTATTTGAGTTCTATGCTGTCCTGTAGCTTTAACTATAGAAAGAACAGGATTTAGAGTAAACTGTGTAAGAAGCTTCCATCACAGCTGACCAGTTGGATTAATGTTTGGCCTTCTCCCCCTAAGGTACTTAACTGTGTCATAACTTTTTTCTGGTGGGAGTCACACATCTCTTGGAAAATTAGATGAAAAACTATGAAGCCACTCCATAGGAGAGAAAATGCCCCCAACCCTGCATACATGTCTAGGGCTTTGTGATTCCTATGAAACTGGCTTTGCAGATTACTTGGGACACTGCCCAAACACTCCATCATTTACAAGCTCTAGTCAATCAATATTTCCTTAACTGGGGTCGTGTTCCAATGAGTAGAGGATTTCAACCCATCAAACTAGTTTCCTCTTCCTGCCAATAGCTCCTGAAACCCCAGGAGCTTTCTTTTCTAGCCTTCAGGAACTGATCAGGGAAGGGCTTACAGCTTTCTCACCCTATCAAAACTCATTCACACCAGCCTTGCTTTCTCCCTGGTTCCCTTCCCAACCTCTCCTTCCCCAAGCACTAATCTCCAGCCATGACCTTTGTGAAAGGTTTGGATTTAGAAGGTGGATATAGTTATCATTCTCATTCACTCATGCCTTTATTCCGAGGATCCTACCTGCATGATGAGCCCTAGTTCTCAGCCCTCTGCCCACGCAGTGCCTGGAAACCACACTCAGGGATCAGGTGATAGTGAAGACATCTGGGTCCTAGACGTGACCCACCACTAACACATTCCCTACCCATGGCCTCAATTTTTCTCATCGTGGTGACCTGTCAGCATAAAAGAATTCACTTGTCCCAAAGTGCTGGTTTCAGCCTGGCTCAGGGATTTACTGGTGAGGGCTGAAGGGATGTCTAATTTGAGGGCAGCTCTTGCTGTCTGGCCTGGAGCAAACTCTTCTGCCCTAATGGTGTGCACTTCCCACCTGAGCCAAAGAAAGGGGTCTAAAATGTTTTGTGTTGACCTCTGTTAGCACCTATAATCATGCCCTGGTTGTTTGCATGCCTGTCAGTCCTCCTGGCTCGATCCTTGAGGGTGCAGCCGTGAATAATTCACCCTCGTGCCTGCAGAGTTCCCACAGATGATAGCATTAATAAGAGCGAATGTAGACTGAGCTCTCCCTGCTCTGAGAATGGAGTTAAGCGCTGTGTTTATCTCCTTCACAAAACTACATAGAACCATCTATTACTAACCCCACTTATATATTTTTTTAATTTTCATTTTGAAATAAATTCAGACTTACAGAAAATTTGCAAAATTAGTACAAAGAATCCCCATATATCCTTCACCCAATTCCCCCAATGTTAACATCTTGCATAACCACAATAAAATAGCCAAAATCAGGAAATTAACACTGATACAATACCCTTAACAAATCCACAGACCTTATTCAAATTTCGCCAATTATACCATTACTGGACTTTTTCTGGTACTGAATCCAGGATTTCATGTTGCATTTGATTGTCATATCTCTGGTTTCCTTTCTTCTGAGACACAGCCTCATTTTTTCTTTGTCTTTTATGGCCTTAACACTTTTTCAAGAGTATTGGCCAGTTCATTATTTGTAGACTATCCCTCCATTTGGATTGATCTGCTTTTTCCTCAAGATTAGAACTAGGGGACTTCCCTGGTGGTGCAGTGATTAAGAATCAGCCTGCGCATGCAGGGGACACGGGTTCGAGCCCTGGTCCGGGAAGATCCCACATGCCACATAGCAACTAAGCCCTTGCGCCACAACTACTGAAGCCCACGTGCCTACAGCCCGTGCTCTGCAACAAGAGAAGCCACCGCAATGAGAAGCCCGCGCACTGCCACAAAGAGTAGCCCGCGCTCGCTGCAACTAGAGAAAGCCTGTGCGCAGTAACAAAGACCCAACGCAGCCAAAAATAGATAAATAAAATAAATAAATTTATTTTAAAAAATTAGAATTAGATGAGGCATTTGGGGCAAGAATACCACGAAAGCAATGCTATGCCCTTTTCAGTGCATCATAACAGGCAGTACATGATGTCAACATATCTCATTACGGGGAACGTCAGCTTTGGTCATTTGATGAGGCGGTGTTTGCCAGGTTTCTCTACACTAAAGCTACTGTTTTCCCCTTGTAATTAATAAATATCCTGTAGGGAAATACTTTGAGACTATATAAATATCCTGTTTCTCATCTTACTTTGGCCCACTAATTTTAGCGTCTCTTGATGATCCTTGCTTAAAAACAATCACTACTGTGATGTTTGCCAAATACTGATTCTCTATTTCCATATTTCCTTCTATACTGAGAATTGGAATTCTACCATAAAAGATTTTTCCTTTTCTCCTTTTCATTTACTTATTTAATTATTCATTTACACAGATGTGGACTCATAGAATACTAACCTCATTTTTCAGGTGAGAAAACTGAGACTGAGAGCTATTAGATAAGGGACAGAACCACAAAAGTAGGGTGAATGAGAAGCAGGATTTAGTCTTGGGCTACCCGAGTCCTTAACTGATACATTCTTCCTCCTGACAAGGTGAGTCTCGTAACATAGCATAGTCACCTCTTTGCTTTGGTTACCAAGAAGCTCAAATTTAAAACCATTTTTAGTAATATTGCTGGTAGTTACAGCTTGCAGACTTTGCCTCTGACATCTCCTTGTTACTGTATCCTCTTTCTCTCTCGCTCCCATGTCTTTATCTATGTTTTATTTTGATCACTTTTTTGGGTGGTGATTGGTTTGGTTTGGTTTTGTAAATCACCTTACATCCCTCTTTGGGAGAAAATCAGTAATAAATAAACACATCTCTGAGACTAGAACATAGTAGGTTTTTTAGTATTGTTTGAAGTAAATCAATTTGATGGCTGAAAGATTGTTTCCTGATAACAGTATCCACGGAGTGTCCTTGAGATTTGTCCAAGTGGACAAATTCACAAAACATGCAAAATACACACTTTCTCTCAATAAGTGAGGGTGTCCAGACAGGATGATCAGAGGACATAACTGTGACAGTCAGATTCAAGTGCCGAATGCCCAAAGTTAGTATATGAAGGAGCCATTTTTAATGACGCCCCATGCAGCTTTAAGATGGAACTCCAAATGGCTAATTCTAGGCCATTGCTTGAAGATTATAGAGGCTGAGGGGGCAAGCGGTGAGCTGTCTGGGACTGCAAGTATTCAAGCCGAGGCTTCCAGAAGACAAAATGTAAGGGTGATCACAGGACAGGCCACTGTTGCTTGGAAGATGCAGATGGTAGACCTCTATGCTTTGCCTCCCAGGATCCGTTTCCTCTCCTTGTGGAAAGCGTATCTGAAGTTCCTTTGGAAATGCATCTCTCCTCCACTTTCAGCTGTGTGGTTAAAGTAAGCTGAATTCACCCCCAGCTCAAGGGTTTAAGCCAGTGAGCCATAATGACTGGTTCAGGTGTGAGAGGTAACAAACTCAGAGCCGGACACATGACAGCCAGTTCCTGGGGCCTTCTAAGAGAGAGAAGACCGTCTCCTCCATGCAACTCTATGGAAGAGATGCTCTCTCTTCCTCCAGTGGTGGAGTGAGAGGGTGTGAGGTCAGGAAACACAGCAGCCATCTTGCGATCTTGCAGTGGCGTTTGCTTGAGAAGAGGACTAAACCAGAGAACTGGAGCTGAGAAATGGAAATACAGTCTGAGCTGTGTCTCTAGCTCTATCAGAAGGCAGATTATTTCCTGAGCCAGGGAACTGCCACTTTTTGAATTCAACAGTTTGGATAAAGTTTTCTATCATTTGCAAGTGAAAGAATCATAAATGGTAAAACCAGATGGACTAAACATCTGACTTAGTGCCAGAATCATTGGGGGAGTTTATTAAACACACAGACGCCCAGAGATTCTGAGTGTTTAATAAACACCCCCAGTGATTCTTCCATGCACCCAAGCCTGAGAATCACAGATCGCTGCTCATACACACTGGGGCTGGCCATTAGGACATCCTCAGTATGTCCCTCCTGCTTCCTCCCCTCCCATTTCTCCTCTGCCAGGTGAGGGACCCCCAGGGAGGATCCCTGGCCCCAGCACCCGAGCTTCAGTGTTTTCTATTTATATATGAAATTGCTTGTGTTCTCCTAGTTAGTGGCAGATCTGCCTGTTTGATGTTAATGAGTTTGTGAACCCAACAAAAACATAAAAGATGAGGCTCTTCCAAAGAGAGAAAATAGAAAATAAAGTGCCATCCAAAATAGGATGGGCTTGAATCTCACCAGCCCCTTTTTCTGTCTTCCTAACAGGGCCCCTTTCATCCAACTGAAGAAATCAAGATAAAATGCCATCCTGGTGAATATCCTGCAAAACCAAACCAATCTGATTTGTCTGGATAAAAACAATGAAAAATCTGGCTGATCAAAGTGGACACAGCTCCCCCTTAAACTCCTCCCACCCATTAGGTAGACAAGAAACACACATTTCTCACACATCAGTGATACTCCCATACTCATTTTCAAATGGTCCCTTGCATCCCGGTGCAAAAATTTGAGCTGTCTCTTAATAACCCACTTTAGGACATGGATGTTCTGATCTGATATTATTAAATGGAAAGTGGCCGCTTTCTAATCAAGAGAGAGGCAGGGGCATTTGTAACAGCTAGAATCAAAGGCCTGGTTTCTTCTGTTCCTAATTATCAATAGTGTTTTATAATCTTATTAATATTGATACACAGTATACTGAAGATCTGTTAAGGCGTAATGTATGTGGAAGATAATTAACAAGATCCGAGTCAAATCTATCGCCTATTTGACAGCCAACGGTGTGTGGCTTATAAATTATACATATTCTAGGTATTGCTCAAAATGTTTAAAGTTTCAGTCTAACCCTTCCGATCCAGCGCTAGGGGAAGGCGTGAACCTAAAGGTACCGTCCCCAGCCTATTGGCGCCTCCTCGGCACACATAGAACTCACTCTTACTTGAAAATCAAAGGGTTCCGTTAACCACTGAGATCCACACACGGCATAAAAACACACCTTCTCCTTGTAAGGTGCAGGAAAACAAAAGGTGAAATCTTGTAAGAAAAGAGATGATTAATGAAAGGAAGGTAATTCGCCTTTTGATTTCTGAAAAAGGGTACCAGTTGGATGTTTCAAATGGCAAAGTTGATCTTTCCTGCGAGCGCTACTCTGGAACAGGGTGAGACATTTGGTTGCAGTAAATACAATGAATAGTCGCAACTAATGTGTATGTTTGGGTAGGTTTAGTAGCTTAAAATCTCTTTGTCAAGGAGAGTGTGTGTGTGTGTCTGCGCATGTGTGTAATGTACTCACATGTGTTGTGAGGGCAGTGGACATATTTTTTCTCTCACACAGCATACCTTTAGGGACAACCCTTCCCCCAAACTATAATGATCACATTCAGTCCACGAGATTCAGATGGGGCTGACCCTACCATAGCCCCAGGGGCAGGCACATGACCCAAATTGGCCAATCGGAACGCTTCTTGTGGTTTATTTTTTGGAGCCATTGGAAAAGACAGCACAATTTCCCACTGGAGTTTTAAGCAGGAAAGGCACAAGCCTCTTACTGCTGGTGGTCACTCTGCCATGAAGTAGAAAGAGCCTATCTGAGAAGCAATCCAGAGGACAGTACAATTAAGCCAGGAAGACAACTGGGTCCTGCTGACATCACTTGAACCCCTGGATCCAGCTGCACCTGAAGTTCACACTTGAGCTCCCAATTACCTAAGTCCATCATGAATTCTCTTTTTTGCTTAAGGCAACATGGATTGGGTTTCTATAACTTAACTAAAGAAATTCTAGCTAACAGGAGAGATTAAGGCAAGATGTTGGCCTCTCTTTTTTCCCTCTCCACAGTGCAGATGAGAAAGCCAGGCAAGACATTCAGGTTCAGGAGCCAGAAATAAGGATGAACTACCAAAAAATAGGGTGCAGCAGATTTATCAAGACAATGGGGCTGCGATGAGGAAACTTTGATCTGGTGCTGAACCCCACAGAATCTCCTAGTGTCCATCGCATTTAACCCGGCAGACTGTAGCCATTTACTGCGAATCTTGCAGACCCCATCAGAAAGAAGTCAGGGTCCCAGAAAGCCGCCCCAAAATCAGCATCCTGACCTGGGCTGGGGAAAGTCACAACTCCAAAGGGACAGCTCCATGAGCATAGACACTCCTTGAGACTTGTAATAGGTCATTGTGGGGGCATTGAGTGATGTTGAGGTACCCCATGCATTGTGGTGTTGGGTTCATAGAGGATGACCATGATGATACAGTGAAGCCTCATCTTATTTGCTGACCAGGTTCTAAGACTAGTGTTAAGGTCAAAGTCACTGAAGGAATAGAGTGGGACTGCTGCTAGCCTCTATCAGGCCTTGACACAAGTTAGAAAAAGACACCCACTTTGGATAGACAAATTAGAAAAAGGTGTCTCCTCTGAACAGAAGAATCTGCAGCAGAGCAGAAGGCTTGGAACAAGAAGCTCAAGCAGGATTTTAGCCCTCAGTTGCCCCATTCTCTAACACCTTGTGCAGTGCACAAACTGAACAACAGTATACGGCATTCCCAAACAGAGACTCTTCTGTCAGCTTCCCCTGTTGACTCTGATCCGTTGGCTGCCCTTCCTGCCCTCTGTCAAACACCCCAGGGCATGTGTGCCCATGGGCCTCTGAATGTTCAGGGTCAGTAGGCTCCCCTCTGGTGTGCCCATGCACTCCTGCTTCCCTGGCTGAGTTTAATGCTTACTGTGAGTCCACCAGGTTTGTACCCAAATCTGTTTATGCCATTACGTTGCAATCATTCAACTTAATTAAAAAGTATGGTAACCGGGGCTTCCCTGGTGGCGCAGTGGTTAAGAATCTGCCTGCTAATGCAGGGGACACGGGTTCGAGCCCTGGTCTGGGACGATCCCACATGCCGCGGAGCGACTAAGCCCGTGAGCCACAACCACTGAGCCTGCGCGTCTGGAGCCTGTGCTCCGCAACAAGAGAGGCCGCGATAGTGAGAGGCCCGCGCACCGCGATGAAGAGAGGCCCCCACTCGCCGCAACTAGAGAAAGCCCTCGCACAGAAACGAAGACCCAACACAGCCAAAAATAAAAATATAAATAAATAAATTAATTTTTTTAAAAAAAGTATGGTAACCAGTGAAATACAAGTAAAGAAAACATTGTGGTTTCTATGAAAACTAATGAATGTTTTGGAAAGATAAAGGTAAATTGCTAAAAAAAAAAAGTTCTTAAAATTAGGAAATCTTTAGAGGGCGATGGAAATGCATTGCTTTATACAGCTGTACAGAACTGTATGCAACTGTGGGACTTCCCTGTTGGTCCAGTGGTTAAGACTTCACCTTCCAATGCAGGGGGTGCGGCTTCGATCCCTGGTCGGGGAGCTAAGATCCCACATGCCGCGAGGCCAAAAAACCAAAACATAAAACAGAAGCAATACTGTAACAAATTCAATAAAGACTTTAAAAATGGTCCACATCAAAAAAAAAATCTTAAAAAAAAAAAGAACCGTATGCAACTGTTAAAACCCATTGAATTATATACTGTAATAGATGCAGTTTATTATATGCAAATTATCCCTCCATAAAATTGATCAGAAAAATAATAAGTGCAAGTGAAACAAAAAAAAGATCCGGAGACATAAAACATAAAAATCCTCGGAGTCTTGCATTCTGATTGTTCTGCAAGTGACTTTCAGATCTCACTTCACTTTAAGAAAACCACAACTGGAAATTGTCAAAGATGTGCAGTTGGCTTAGCCATGAAAGAGAAGCTGGGACTGCAAAGCACAGACCCAAACCCCAAGAAGAGCCTGCTTCTACAGCAAAAGGATGGCAAAGAAAATGCACATTTCTCAAGTTTAATTTTTAAAAAGTGTCTAGTGTATAAAGATTCCCCATTTTAGCTGACATTTTTGGTGATTAACTGTCAACATCTCCCCAGATCCCATCACCCAGCAAGGCTTCCACAGAGGTCTTCATCACCCTGAGAATCCCTGAAATCATCCTGAAAGGGTGCAATAGTGCCGTATTTCAGTAAATCCAGTGCAATCTATTTTCCCTCCTTTCTTCCAGAGGGAACAGGCTGCCATGTCTTGAGGCTGCCAAGTTGAGCTTGCACATAAGGGCTGTGTTGCACAAAATCCTGGTTCCCACCCTCCCTGTGGTGAGATGCTCACCGTATGGGCAGCCTCTGACCAAGGGAACATAGGCTCACCCAGGGAAACAAGATCAACTACACCATGTAAGTTGCTCTGTGTGTGTGTGTGTTGCTGAGTCCTTATAATTTAAATATTTATATAATTGGAACCCACCACATACCCACTTATGTACAGCAGCTTGTTTCTTGTTATTTCCACCAACTCCTGCACAGTGTGGTGGAATGATGGGCCCTCCCACTTAGAATCACTGAGCATTAACAATGGGAGTGTTGGTCAATGAGATTATCGTTCCCAATTCTTCCCTCTCTCCTTCTCTCCCTTCTATAGAATTATAATCTCCCTCCCACAGCTTCATGGGGGCACACTACTTCTCTGCCCCTGAACACTGGGCTGAGCCATTGATTTGGCCAATGCAGACATGACATGAGTAGCATATAAATGTGCTTGTGCGTTTGGCTTGCCATCTTTTGTTTCTGCCATATGCCATGAAAAGAACATGCCCTAGGAAGTCACTGGTCCAAGGAGGATACAGGACACACAGGGCAAACCTAGACCTAACTCACTACCTGGAGCCAAACCCTATCAACCTACAGCCTAAAGCAGATCTGCCTTGGCCAACTCATATAACCATGAGCTAGAATTACATGTGTTTGTTGTTGTAAGCCTCTGAGACTTAAGAGCCGTTTGTTACACAGCACTGCTGAGTAAAAACCCTACTGATACAGCTTCTGGTTTTACAGGTGAAATAAGTTACTAACACTGTGATATCGGGCTAGACAGTTTTTGGCCTCAGATCTTTCATCTGTAAAATGTAAATACAATGCCTGTCTTACCCAGTTCTCAAGGATGTAATAAGGCTAAATAATAGCTGTGAAAAAGTTTGTCCAATGCTGCTGTGAACCCTAAACTGGTGATGCTTCCCATCGCCCACAGAATTAAGCAGCATTGCACATCACCGTGCTAGTCCCTGTGTCCATTCTTACCTGCCAGGACTGCTTCACTTCTCCCGATACCCACACACCATGTTGCCACCACTTGACTTGTTTGCTGCTCCCCAAACTGCCTCTGATCTTCCTTCCCTCTGTGCCTTTTCTCACTCTGGCCCCTTCCCTTGGAATGCCTTTTCCTGCCATTGTACCTTTTAGAAACCTTCACTGTAAAACTCAAATATCATGTCCTCCAAATGGTTCAACCAATCCCTTTAGCTAAAATTGTCATATTTCCCTCTGGACACAACATATTTTACTTGTATTTCAGGTATTGGGCCCAAGTCCATCACCCACACTGAGTGAAAATAAACTTTCTGAGCATAGGATACTTTTTTGTGTATTTTCATCTCCCATGGACTCCAGTCTATGAAGTACTGTATATATGCTTGATGTTTATTGATAATAAAAGGAGGTACCTTACCCAGCTCCAGGAAGCAAAGTTACCCTCGCAGACTGGTGATGTATTTCTGCCATGTTCTAGCATACTCCACAGTCAATAAAGAATGGTTGTGACACAGCCATAAATAACGACCCAAATAGCTACCATGCATGGAGCACTTATTTCCGGGGCAGGATCTGCACCAAGCACTCTGCACATGTTGTCTTATTAAAATCTCCCAACAGCCCTCCCTAACATTTGTCTCGTTTAACTATGAGATGTGGTAGAGATTGCATGTGCTCTCCCTTTCCTCCTGGGTGCCCAGCTAGACCACATTTCCCAGATTCCCGGGCAATTAGTTGTAACCAAATGACTGGGTTCTGCCCAGTGGAATAAGAGAGAAGGTAGTATGTGCGCTTCCACGGCAGGCCATGAAAACCTCCCCTGCAATACTCCCTCTTCTCTTCTGACAGTAGGTAGAGAGGATCCAGCCAATGACCTTGAAGCCTAGAGGATGGTGGAGCTACAAAATGGAAAGAGCTTGAGTGTATAAATCCTGCTCCAGGTAGAAGGCTACCTGATGAATACAGTTGTCCCTGGGTTTGGTTCCAGGACTCCCACAGATACCAAAATCTCTTATATAAAATGGTGTAGGGCTTCCCTGGTGGCGCAGTGGTTAAGAATCCGCCTGCCAATGCAGGGGACACGGGTTCAAGCCCTGGCCCGGGAAGATCCCACATGCCGTGGAGCAACTAAGCCCGTGCGCCACAACTACTGAAGCCCGCATGCCTAGAGCCCGTGCACCACAACGAAGAGTAGCCCCCGCTTGCCGCAACTAGAGAAAAGCCCGCGCAGCAACAAAGACCCAACTCAGCCAAAAATAAATAAATAAATTTTTTTTAAAATGGTGTAGTATTGATATTTATATAACCTACGCGTATCCTCTTTAAATCATCTCTAGATTACCTATTACATCCAATACAATGTAAATGCTATGTAAATAGTTGCTGGTGCACAGCAAATTCAAGTTTTGCTTTTGGGTACTGTCTGGAATTTTTGAGGGGGGAATATTTTTGATCCACAGTTGGTTGAATCCGTAAATGTGGAACCCAGGGATACAGAGGGCCAATGATACTCCTGTATTGGGTTGTAATGTGATTATGAAATACATTACTATTCTGTTAAGCCATTGAGACTTTAGAGTTCCTACGTGCAGCTGTTACCTGAAAAAACTGAGGTTCAGATTAAGTGATTTTAGGCAGGTTGCATAAAAGTTGGAGCTAGGATTTTAAGTCAAACCTGGCTATCTCCAAGTCCTATGATTCTAACTCCTATGCTATACGGCCTCTCGGCTAAGTAATAAAAATACAAACAAATGAAAACAAACCTCCTGCTGGTGCAAAATCAGGGTTTTCCAAACCGTGTGGCCCCCTCCCCTCTGGGAGGCTGCTCCAGCAGAGTTCCCCTGGGGTGGTTTGGTGAAATTAGGAGTTGTTGCCTACGGTGAGGAAAGGGGAAGCAAAGGGCAATGACGAGTATGCCAGGCACTTTGCATAAGTGTTATCTCATTTACTCTTCACAATAACCCCCTGGGGAGGTATTGTTACCCACGGGCTCAGAGAAGCTAAGCAGCTTGCTCAAGGTTCCACAGCTAATGGGCAGCAACCCTGGGTTCCAAACCCAAGGCCACCTGATTCCAAGTCTAGTACTTGTCTTTCCATCACCTCCCTAAGGGGATACCATTTCATGGTCTCTTTCATCCATGCCTCCATTCATTCATTCATCCATCCATCCAGTCAGTATTTGTTGGCTGCCTCCTATGGACCAGGCTCTCTGCTGGTCTCTAGGGAGGAGGGCCACGTCTAGGTGATCCAAGAAGGGCATCTAAAGGCTCTGAGTTTAAAGAAGCACTTACTCTCAGGTACTCATCCTGTCTTCCCAAGATTCTGATATTTTAATTTAGATTTCCTCCTTAAACTTGGTGCCTTAGAGACCTGGTCTCCTTCACCCTAGTCCCAGCCCTGACAGACTAGTGAGCAAAACCAGACATGAACTCTGTCCTCAGAGAGCTTACAGCCTAGAGAAGACAGACAAGCTACCAACATCCCAGTTACTATTGCAAATCACCCCAACCATAGTCATACCGTAAAACCACGCCATTTTATTATGCTCATGGTCTGTGGTCAAGGATTCAGACAGGCACAGAGGGGATGCTTTGTCTCTGTTCCACAATGTTTTCTTCCACAATGTTTGAAGATTCAGCTGGAAGATTTGCAATTTAGGAGTGGCTAGAACAGGTAGAGCCTGGAAGCATCCGGAGCTTGGTCACTCACAACTCTGGCATCTCGCTATGATGAGTTGAAGGTTAGGACAAGCTGCGACTGTGTGAACGAGAGCACAGCATGTGGCCTCCCTGTGAGGCCTGGGCTTCTGGCCAAAGCAGTCACTGCTCTGCCCAGACCCACGAGGAAGGACAGAGCTCCATCTCTCAATGGACGAAGTATCAATGTACTGGTGGCCATTTTTATTTTAAACCATCACAATGACAAAAATGAATGACTAATTCTTCTATAGAGGAAAGGAGTATTATTCTATGAAAATGTGTAACAGGATTCCTGTGGGGGCATTGAATTGGTAACAGTAAACATACCTCACTCATTCATTCATTCATTCATTCAACCAACACCTTGAGTGCCTACAAGGCACCAGGCCCTTGGCTGGCCACAGGGAGGAAGAGTCTCCCTGGGAAAGGAATGCAAGTGAGCCCCTGCTTTGTGTGGCTTGTTAACCAGCCCTACAGGTGGTGCTGACCCATCCCACAGAATTGGTTCAAATGCACGTGTCCTGAGGCATCCTGAGCCCCTCACGTGTGCTTGCCCTGGGGAAAAAGTTGAGAATGACACAGAAGGTGTTGCCCTTGACCTTGGAGAACTTGTCATTTGTGCTGTTACCAGGAGCAGCACCATTATTATTATTATCAGGAACGTACTGCTAGGGATGTCCTTAACACTCCCTGGCATTTGTAAAGGGATTATGGGTTCCAAAGCTCTTTCACGCTCTTTACCTCACCTCAAACCTACAAGACAGGAGAGCAAGGACCCCCGATGCTCCCATTTCACAGATGAGAAAACTGAGCTCAGCAAGGTTAAACCTAGGGCGTGCCCCATATCAGACAGCTAACAATGGCAGCTCTGCATGGCATGTGCTTGAAGGGTCCCTTTTCTTCCAAATCCATGTCTTTTCCCTGCCATCCCTCCATCCTTACTTGCCTTCAGGGCCAACCAGGTAGAAATAAATGAACAAAGTTATTGCGCACCTGGTGTCCTGTAAAGCTCTCCGCCTGTCTTAGCATGTATTAGCTTTCCAACACTCTAGGACAGAGCTAGATCTAGTCTCGTCTCCACCTTGCAGATCGGGGAAACCAAGCTCAGGAAGGTAAAGTGACTTTCTCAAGGTCACTCCTCGAGTAAGGAAGCTGTGGAGAGGAAACTCAAGCCCCCATCAGTCTGCCTTGAAGCCAACTTGGACACCTCAGAGCTGGGAACGGCTGCACCTCCTCAACCCTCAGCTCCTGTGGTACACGGAGCCTTTGTCCCCAAAGTGCTGAACTGAGTTGGATGCTCAGTGACTCAGACTAAGGTGCTCTGCCCTTGCCTGTGACACGGTGAATATTCACTGTCATTGCCAGCTTGGGGGAAGGCGCCTCGCTGATGTTATCAATTATGCATGGCGGTGGGCTAAGCCCGGCACCCCGGGAATTGAGGAGAGAAGAGGCGATGGGAGAGGCAGCAGCAGGACGGGGGCCACTCGCCTCTTGCTTAACTCTTTCCCTGCTGTCTCAGCCCTGGTGACAAGAGTTTGGGCCTGGAGTTCTGTTCTGTGTGTCTGTCAGGGTTTGTGTTGGGCAAGCAACAGCTGGATTTCCACTCCACGGTGTCTCAACACGTTGGCCTGGCCAGCTAGCCTCGGCGGCATTTCCATTCATTTCAGGCCTCATTAGTGTCCGCAGCTCGGATTTACACAGATGTAAATCAGGTCATTAGCACCTCATGGTTTGGCAAGGAGGTGTGGCCAAAAGGGAATTTAGGGGCGGAATTTAAGGGGGTTGGGGGTAGGGAGCAAACTTCGAGCCCAACTTTAATGTTTAACCTCTCTGACAATGGGATTGCAAGCCTTCCCCACCAATATCCCAGGCAGTTTCTTGGGTGAAAGAGACAATAAATACAAGTAGATAACAGATGGGGCTGGGTGGGAGGAAACGGATTGCTAAATTATACATCAGATGCAGGGATAGCCAGCTTGGACCAATAGGAGGCAACTTCTCCAGAGAAAGGCTTTCAGGAGCCCTCCGTTCCCTCCCTGACCACAGTACACCCTTCCTTTGTCTGGAGAGAGAAGCCCTGGAATCCTCTTAACACAGTGTTAAATCGTAGTGAGTGGGGGGGAAATTGAAGGCAAGATAATTCCAGGAGGGGGGAAGGAAGAGAGAGAGAGAGGGATCCAAGATCCAATTCTGGTAAATTATTAACAACAAAAAAATGTCTCTTTCTCAAAAAAAAAAAAAAAAAATGCCCAACAGAACTTTCAAGTTCTCTAATTTGGAAAGTCAAAAGTTTAACTGGGCGCCAGGGTGCTGATGCCAAGCCCGGGTTCTGGCCGAGTCATGCTGGCCATGCATGAGCTATCACCCCAGCCATCTCCTTCCTGGGAAGATAGTGGTTGGTGACAGCCGGTGGAGTTGCAGGCAGGACGGCGGGACTCCAGCACCTCTCATCTTGGGTGCTGATCCTACACAGGACTTCACAGAACCATCAAGTGTGTTCTCAGGCTGGGCTCCAGTCAAGACATGGGAAGAATCTGTTTTAGA
This sequence comes from Balaenoptera ricei, assembly GCF_028023285.1. Classification (NCBI taxonomy): domain Eukaryota; kingdom Metazoa; phylum Chordata; class Mammalia; order Artiodactyla; family Balaenopteridae; genus Balaenoptera; species Balaenoptera ricei. The sequence goes on along the minus strand of NC_082654.1, from coordinate 17,582,454 downwards.
GTCAAAACTGGGTTTTCATTCTGGCTTGGTCATTCCCTGCTGTGTAACCTTGTGCAAGTCACTGAACCTCTCTGAGCCAGTTTATGTAGCTATAGAATGGAGTCAACAAACTGCTTTTGCAGAGTAAATGCCAGGACTGGACACAGGTTATGTCAGGGGTGGGCAAACTACCACCTGTGGGCCAAATCTAGCTGCCATCTTTTTTTTTTAAATAAAGTTTTATTGGAAAACAACCATGTGCCTTTAATTACTTATTGTCGATGGCTGCTTTTGTGCTACCACAGCAGAACTGAGAAGTTACAGCAGAGACTCTATGGCCCCCAAAGCCTAAAATATTTACTCTCTAGTCTTTTGCAGAAAATGTTGCCAAACTCTGGGATAGGTAAAGGACACACCTGGTGCTTCATAGAAGTTCAACATGTGGCAGAGGTGGTGGTGAATTTCATTAATGCCAGCGCAGGTCATTCAGGGCTTTGTCCTTCATTTTCGGAAGTGCGGAGCTTATTTCCCACTCAAAGCCCCTACCGTCCACTCACGCTCCGTGCGCTGGTAACGACACTGGGGACGGGGCCTTTCCTGATGCCCCTGAGAGCACAGCAGGTGCTAATGACAGCACCTCTCAGCCCTGTGAGGACCAGGAGGACCTTTGGAGGCCACCAAGTCACTTGACAGATGGCCACCCTGGAGCCCAGGAAGAAGAAATCCCAGAAGCAGGTGAGAAGTAGGTGAGAGCAGAGGAGGCCTGGAAGGCAGACCTGTGGACTCAGGATCTCCATCCTGAACGCTCCTTGGAGCTGGTGTCTGCCTGGGGATGAGGGACAGCGAGGGAAGAAGGAATGAGCCCCTCTTACAGACAATCACTGGAGCCCAGCAGGCAGGGCTGCCGGGCTGTGGCAGGACAGTGCAGAGCCCTCCCCCTAAAAGGAGCAGGACAAGTTCAGGGCCAGCGCCGTCCACTTCACTCCTGCCTTCTGGATCCCAGCCCCCAACGTGGGAGCTCAGCAAATCTTCATGCAGTCAACCAAAGCGAAGGGTTGAATTTGGCCGACTGAGAGAGCCGCTCTTGGGGAACGTTGCTTGGTTGGTAAGACTTCCTTTCCTTTGCACAATTTGCCCTTCTCACCACGGGCAACTCAGAGAATTCTCCCGGCGCCTCTGCCGGTCAACGTTGTCTCTGTTTTACACTCAAGGAAGCTGAGGCTCGTGCAGCTGAGAAAATCTCTGCCCTCCAGAAGCAGGCAGCGGGACTGGGCGGAAACCCTCAAAGGGCCGTCGGCCGCCTTTCTTCCTCGCAGCTCTCTGTACATGACGTCTGTGCACTGGCCCGGGTTGCATGAATCACTCTCCCTGAGCAGCAACAGGAACTTGAAAAGTAGCCTCTCCGGCCCTGCCCACAAATACCTCCAGCCGGCTCCCCAGGCCTGTTTGGCCTCCCGCTGGCCTTTCCCTACAGGCCCTGCCTGGAAGAACTGCAAAGCACAGCTGATAGCCCAAGGAGAGCCTCCCGCCAGAAGCACTGCAAGTGGTGTTTACACACCAGCTTGGAGTTTGCAAGGTGCGTAGGCCTGCCCAGTTACACCAGCCGCGAGGGCCGAGTCCGTGGACCCTACACACTGGCCTTGGAGCCATGCGTCCAGCACCTACCGTGTTTTAAGCGTTCTGTTAAGGACTTACACGCCTGAGTACAGCAGTTCTCAAAGTCCCCGGACCCTTTCAGGGTGTCTGTCTGTGAGGTCAAAACTATTTCACAGTACGTTCGTAAAATACTAAGGCATTATTGGCTTTTTCACTCTCATTCTCTCTAAAGTATACAATAGAATTTTCCAGAAGCTCCATGATGGGTGACAGTGTCATCACTCTGGTGGCCAATGGAATGTGTGTTCTAGAATTTTCTAAAGTGAGGCCATTGGAGTGCTCAATAATTTTTTTTAAATCTTTAAAATTAAAAAAAATTTTTTATTTTTTAATTTTTATTTTATTTTTTAATTGAAGTATAGTTGATTTACAATGTCGTGTAATTTCAGGTATACAGCAAAGTGATTCAGATATATATATACATTTATATATATATATATATATATATATATATATATATATATATATCTCCTTTTTCAGATTCTTTTCCCTTGTAGGTTATTACAAAATAATGAGTATTGTTCCCTGTGCTATACAGTAGGTCCTTGTTGGTTATCTAAATAATTTTTTAGGAGTGTAAAGCGGTCCCGAGATCACAAGTTTTGAGACCTGCTGTACTAGTATCATCTTTGTTTTTATTCCTCACAACAACCCTATGAGGTATGTACTATCATCTCTAGTTTACAGATGAGGAAATAGACTCGACATAAAGCAATTCACCCAAGTTCACATAGTTAGGAAGCAGTCGAGCTGGGATTGCAGTCTGGTTCTGTCTAGGGCCAACGATAAGGTCTTCAGGTCCGTGTAGAAAGGCCTCCATCCAGCTCCCCTAAGAAGATCGCTTTGGAGGTAGTGATCAGGACCTGGGGGCGCCCAAAATGGTTTACTTGACAGGTTCCTTCTCTTCTGAGAATTCAGGAAATGCCAGACTCTTTGGGCCTATTTTGTGCTCATTCAAACAAGACAAGGGGAGTGATCCCTAGGGTCATCTCTGAGGTCCTCTCCAGATGGGTCCCCCAGACCAGAGCTCAAAGTGCCAACCTGTGAGGACAGGTGAGGGCAGATGACAGCTGGGCCACCTAGGATGGGCCAAGGATGTCACGGGATCCACCACTGCTGCCCTTAGCCTTCCCTCAGATTTCAGCTTTCCTGTTTTTTATTTGGACACAGAGTCTAGTCAGATTTCATCCAGTAGTTTTGCCAACAAGAGATTACTTTTTTTTTTCTTTTTTTTTAAATTCATTTTGGCTCTGTTGGGTCTTCGTTTCTGTGCAAGGGCTTTTCTCTAGTTGCGGCGAGCAGGGGCCACTCTTCATCGCGGTGCGCGGGCCTCTCACTATCGCAGCCTCTCTTGTTGCGGAGCACAGGCTCCAGACGCGCAGGCTCAGTAGTTGTGGCTCACGGGCCCAGTTGCTCCGCGGCATGTGGGGTCTTCCCAGACCAGAGCTCGAACCCGTGTCCCCTGCATTAGCAGGCAGATTCTCAACCACTGCGCCACCAGGGAAGCCCAAGAGACTGAATTTTTAAAAGGAAACAAATTAGGCCAGAAAGAAGGTGCTCTGAACAGCTAAGTTATATCTGCAAACATCTAGTCTCTGTAGACCTTTCCTTTCTCACTGGGTTGTTAAGTGACTCACGGGAAATGATACACACAGAAGAAACCCCATTGCCATCTATAGAAGCTGTTGTGATCATCAGAGAAACATCTGGAGAGTGTGAGTCTGTTGTCTAGTGTCTCTCCAAGAGGTAATTTTCCCATACACAGGACATGCCTGATAATCAGCTGGAAACCAAGATGAACTGTAATCAAGTTTTATCTCCCCTGCTTGGACTAGACAGAGCTTGACAACATGGCCCTGTCTGCTGCTTCTTGGCACTCCTCGGAGTACGGCTGAACAGAGGAGGAAGGAACAGTGCTTGGGGGACCTGCGGTGAGGACACCCGCAAAAGCTGTGCCCAGGGGTGAGGGCAGAGAAAGTTCTGTCTTCTCTGATCCACTGTGGGGAAGCTGTGGGATTTGTCAGCTATTTGAATGATTGAATGGAATGTCCCTGATGGATGAGAAAGAATGCCTAAGGCTAGCACATGGCTTTGCTTGGGGTCGGCAAAGAAAGGCTGGTCTAAAGAGCGAAGCAAGAATGACTTGTTTTACAGAATGCGGATTTCTCCTTGGGCCACTGGCCGAGCACCATCTTTAAGGTCGCCCAGTCAACGGGGTGCCACTCCCCGACCCCCTCCCGGAGCCCCAGCACTGAGTCCTTCCACACACACCCCCCTTTACCCTTTTTCCTTCCATGAGAGTCCTGGGCCGTGGCATCTACATCTGGAACCACACACTCGGCAGTTTAATTATAGGAAAGTACTTATGTCTTTTTCTCTAATGATTTAATAGTCTGTCTTCCCCACCAAACTGTAAAGCCCTCCCGGGCATGGAATACTGTCAACTGCATCTGTTTCTCCTGAGCTTCTTGGCGCCCCGGGAGCGCTCAGGACATCCTAAGAGCTACCGCTGAGTGCAGGCCTGCCAGGGATGACACCGCACTTTGCTCTTTGGCGGCCGCCTCTCCAGGGGGCACAGGAGGCAGCCGACCTGAAGTTGCTGGCTGGTTCCTACAATGACCCAGTCAGGCAGGCAGGAGGTGGAAGCAGGTCCTTTTTTTAAAATTATTTATTTATTTTTTGGCTGTGTTGGGTCTTCGTTTCTGTGCGAGGGCTTTCTCTAGTTGCGGCAAGTGGGGACCCCTCGTCTCCTTTTTACAGCTAAGGAAACTGAGGCGTAGGGAGGTTAACACACCTGCCCCAAAGCATAAAGTCAGCGGCAAAGCCAGAGTTCAAACTTTGGTCTGTCTGACAATCCCATGCTCTTAACTACCGTGATATATAGCAAAACTGAAGTAAAGCTGTGAGTTTCCTAAGTGGTCCTATGGCATCATCCCAACTTAGTGAGTTAAGAAACCGAGGCAGTAGGTGGTGAAGGTGACCTGCCCGTGTAGTGGCAGGCAACCTGCACCCACCAGGAAGGTCTTGGGGGTCAGTGTGAACTGTGAAGAGCTGCAGGGTCCAGGAGGGGAGGTCCGAAAGGGGCTGGCGTCTCAGGCGCGTGGCCCTCGGGTGCTCCCGGCATCCCTAGTGCGGCTCTGCCGGCCTGCTTTGTCCTCTCCATTAGTTTGGCTCTTTCGCCCCGTGTGACACGGTGCCAGCCTCTGCTTCTGATCTTTCTTCCTTTCTTCCTTCCCTCTTGCTCATCTTCACAGAGAGCCCAGGGTGGTTTTAAGTTTTTGTTTTTTCTCTTTCTCTCCTGCACCACGTCACTGTGGCCAATGCTCCTGGTACGTGCAGCCAGAGAGCACCCCGTGTGCTCCAAGGCCTGGGAGCATGCTGTCCTCCTGGGCCACCGACATGACGGCAGCACTGGCCTCCGAAGGGTTAAGGGGAGCTGGTGGGGATACTGGATGGCAGCCCCAGAGGCTCTGGGGACAGACAGGACACCAGGGTCACAACGCAGCAGGGGCCAGAACCGACATGAAGGCCAACGGGCTCTTCATCAGAGCTCCATTTCTCCCCCAGCCTGTCTGCTCTCTGCTTTTCCTTGGACTTTGGAAACAGCCTTCGAGGTCCACCGCCAGTCCTGGTGCCTTAGAGCATCTAACCCGACCCTCCTTCCATCTCCCCCTCCTCAGCCCCTCCAAGCCTTCAGTCAGAACTCAGTTCCCAACAGGAACACCTTTCATGTCTTGATATCCTTTCCAGGCCCGGCCCTGTGCTAAGCACTTCCTGTGTAGCACTGCCAGATAAAATCCAGGACACCCAGTTAAATTCAAATTTCAGATAAATAATGAGTCATTTTTCAGTATAAGTATGTCCCAAATATTTCTTGGGACATACTTACACATTTTTTAAAAACCCACTCATTGTTTATCTAAAATTCAAAGTTAACTGGTATACTGATTTTTTTTTTTTTTGCTAAATCTAGCAATCTTAGGTCTTATTTCATCTCACGATAACTGTAGCCAATAGTTACTATTATTATTAATAGCTACTATTAATATTATAGAAGTAGAAGCTTAGTACAGAGCTTACAAACAGCAGACTCAGGATTTGAACCCAGGGTTGGTGTGGGATAGGGGACTCTGGGTCCAAAGCCCAAGCTACACCCACTGTGCTGGACAAGGCAGTGTGTCCTGATTAAGCCTGAACTCTCTGAGACTAGCCTGAAGTAACTGAACCTCTCTCTGCCTCAGTTCCCTCATCTGTAAGTAGTGACCATAGCAGTGTCTGCCTCAGAGAGGTGAGAATTGGAGGATTTCACACACTAAGTCAAGGACTTAGATCTGTGGCCAGTCCATGGTAATCGCTCTGTAGGTGTTAATTAAAATTGCCTCTTTAAACCAAGATAATGATGACTCATCCATTGATCCTTTTTCAGAATCTTCACAGCATCCCAGGGAGGTAGACTAGGCAGGCGTTGCCCTCAGATTCCTTATGCCTGAGGCACAGAGAAGTCGGGTTAGGTCCACAGACGTTCGGGATGAGTGCTAGGATCAGAACCCCAGTATACTATCTCCTGGTCCAGTACTCACTTCCCTGTAAAACCACGAGCCAGTATCTTTGTGAGGCCAGAGAAGAAGGTACAAAAAAATTAAAACCATTGTAGGGGTCCCCTGCCCTCAGTGAGGAGAAACAGGTTTGGATATTTCTTTTTTTTTTTTTTTTTTTTTAGGTTTGGATATTTCTGTCTCACATTTCCCTCTTGGAGATAGGCAGTGTGTGCTTGTGCCTACGGAGCTAAAATTCAGAATATGAAGCCACCTATTGGGTTCAGACACAACCCATCAGAATGGACCCTGACCCAGTGCCGGATCAAGGTTCTGAAGACTCCCTTCGCATAAGCTAGGCATGAACCCTGTAATGATGAGATATTCAGGAGGTCTAGAGGAGTGGGGTCCCGGGTGAAGGGCAGGGGCAGCAGCAGACCTTCAGGGAGCTCAGGGAAGGAGCTCTTTGCCACCCAGGACAGATGTATTTCAACAATTTAACAGTCAGCACAGCCATATCCATATGTGTTGGTGAACCTCAGACCCATGTATGAGGGTGTTCACCTAACAATCTGTCTCCACCCAGTAAAAAAAGAAAGACTGAGGGATGGTGTGTTTGAGCCACTTTTGGTTGAGTCCCCTGTAAACTGTGGAACAGTATGGGAATCATAACTGCTGCAATTAAACAGTCCGATATGCAGGCACCAGTTCCTGCCAATCATAAGAAGTCTTTGCCATAAAAGTCTCATAAAACATGGTTGGCTCACGTTATTGTCAATAATTGTGCTACGCTGCCTCAAACAGGAAGAATAATTGTGAAAGGCTTTTAGAAAGAGCCCTAGACTGGTCATCGGGGGGCTTAGATGCTAGTCCAGTTCTGTCCCTGACTGTGAGAGCTTGGGCGAGCACTTCCTTGATTTGGGGTTTGTAGAATGAAAGAACTGGGTGGTATATTAGCCATGGCTCTTTTGGTTGCAAATGAAAACAACCAACTCAAACAGGCTTAAGCTAAAACCTGGATCTACTGGCTCACATAACTGACAAGTTCAGAGATTATGTTGGCTTCAGGTACTGCTGGATCCAGGGCCTCAAACAAAGCTCCTGTGATTTTGTTTTTTCCTTACACTTTCATACTCAGGCATGCTCACTCTACGTGGTAACTCCAGGAGCTCCAGCCTGACATTATCCTTACAGCCAAAAATTCCAACAGAAATAGGACTTCTTTATCCCAATAGTTAAAAAAAATATATTTTCATTGAACTGGTGTGAGTCACCTGTGCATCCTAAATGAATTGGAGGGCCAGAATATATCCATTGGCCAGGCCTGGGTTATATGTGCAGCCCTTGGAGTCAAGGGGTAGGTTGACCCCATCCAAAGGTCTGAGGGTGCCAGAGTGTTGATTTCCCAAAGAAAAGTCAGGGTGCTGTAAGCAAAAGAAGGGAGCAGGGATCCTGGGAAGGCATGAATAGCGGATGTCAACTACAGATGGCTCTCAGGTGACTTCCAGTTCTAAAAGTCTATGATTTCAGGAATAAAGTTTTCTGTTTCCATCCTTCAGTAGCTTACAAAGAAGAGTACACAGAGGAGAAGGTAGTGTTCTTTTTTGGCCCCTTTCTGCTTTTTTTTTTTTATAAATTTATTTATTTATTTTTGGCTGAGTTGGGTCTTTGTTGCTGCACACGGGCTTTCTCTAGTTGCGGCGAGCGGGGGCTACTCTTCGTTGCGGTGCATGGGCTTCTCATTGCAGTGGCTTCTCTCGTTGCGGAGCATGGGCTCTAGGCAAGTGGGCTTCAGCAACTGTGGCACGCGGGCTCAGTAGTTGTGGTTTGCGGGCTCTAGAGCACAGGCTCAGCGGTTGTGGCGCATGGGCTTAGTTGCTCCGTGGCATGTGGGATCTTCCCGGACCAGGGCTCGAACCCGTGTCCCCTGCATTGGCAGGTGGACTCTTTTTTTTTAAATTTTTATTTATTTATTTATTTATGTATTTATATATTTATGGCTGTGTTGTGTCTTCATTTCTGTGCGAGGGCTTTCTCTAGTTGCAGCAAGTGGGGGCCACTCTTCATTGCAGTGCGCGGGCCTCTCACTATCGCGGCCTCTCTTGTTGTGGAGCACAGGCTCTGGACGCACAGGCTCAGTAGTTGTGGCTCACGGGCCCAGTTGCTCCGCAGCATGTGGGATCTTCCCAGACCAGGGCTCGAACCCGTGTCCCCTGCATTGGCAGGCAGATTCTCAACCACTGCGCCACCAGGGAAGCCCCCGGCAGGTGGATTCTTAACAACTGCACCACTGCACCACCAGGGAAGCCCCCTTTCTGCTTCTTATTCCCCCCATTTTATCACTGTCATGTGTCCCCTTGGGAAGAGAGCAAAGCAAAGAGTTGACTTTGTAAAAAGTCAAAAAGCCACGCTTCCGGGGGATTTATGGAAGACATTCTGGGTCATCCTTCTCAAAGAGTGGGTCTCCCTGAAAGCAACTCCCATGCTGAGCATTATAAACAGGAGGGGTGCGCAACGTCAGAGTCCACTGCCATCTGAGAAGCCACAGTTTTACTCAGAGAGCGACATTCTGCTCTTCTCCTTCCCCACAGCATTTATCCTGAAGAGCCCTCTGGTCCTTAAATTAAGCTCCAGGCTGATTTGTGCCCTGTAATGGGGATAGGCATCATCTGGCTATAACCAGATCCAAACACCAAATGGTGAACTTGTTTGAGAAAGTGCAGTTTTCTGAGCTACAGTAGAAGGGAAAATGTTTATAAAGGGCAGATCTCTGAACGGAGGTTAAATACTTTCATACTTCTCAACTAACCCAGAAACTTCCCTGAATTCTCATTAAAAAAAAAAAAAAAAGCTCTCTGTAATCTGATGTTTTACCTCATTAAATGCTGCAATTTGAGAATCAAGAAAAGGACTGAGTTGAAAAGTGGCACCTGGTTCAGGCCGCTGAGCTATTACTCGGTGTCAGCCGCGCCTGGCTCCCCTCCAGGGGAGGGCTCAGTCGAGGGACAGGGAACTAGCTGGACAGGGTTCGAGGTGTCCTGTGGACGCCAAGGGACCTTTTCCTCTCTCAGCTCCAATCTACAAAGCCCATTCTGGTCCCTTCCTCCACAACCTCCCACAGCCGCATTGCTACCTCCTGTCTCTGCTTTTGGGGGATGTGCCGCCACGTTGATTTTTGAATCCTGGTTAAAAGATTGAGAAATCCAGGAGCAGCTAGCTTCTCTTCTTTGGAAGCATTTCGTTTCCTTTCTTTCTGTCCCTGACTCATTTTCTCTTCCCCTCCAGTATTTCTACTATTTTCTTCTATATTCCATTTTCTTTTCCTTCTTCAGTGGCAGTACTGAAACTTCTCATATTTTTTTATATATATATATTTTTTTTTTTATAAGCAGATATTCATTTTTAATTATTATTTATTTATTTATTTATTTTTGGCTGTGTTGGGTCGTCGTTTCTGTGCGAGGGCTTTCTCCAGTTGTGGCAAGCGGGGACCACTCTTCATCGCGGTGCGCGGGCTTCTCACTGTCGCGGCCTCTCTTGTTGCGGGGCACAGGCTCCAGACGCGCAGGCTCAGTAGTTGTGGCTCATGGGCCTAGTTGCTCTGCGGCATGTGGGATCTTCCCAGACCAGGGCTCGAACCCGTGTCCCCTGCATTGGCAGGCAGATTCTCAACCACTGCACCACCAGGGAAGCCCAGTACTGAAACTTCTAATAAGAAACTATAGGAACAATTTGAAAAATGGATAACGTGAGGTACCAAAGACCATTGAATTGTACACTTGAAATGAGTGAATTGTACGGCATGGCAGTTATATCTCAACAAAGTTGTTTTTAAAAAAGGGGAAAAAAAGAAAAAGTAAATGGATGGACCTAGAGATTATCATACTAAGCGAAGTCTGTCAGAAAAAGACAGACAAATACAATATGATATCACTTATATATGGAATCTAAAATATGATACAAATCAACATATCTGTGAAACAAAACAGACTCACAGTTACAGAGAACAGACTTGTGGTTGCCAAGGGGGAGGGGGAGTAGAGGAGGGAAGGAATGGGAGTTTGGGATTAGCAGAGGCAAACGATTATATATAGGATGGATAAACAACGAGGTCCTACTGTATAGCACAGGGAACTATATTCAATATTCTGTGACAAACCATAATGGAAAAGAATATGAAAAACAATACAGATATGTATAACTGAGTCACTTTGCTATACAGAAGAAATTAACACAACATTGTAAATCAATTATTCTTCAATAAAAGTTAAAAAGAGAAGGTAAGAACTACAATCTGGTCGAATAGGAGATCGAAGCTGCATTTACATACTAACAACCCACATCCCCAAATGGAGATTGGGTTGTACACTCACTCAGCTTGGAGCCACAGCTGTTCTTCCTCCCTCCCAAAGGCCAATATGGCAGCTGAGTTTGAGGTTATGGCCAAAACTGGGGAATCTGTGTACAGGTTATATCTACGCGGGCGGCAATCTTTCCACTGCCACATAAAGTCCCATCTCCTAAGCCTGTGGAATCTCAGACAGAGGTTAAATGCAAGTAACAAAGGTTTCCCTTTCTCAGAACTAACTAGTTAAAAGGTCTATGACATATTTGTCAAGGAAAATTTGCTTTTATCTATCTTCTTTTCCTCATTGACATTACTTCCTCTTCCTTTCCATTTCTCAGAGGTGGCTCAGGGATTTGGCAACCTGAACACAGCAAATTACAGGGAAGTTGTACAGAGTCTCTTGTTTGGTTGCGGTGGCCACACTCAGAGAGAAGTCTTGGAGCGCCCCTATGCTACTCCAGCCTTCCACACACCACCTGCCCCAACTCACACACTCCCAGCTCTATAGGAAATTCACTACTTTATGGCCTCGCGTAAACATGCCATTCTGAATAAACACAAAAGTGATCAAATGCTCTTGAGTTGTTGGTCTTAAATATCAGTCATGCTTCATCGCAGGCATACAGGACCTGTTCCTTGCCTGATATCGTTGTATAGAAAGTGAGGGCCTTAGGGGCATCTTTATGAGGTGATAATGAGGAAAAAATTGTTCTGGTTTGAGGGGGCCTGGTATTCACTGTAATGTTCAAAGTAGGTTTAATCTCATATCGGACTCCTTGCTATACAGTATTAAGAAAGAAGAGGGGGGAGAGAAACGAAGATGGTATTGTGGTAGGGGGGTGTGTGCGTGTGTGCGCGTGCGCAGTGTTTTGAATTTTGTTTCTTAGTCTACCTTATTTCTCTTGAAGACCTGCCCGTAATATCACGAGGCTTTTCTTTTTACACAGATTACCCAAGTCCTAGAGCAAGGAGCTACCTTCTCCAATATCCAGAGCTCTTCGTGTTCCCTTCCTCTGCACTGATGCTGCCTTCCTGGCTGTATTATGCTGTTATTGTTTTTGTTTTTCTTTCTAAGATGCCCTTTGTTACCCTTGAAGACCTGCCATTATTTCAAAACCTTTTCTCTTTATGTGATCCATTATGGAGCAATAGGGCAAGGGCGCTTCCTACTTTGCCATACAGATGGTCTTTATTCTCCCTTCCTTCTTCTTTCTTTTCAGACACTTGGAATAACCAGGTAGTTGAAAAAGTTCTTTGAAATGGGAAGTGACAAACTCTGTCCTTTCCTGAGTGATTTAACCTCTTTGGTGGGAAAAAAGATTACCTCGAAACCAAGGTGGCATTGTTGTTACTACTGAATAAGAACAGTATTTGAGTTCATTCATTCATTCATTCAGCCATTCATTCATTTGTAACCTAAATGGTCCCTTGGGAACATGAAAGGTCTTATTTATATTTATGCCAAAAACTGTTTGCTCTGAGTCTTCACCCATTTTACTAACAGGATTCCAGAGACTTTTTAAAAAGTGATTCTCCTATTCAAATAATTCCAAGGTTTTCTTAGTCGTGGCCATGAATCAGTACTTATTTTTGCTCCCTTGCTGCCATTGCCAATTAATTCAGTCCAAAATCAATCATACGTCCATTCGTCTGCACATCCACCCATCCATCCTTCCATTCATCCATTCACCTGTCCATTCATTCATTCATTCAACAAATATTTATTAAGCACTTAGTATGAGCTAGGTATTCAGCTAGGTGATGACCCAGGGATACAGTGGTAAGTGTAGACATCTGCCCTCTGGGAGGATACAATCTTGTGAGGAATATAGACAAAGAAATAGACAATTACTATACAGCATCAGGTCCAGTGCAGAGCTCACTGGGAGCACAAAAAGGGGGGATGCTGGCCAGAGGGAGTTAGAGAAAGTGCCCCTAAGGAAATGCTGTCTAAGCCGAGACCCACAGGATAAGAGGAAGGAGGGGGGCTTCACTGGTGGTGCAGTGGTTGAGAATCTGCCTGCCAATGCAGGGGACACGGGTTAGAGCTCTGGTCTGGGAAGATCCCACGTGCCGCAGAGCAGCTGGGCCCGTGCGCCACAGCTACTGAGCTTGCGCGTCTGGAGCCTGTGCTCCCCAACAAGAGAGGCCGTGACAGTGAGAGGCCCGCGCGCCACGATGAAGAGTGGCCCCCGCTTGCCGCAACTGGAGAAAGCCCTCGCACAGAAACGAAGACCCAACACGGCTAAAAATAATAAATAAATAATAAATAAATAAAAATTTAAAAAAAAAAGAAGAAGGAGGAGGAAGGGCAGTGGGACATTTTTAGAAAAAAAGAAAACAAGTGTAACTGCTACTCTACTGGGCAAAGGAGTTCATCTTGCTGAACCCTGAGCCTCTTAAGTTATGACGGATTTTCACATAGAAAGAACATGGATTTGGAGACAGACTTCAGTGTCTCAGGACAATTTGTTTAAACTTTTCTTGGCCTGGGTTGCCTCATTTGTAATAAGAGCTACATAATAATTCCTAGCCTCCAGTATTGCTGGGAAGATTAGATATGTTATAGGCAAAACCCCCAGCACAGGACAGGCCTTCACAAATGGTAGATTTTAGTACTATAAAAAGCACAAAAACATATCAATGTTCTTAAGGGTGGAGGTGGCGGTGGCGGTGAACCTTCCCTGGAAGCTTTAAAAAAAAAATGTGAGGACAAGTAAACAAACACACCCAGGCTTCATCCCAGGAGATTCTGAGTCACTAGGTCTGGGGTGGGTCTCTAGCATCTGGGTTTTTCTAAAAGCTCTATAGGTGATTCTGATATCGGTCATGGTTGTGAACTGCTACCTATTTTCATGCGTGTAGCTGCCACGTTAAGGACATGAAAACCACTACTGAGAACTTAGTAACCATGAATTAAAGTAACTATTTTTTTTTAATTTTTTTTTTTAATGCTATTCTTGTCTGCTTACATTCTTTTTATGTATGTATGTATGTATGTATGTATGTATGGCTTTGTTGGGTCTTCGTTTCTGTGCGAGGGCTTTCTCTAGTTGTGGCAAGCGGGGGCCACTCTTCATCGCGGTGCGGGGGCCACTCTTCATCGCGGTGCGCGGGCCTCTCACTATCTCGGCCTCTCGTTGCCGAGCACAGGCTCCAGACGCGCAGGCTCAGTAATTGTGGCTCACGGGCCGAGTTGCTCCGCGGCATGTGGGATCTTCCCAGACCAGGGCTCGAACCCGCGTCCCCTAGCATTGGCAGGCAGATTCTCAACCACTGCGCCACCAGGGAAGTCCTAAAGTAACTATTAAACAGAGTTGGAACAGCATGCTGATGGTCAGTAACCCTCCTCCCTGGGTAATTGAGAAGGGACTTAGGAATCAGTGAGAGTGGAGCTGCAGAATTTCTCAGGCTCTCAGAAATGATGTCTGTAAAAATGTCTGGCTTGAGTCAGAGTGGAATTATAGCTGTCATATTTCTCTTGACTGACCACCATAACCCTTTGGTAATTGATCTAGTAAATTAGTAATTCATACCATACAGCAGCTTAAACTTTCTAGAGTTCACGATTGCTTGCTGAAAATAGCCATCTGGCAGTAGAATTTCCAGCGTAGCTAGGAAAGAAGAATTCAGGCAGGCATTTGCTCATGAAAAGTCTCGATATTTCAATCCCCAGTCTGAAATTTCAGTTGTTCAGGGTGAAATTCTTAAGGGTATGTTTTTAAATGTTCCCCGCTGGCTGTTTGCCTCTTATTCACTCCCTCCCTGGAAGACAGTACAATGCAATATGGCTAATGTTTGGATTTGGGAGCAGTCACCACCTACAAATTGCTGGAAAAGTCTCAGGAATTAGTAAGCTTTCACCTTCAGAGGTGGCCTTGTTGTTTTGGAGATAAAATCAAAGGAAAAACTAAATATTCTTGATTTGGCCTGAATCAATTCAGAAAAGAATAAGCCTAATACCCAAATCTCTCCAAATATGGTTCAAGGCACCTGCCTGAGGACCACCTGGGGGAGCTTAGGAAACATCCAGGTTCCTGGGCACCATCCCAGCCTTAATGAATCTGAATTTCTGGGGATGAGGGCTAAAGCTTGCTAACGATGTTTATAGTCACAACCACCTTATAAGAAGTGAAAAGCTCTTTTTAGTACACCCTTATGTTGCCACAAATAGAATTCTATTTCTGCTTTTACGCTCAGAAAAAAAACAGTACAGGTTAAGAGGATGAGACCTGAAGTCACCCATTTCTGCTCCTTGTTCCTTTGCTAATTCCCAAGGAGAAGTCCCATTTGCTTTTTGGAGTTCAGTTTCCTTTTCCATAAATGACACTAATAAGTATCATAATTGAAAAGGGAGTTATAATTCCTATCCTCTTTACCTTAAAGACCAAATGCAGAAATGGACATGAAAATGCTTTGAAAACTAAAAATACACAGTTCTACTCAGTACATTTATTTTATATATGAAGGCTCTGCAGTTCAACATACCCAGCTAACGATTTTCCTGACCAAATGCTAACCAGACTTTTTAATTTGGTTGTTTTTATTTTTATTCAAAAGCAGTTTCCATACACAATGAGCCACTTTGCCCTAAGCATAAATAAGATGGTTCAGATGTTGCAAAAAAGCAGACAGAGACCACTAAAGACCTTAACATATCAATCCAGAATTGCGAAATTCACATCTAGAGGAACTGGGGGGGGGGGGGGGCTTAAGTGAAAATATTTCCCAAAGCCTATTATGTTATCCACATCCAGGAAGCTGCTTAAGCCAGAACTTTCTAAAACCAAAGCAATGTCTACTATCTTTGACTGCTTGCCTGCTGAGATTTTTTTTTTTTTCTGTTTCTGGCAAATAAATATCTGACCATAGAACAAGCCAGCCTGATGCGTTCTGAGACAGATCTTTCCTAATATTCTAATCTCTCAGGCCCCAGACGTGAGTCCTCAACAGAGGAGGAAAGACTGTCTAAAATTTAATTGATATATTAAGAGCTCTCTATTATCTGCCTTCAATTATCCATCTGAGGCTTCAGTTTAAGAAAGGAGGCTGTTTCCTCAAGCTGCATTCCTTGACATTTTCGCAAGTTTACAAGATTGATGGAGACCGAGTAATGCATGAAATAGTCCTGTATACAGCTGTTCATTTTTAGTCACCTGACATCCCTTCAGTACCATTTCTCTGGCATAATCCTAAGGATTCCTGTCCAATTTTTTGCTTTGGAGAGATCTGTTTTCCAGGCCTAGGAGAAGTAACCACAGGATGACAGAACTCTTGAAAGTGCCTACCCAGCCCTGGGAGGGAATGAGGAAAGGCTGGTGGAAAAGGAAGAGAACGGGAAGTGGGAGGGGGGTTCTTGGCGTAGACTCTTTGGAGGATGAAATGATTGCCTGGACTAAAAGGAGCCTCACATTCCGCTCATCCACTCAACCACCCATTTCATTCATTTGTTCAAGGGGCTTTGGAGGGATGCTCTGCTCTCCCCGGGTGAACGTCGCTTACACACTGCCACAGCCTGGGTTTGTAGCCATAGTATTTACAAGCTGGGGAAGGTTTCCTCTTGCTTTGTTTGGGAGAACAAAGGACTGTAAGACAAATCTGCTAAAGCAGCAGGGGAAGAAAATCCAGTTCCACCTGGCTTCTCTTTGAATGGGTTCCCACTCCTTTTGGGGCAGGTGGGGCAGTCAGAGCCCCTAACCACTGACTTGGAAAGGAAAACCTTGGGGTCATTTGATCCAGCTCTCAGAGCTGGATTCTACCAGGAACTAGAAGGGTGCCTTCCAGGGAGTTAACTCTTTTGTTCACAAGTTTAGGATGCAAGACCTTCCAGGTGCTAAGAGGACATATTATATGAACTTGAAAACAATGATGATGGTGATGATGCTGATGATGATAAATAGCTCCCATGTCTTGAGCTATTACTATGTGGCAGACACTATGCTATGTGCTTTATATACATGATCTCATTGCATCCTCACAACGTCTGAGGTAGATACAATTATTATCCGCATTTCATAGATAAGGAAACGGAGGGTCAGAAAAGTTAAGAATCTTGTTCGAAGTCATACGACTAGTAGGTGATAGAGCTGGGCCAGTGTCTGTTTATCCTCTTTCTCTGTTCCTTTAAAATTAAATTAAAGGGACTATAAAATTAAATATGTTCCTTTCTACTTAAAGCATCCTACATGGCTCCTACTCAATGTTCTTCTGTGTCAGATTATCTGGGAGTTTTTTTGCATGGTGTAGATGGTCCTTCTGGTCTGATTAGACTTTCTTGGTCCTGGAGGTTCTCTAGTTTCAGTTACTCACTGGCAAAGGGAGACACAAAGGAAATGTGAGCTTGAGGATTCTCTGGCCAGCATCTTGAGGCCACCCAAGGACCAGCTAGTTCTCAGTCCTGAAGACCCAAAAACTCAAGATGCCAGTAGGGCAAGCACAGGGAGTGAATGACATGGACAAAAGAACAGACAAGGACAAAAGAGGAAACACCAAGTTAACCCATGAGAACTAAGGAGAAAGCAGAGCTTGTCCTTAGTACCAACAAGACATCTTTTCAGATTCTTCAGTGGTGACTGAGTTTTGTTTTCAAAGCTAAGTCTGGTGAACCAGACTGGGAACAGAGGTGAGAAATGCCTATATATATATATATATATATATATATATATATATATATATATACACACACACATATATATATATACATACATATATATATATATATATATATATATATATGTATATATATTTAAAAAAAAAACCCAAGATAACTGATAGGTTTTTAGGCAGTTGTGGAACATGGCACAACTTTGGAATAAATGTCTTACTTTCTTTGAAAAGACACAGTGTCCACCTAGATGTTTCTACCTGGTAGTCTCTGTTAACAAATCAAATGTAAGATTTCTGTGTTCCATCCTATTTGATGTGGAATGCTGTGTTTGCATCTTAAGTATCTGGAACTGAGCACATACCCACTAAATTTGTGTGGTTTAAATGAAGAGCACAGCATTCACTTCCAGCAGGGATCAAGCCTGGGAGATAACAGAGCAGCCCAGGAGGGCGTAGGAGTACTGGAGGGCAGGTGGCAATGGCCAGGCCACTGATTAGGCAGGTAGAGAAGGACTAAGTGGATGGTCTCCGTTGGAAAGTCCAACAGGGTAGAAAGAAGTGGCATGTAGGGACCGTAAGTCTAGAGAATGAAGCCAAATTGTGAGCTGGAGATGAAAACAGAGAGAGCCAGGGACAGTGCTTGGTTATCAAAGAAGGACACAGGCATGACTGTGGGAAGAATCTAAGCTTTAGAGTTAGACAAACTGAGGTTGAGTCCTGCCTCTGCTACTTACTGGCTTGAGCTTCCATTTAGCTATTCCTATCTACAAAGTTGAAGCAATGAAGCCAACCTAGGCTGATTATTGCTATGTAACAAACTATCTCAACAATTTAGTGGTTTAAACAAACAGCCATTGTATTACAGCTTGACGTTCTAGGCAGGGCTTGGCTGGGCAATTCTTCTGTTCCATGTGGCATCGATGGAGGTCACTTGGTGGTATCCAGCTGGCTCGTAGGCTGCTGTGTAGGGTCCCGATGGCATCACTCATGTCTGGAGCCTTAGCAAGGATCACTGGTAAGCTGGGTTCAGCTGAAACTGTCAACCAGAGCACCTACCCTGGGACTTCCAGCATGGTGGTCTTAGGGTAGCTGAACTTCTTACGTGGCTCCAGTGAACAAGGAGAAAGCTGCACAGCTTTTTGTGACCAAGTCTTTGTACTCTATTGGTTAAAGTACTCTCAACTCCGCCCAGATCCAAAAGGGAGACACATAGATCCCACCACTTTTTTTAAATTGAATCATTTTATTTAAGAGAAAAATCAGATTGTTATTATTTATGCATACACCTTCATAAATTATTGTTAAGCTCCATGACTGTGAAACTTTATGGATTAGATATAAGCAAACAGACGAGTTATGAAAGAACAACCCCACCTCTTGATGGGAAAAGCATTAAAGAATTTGCAGCCATGTTTTAAAACTGATACAGTGCCTCATGGGAAAGATTAGATGGAAAGCATTTAGCAGAACGTCTGGCACACGGTACCTGCTTATAACGTTAGCATCCCTTCCTCAGCTTCTACTCACAGGTAGAAGAAAAATCTAGGTATATGATGGGGGATTTCACAGCAAGAGGCCCTTTATCAATTAAGATGTTTTAGTCACAAGCAATCGAAAATGTACATTAAGTGCCTTAAACACTAAGATAATTTATTATCTTATATGAGAAACTGGACTGGCGTTAGAATGATTCCAGGGTTGGTAATTTAGTTGCTCAATGATGCCTTCAAGGAAGCATGTTATTTCCATCTTTTCACTTTGTCATCCTCAGCCTGTTAATGCAGAGTCCCAAGATGGCTGTGAAAATGAGAACATCCATTAAGCAATCCACGTAACTGTTAGGGTTAGGCTCTTTATTCCTTTCCATGAGCGAGGAAAACTTTCTGAGAGACTCCCCAGCAGATTTCCCTCACATCTCATTGGTTCGAGTCCAAACCATTCCTTTGGCAAGAAGGATGAGACCACCATGACTGGCTTGAATCAATCAAGCTTCAAAGCCCTATGGCTGGGGAGGAATCCAACCTTCCTGAAAGGCTGTGCCCACCTGAGTAAGGTGAACAAAATCAGGATGCTCTTAGCCAGGAAGATGGAGAGAATGGCATTATGTGGGTGGCCAAAAGTGCCTTCCACAGTCCACCCCATGGTTTATTCATCGTACCCTTTGCTCTGTACATAGCCTCACCTCGCTGGTCACGGCTCACTGCTTGACCATGTTCTTGGTGGGCATTGGAGATCATTCTCTTGGTGATCAGGTGATAGGGAACAAAGAAGGAAGGGAGGAGGATGCAAAGATAAGAGCAGAAATCTAAATCCATTGGGTCATCGAGTTATTGGGTCAACACCAAGCCACTAGAATGGAGGGATTGAAAAAGCAAAGGGATGAGATTTTAGTGTGACCTTCACTTTTAGCCATCTTTTAACTATTCTGGATTAGGGTAGGACTGGAATTAGTATGTTGAGCCCATAAGTGGGAGAAATCATCTCCACCTCCACAGAAAAGAAATATTGAAGAACAGTAAACCTGACTTTTCTGGTGATATTTTTTCCTTGGACATGGACCCAAAATCTATGGACAGCAGCTAATGGTAGTCTCTCAGGAGCCTCTGAACTTAAGTGGTAGGAATCATTTCACTGGCCCCTTCACCTGGCTCCCCATAGCTCCTAGAATAAGGATCAAAATCCCTATCAAGCTTCATGGCCCTTGTATGATCCAGCCAGCGCCCTTGAGTGCGGTTGTACGGTTGTGCCCTGGACGAGCACACGTGGCTGAGATGGGGGCGAGGGCTACAGTCCAACCCTCACTCCAATCACCAAGCCAGGTGCCCCCAGGTCTTTGTTTGCCTTGCAGGGGTGTCTTTTCTAGTGTCGCTGGGCTGGGCTGGATCTAGCCTTTGCCCCCTTTTCCATTTTCAGTTCATACTATAGTGTTTGCATATTGTTGGCACTCTTTTCTTCTCATAGTTCCCCATCCCCACTGTTACCTACAGCTGCAGAACAAACCACCCCAATACTTAGTGGTTTAAAATGATGACAATATTTATTTTGCTCACAATTATGCAATTTGGGCAGGGCCGGGTGGGGACAGTTCATCTGTGCTGCACTCGGTTTCAGCTGCAGCAGCTCAAAGGCCAGGGCTGGAACCACCCAAAGGTTTGTTCACTCATGTGTCTGGAGGGTGATGCCCTTTGCTGGCGGAGGCTTCAGCTGGAAGTTTTCACGTGGCTGCATGGTTGCCTCACAGCATGGAGGCTAGGTCCCAAGAGGACCAGGTGGAAAATCTAGTCTTGGAAGTCATATGGCATCACCTCTGCTGTAGTCAGAAGTCCACTGAGATTCAAAAGGAGGACACGTAGACCCCACCTCGCAATGGATGAGTGTCAGGGACACACTGTAAGAAGAGCTGTGTGGTATCCCATAGGGATGCAGGTATCATTGGAAAATACCACCTGACACACACACCTGCTTCCCTTCAGCCCACAGGGCCTTTGCACATTCTGTTCCTTCTACCTGCAACATTCCTTACCTTCTTCCCCTGATTAAGGCCTGCTCATCCCTCCTATCTCAGCTGAGTCAGCATTTCTTCAGGGACGTCTTCCTGAGCTCCCTTAGTTTATGATTTCTGATTCTTATCACAGTTATATTTTACATATGTATGTATAAATGTATGCATATAATTACATATGTGTGTACATTTATACATATATATATAGACATACATATATGTGTTTGTACAGACACACACACATACACACACATACGCCAGTGTCTGTCTCTCATTTAGATGGTAAGCCTCACATAAAGAGGAACTGAAGAGTTCATTTGCTTTTGCTCATTGCTCTATCTTCAGTGCCTAGTATAGGGACGGGGATACAGTAGGTGCTCACATATTTATTGAATGAAAAAAAAAAATGCATGAAGACCAAGCCTGGATTTTGGAGTCCCTTGTGCTGGGCTATGATTTTCTGATGGCTTTGTTACCCCTGGTGCATTAACCCAGGAGAGAGGAGAGATTCAGAAAAAGATGCGTCTGAGCATGATACAGCTTAGCTCATCTTTGGGGGCCAAATCGGTGTTAATCTCCGTAGAATGAGTCCCTCCTGCCTCACTCCCACAGACCTGCTTACAAATGCTAATGAGTTCATTTCATCTGTCTCCACAGAGCAGTCCAGGTAGTTCCCATCTTCCATAGGGAATCATGGGAGACTTGGAATACTGGGCAAAATACAGGACTAATGAATAGTTTCCAGCTGGGAGCCAGCCCCACCTCCAGTTCCTTTGTCGGGCAGAGACAGGAGAGTCTTCCGACCTGTTCTGACTTTGCACCAGAATTAACAAAACATGCTCTGCTAGGGTGCACGTAGATTCTTCACCAGGCAAAGACGTTCAGGTTCAGGAAGCTTAAGCCCTAATTATGGAGGTGGGGGAAATGGGACAGAGTCTGCCGTGGAGATGGGAAGGGTTCCCAGGAAAGACATGGAGAAAAAAAAAAAAGCTTAATAACTGATTTTGTTGTGATATTAAAACTCTATGACAGGGGCTTCCCTGTTGGCGCAGTGGTTGAGGGTCTGCCTGCCAATGCAGGGGACACGGGTTCGAGCCCTGGTCTGGGAGGATCCCATATGCCGCGGAGCAACTAGGCCCGTGAGCCACAACTACTGAGCCTGCGCGTCTGGAGCCTGTGCTCCGCAACAAGAGAGGCCGCGATAGTGAGAGGCCCGCGCACCGCGATGAAGAGTGGCCCCCACTTGCCGCAACTAGAGAAAGCCCTCGCACAGAAATGAAGACCCAACACAGCCATAAATAAATAAATACACCCAAAGGTAAAAAAAAAGAACTAACGTGAGACAAGATGGTGGATGTATTTAAAAAAAAAAAACTCTATGACACATTTGCCCACAGCACGCAGAAGATTCACAAATCTCTCTGCAAGAAGCAACAGAGACACAACCAACACGCGCAGAGACGTGGTGCAGACTGGAAACCAGGTTCCTCCTACACCTACTCCAGGGGGAAACCTAGGAGCCCAGGGCTCCCAAACACCATGTCAGGTTCTCATCCATGCTTGGACCCCAGGCTCTAGGGCCCTAAAAGCAGCATAGGCCTTGTCCTAACCATCCCAGGCAAAATCTGTGCACCTAGAAGGGAGGGAGGTCCAAAAAATATGAACAAATACCTGAGGTGCTGAGCAGCAGTTCTTAACCTCCTTTTGCATGATAATCCTCTCTGGCCATTGGGTGACACCTTCTTAGAGTCCATATTTTTTTAATGTATTAAATAAAAGATATCGGATTGACTGCAGACTTCTACTACTGACCAAGGGTGTAATAGAGATCAGATTTACCCTCCTGCCTGAAATGACCAAAAAGTTAGACAAAGTATATGAAACAATAGTTTTCCAAACATTGACTATCAGGCCATAAAAGGCAGTGACCCTTGAGAAATAGGAAACAAACTAGGTGAGGGCTGCAATCTTGCCCTGCTTACTGCCTGGAGAGTTTCCAAGCTGTGTGCAAGGACATAGCTGGTGGTCTCCCTGGGTTGAGGAGAAGAAGCTGGGAGAAAGGGAGAACAAAGTGGCTGGGATTTGCAAAGCAGAATACCGAAGAAGAGAGAGCTGCTCAAAGAGGGAACTCTAGAAACCTAGAGCCGTCTCCCTTGAGCCTTTAGCTGAGTACTGATCAGCATGTGCGTGTGAGGAAACTGCGTAAGACCAGGAAAAGAACCACCTGAAAGGATCAGAGGGAACAATTCTTTGAGTTCACGCAAGATCAGGAATAGTTCTTCATCTCATTAACCAGACTCGAAAACCTCATAATCCACATGGCATCAGGTAGGGTACTCAGAATAGTTTTGTCTCAGTGGCTGGGAAAATTTAGCTCTAAACTAAATGCTGCTCT
This sequence comes from Balaenoptera ricei, assembly GCF_028023285.1. Lineage (NCBI taxonomy): Eukaryota > Metazoa > Chordata > Mammalia > Artiodactyla > Balaenopteridae > Balaenoptera > Balaenoptera ricei. Next base: position 17,559,433 of record NC_082654.1, on the reverse strand, counting down.
GGTCTCACCCAACAAGGCTTAAAAACAAGCTGGAAAAAAATCAAACTGATTACAACTAACTTAACCATGTCCCAGAACAAAGCTCAAGAATATTTAGAGTATTTGTAAGCATAGAAAAGAATTCAAAAATATCCAGAATCTAGGGAATGCCCTGGCGGTCCAGTGGTTAGGACTCCAAGCTTTTACTGCCAAGGGCCCGGGTTCAATCCCTGGTCAGGGAACTAGGATCCTGCAAGCCTTGAGGGTCCCCCGCCCCCCAAAAAAAATCCAGCATCCAAAAATTCACAGTGTCTAGCATGTGATAAAAAGTTACCAGGCACGCAAAGAAGCAGGAAAATACAACTCATAATGAGCATGAAGATCAATTAATCAAAGCTGATTCAGATATGATACCAATGATAAAATTAGTAGACAGGGACATTAAAACAAGAAAACGTTATATTTAAGAAGCTATAGGAAAGATTGAACATGTTAAGTAGGGATATCAAAGATAGATATTTTTAAAGACACTATTAGAAATTCTGGAGATGAGAACTATAATGTCTAAGATGAAAAATACAGTGGATGGGATGAATAGGAGATTACACACTGCAGAAGAATGATTAGTGGACTTTGGAAACTATCCAAAATAAAACACAAAGAGAAAAAATATCTTAAAAAAAAGATATACAAAGCATCATTGAGCTATGGGACAACCTCAAACAGCCAAAAAATATGTAATTGGGATTCCCAAAGGATAAAATATTTGAAGAAATATGATCAAAAACTTTTCAAATTTGATTAAAAAATACAAACCCAAAGATCCAAGAAGTGCAACAAATCCCAAGCACAAGAAACATGAACAAAATTATACCACCAAGTCATATCTTAGTAAAATTTATTAAAATCAGTGATAAAAAGAAAAATTTTTAAGCAGCCAAAGATAAAAGATACACTATGCACATAAAAACAAAGATAAGGATAACAGTAGAATTCTTGTCGGAAACAATACAAGCAGAAGACAGTGGACCAAAATCTTTAAAGTACTGAAACTAAAAAAGAAAGCAGAACAAATTAACCCCCACAACTGGTAACTTAGAATTCTATACTCAGCAAAAATACATTTCAGAAACAAAAGGGAAATCAAGACTTTTTTTTAGACATACAAAAGTTGGAAGAATTCGTCACCAGCATACTACAAGAAATGTTAAAGGAAGCCCTTTAGGAACAAGGAAATTTTTTCTATTCAATGAGGGATATGCAAACAAAAACCACGGTGAGATATCATCTCATATCTAGAATGTTTGAAATGAAAAAGACTAACCATACCAAGTGCTGATGAAGATGTGGAGCAACTGGAACTCTCCTGCACCACTGGTGGGAATGTCAGTGCTACAACAACTTTGGGAAAAAGTTTGGCAGTTTCTTAAGCAGTTAAACACACAGCTACTGTTCGACCTAGCCATTCTACTCTCAGGTAATTTACCCAAGAGAAATGAAAGCTTATGTTCACACAGAGACTTGTACACTAATGTTCAGCACAGCTTTATTTGTAATAGCCAGGAACTGGAAACACAAACGTCCATCAACAGGTGAATGGATAAACAATTGATGTTTATCCACAGAATATAATACCACTCAGGAAAAAACAAAAAACAAAAAAAAAGCAAGGACAAACTATTGATACACTAAGCAATATAGACAAATCTCAAAATAGTTATGCTGAATAAAATAAGGCAGATTTTTAAAAAATGGGCAGAAGAACTAAATAGACATTTTTCCAAAGAAGACACAGAGATGGCCAACAGGCCCATGAAAAGATGCTCAATATCACTAATTATGAGAGAAATGCAAATCGAAACTACAATGAGGTATCATCTCACACTAGTCAGAATGGCCATCATTAAAAAGTCTACAAATAAATGCTGGAGAGGGTGTGGAGAAAAAGGAACCGTCCTACATTGTTGGTGGGAATGTAAATTGGTGCAGTCACTATGGAGAACAGTATGGAGGTTCCTTAGACTAAAAATAGATTTACCATATGATTCTGAAATCCCACTCCTGGGCATATATCCAGAGAAAACTCTAATCGAAAAGATACATGTACTCCAATGTTCACAGCAGCACTACTTACAATAGCCAAGACATGGAAGCAACCAAAGTATCCACTGACAGATGAATAGATAAAGAAGATGTGGTATATATACACAATGGAATATTACTCAGCCATAAAAAAAGAATGAAATAATGCCATTTGCAGCAACCTGAATAGACCTAGAGATTATCATATTAGGTGAAGTAAGTCAGACAGAGAAAGACAAATATCATATGATATCACTTATATGTGGAATCTAAAAAAAATGACGTAAATGAACTTATTTACAAAACAGAGTCACAGACATAGAAAACAAACTCATGGTTACCAAAGGGGATAGCAGGGGGGCAGGGGAAAATTAGGAGTTTGGGGTTAACATATGCACACTACTATGTGTAAAATAGATAAACAAAGAGGACCTACCGTATAACACAGAGAACTATATTCAATATCTTATAATAACCTATAAAGGAAAAAAATTTGAAAAAGAATATATATATGTATAACTGAATCACTTTACTGTACACCTGAAGCTAACACAACATTGTAAATTAACTATACTTCAATTTTTTAAATGGTTTTAAAAAAAGGCAGATTTTTTAAAAGTACATACTGTATGAATGTATTTATATAAAGTTCTAGAAAATGCAAACGAGTCTATGGTGATAGAAATCAGTTCAGTGATTTCCTGGGATTGAGGTATGAGTATGTGCAGGAGGGAGGAATTACAAATAGGCATGAAGAAAGTTTTGAGGGTGCTTTATAAACTCACCAGCTTGGGACTTCCCTGGTGGTCCAGTGGGTAGGACTCTGCGCTCCTAACGCAGGGGGTCCGGGTTCGATCCCTGGTCCGGGAACTAGATTCTACACGCACGCTGGAACTAAGAAGCCCGCATGCCACATGCCACAACAAAGATCCGGCGTGCCGCAACAAAGATCCTGCGTGCCGCAACCAAGTCCCAGTGCAGCCAAAATAATAAATAAATAAATAAATATCTTTAAAAAAAAAGTTCACCGTCTTGATTCTGGTGATGATTTCACAAGTGTAAGTATGTAAAGCTTACCAATTATACACTTTAAATACATGTAGCTTATCACATGTCAATTATACCTCAATAAAGATGATAAAATGAAAATTAATTTTAATATACACGTAGGATTACAAGAGCCCAATTATTTTGAAATGCAGCTATCAAAATATTTTTTAAAAACAAATCTGTGATATAATTACCTAAGTGCTTTTTTACTAAGGCAAATCTAATGACTATTATAATTTATAATTAATGATGACTATAAATGCTATTTTGAGGTATCCATAACCATTATAACATGACATGAAACTGTGATTTCTAGCAGCGTTAAAGTCACAGTTGCCAACACCAAGTAACAAAGCCAAGAAATAGAGAAAGTGAGTCTTATATCATCAGAGCCTGATGATCTGAAGTTTTATTTCTATGCCTTGTCATTGTCTAGTTTTGGTTTGGGGATATATTTTTTTTAAGATTAAGTTTTCTCTAACCTCACAACTCTTTTTTTTTTTTTTAATATTTATTCATTTGGTTGCACCAGGTCTTAGTTGCAGCAGGCAGGCTCTTTAGTTGAGGCATGCATGTGGGATCTAGTTCCCTGACCAGGGGTTGAACCCGGGCCCCCTGCATTGGGAGCAAAGAATCTTAACCACTCTGCCACCAGGGAAGTCCCTGGTTTGGGGATTAAGGTTAGTCTCATAAAGTGGGTTAGGCGGTTCCTTTTCTCTATTCTGAAAGTCTGTTTACCTAATATGGGTAATACATTTGGGCCTAGTAGTTATCTGGAGAATTATAGATTTTTGGTTTTTTTAATTATATTTTCTTGTAAACTACGTCCACTATGCAAGGAATATATGCTGGTTGTAACACATGAAATAATTATGAATGTTTAAATAGGGAATTCCCTGGCAGTCCAGGGGTTAGGACTTGGAGCTTTCACTGCCATGGCCCAGGTTCAATCTCTGGTCGGGGAACTAAGATCCAGAAAGCTGAGAAGCTGTGGCCAAAAAATACAACGTTTAAATATAAAGTTAATAATTTTATTTACTTATTTATTTATTTATTTATTTATTGGCTGAATCGGGTCTTAGTTGCGGCATGCAGGATCTTTTGTTGCAGAGTGTGGGCTCTTTGTTGAGGTGTGCGGACTTCCCTCTAGTTGTGGCACGGAGGCTCAGTTGCCCTGAGGCATGTGGGGTCTTAGTTCCCCCACCAGGGATCAAACTGGTGTCCTCTGCATTGCAAGATGGATTCTTAACCCCTGGAACACACGGGAAGTCCCCTAAAGCTAGTAATTTTTTTTAAAGTGTCACAGTAACTGCTAATACTACTACAGTTTGTTGCCCACATTTAAAAGAAAAGAAAACGCTAAATTTCAGTGAGAGTTCAGTAAAAATAAAAATATAATGTTTTTTCTCAGAATTCATAACCCTCTAAATTATGTCCATATCAGGCTGCCCTAGAAAGCCTTTGGGATCAACCTGGGGTAAGAGGCTCAGTCCAATGTGCAAAGCTATTTCTCAAAAACAGCACTCACCTGTTTTCCCTTCCTTTGCTCAGTGGGCTTGACTGTTATTATAACAATAACAACAACAACAATAACAGCAGTAGTAGTATGCTTCCTCAGGAGGATGAATGGGCTGTGTGCACTCCACCTGCTTGACTTACTCTCCAAAACAGAACTCAAGCCTTTGGTTCCCTCCTAAGAGCCCTCCCTATGTCCCAGAGGAAGCATTTCCTTAATAAGGCCACCTGCAGCTGCTTCCTGGGAAAGCAAGCTTGAGTCAACAGGGCAGGCCCTTTATCTTGTGGAAATTCAGTAGAGCAGAGTTAAACAGAACCTGGAGTTGCTAGGGGCCCCTGGGCTCAGGTACCAAGTGTATAACAGTCTGCTTTATTTCCAGCACCTTCTATGAGCTGTGATCACAGGAGTCGGCCCTCCTGAGTCCTTCGTCTCTGAAGGAATCAGGTCTTTCCTGTCAGTTTCCCAGCGGAACCTGCTTGCTTTGGAGCGTAGGACACAGTTAACTCAGTCTTCTTCTCCCAACACTGCCCTAAGGAGTCCTAATTCCTTTTAAATTCCTGTATTTGGCCTGCAATAGGGATCGAACCTGTTCCTGGTCAGTCTGTCCTGGAGGCCTGCCTGCCACCTCTCTGTGGTCTTCAGCCAGGCTGCTTTGTTTGCTCCAAGAAACTCCTTTGGCCTTGTACCCCTCAGCTTCTCTCCTCACAAGGTCCAGTAAAGGTTCCTTTCTTCCCCTGGCCTGGTCATCATAGAAGCTTACCTCTCTGCCCCACCATCAAGTCAAAAACAAATAGCAGTGTTGTCAGAAACTCTTGATAGATTTTCATGTTTAAAGTGTTCTCAGGGGACTTCTGTGGCGGTCCAGTGGTTAAGACCTTGTGCTTCCAATGCAGGGGGCCCGGGTTCGATCCCTGGTCAGGGAACTAGATCCCGCGTACATGCCACAACTAAGAGTCCGCCTGCCGCAACTAAGATTCCACGTGCCACAGCTAAGAAGTCCACGTGTTGCAACTAAAAGATCCCACAGGCCACAACTGAAAAACAAGCCGCAATGAAGATCCCGCGTGCTGCGAGGCAACTAAGGTCCAGCGCAGCAAAAATAAATAGATAAATTAAAAATAAAAAAAGGGTCTCAGAAAAATCTCTCAGCCTTTCTTCAGTCCTTTAAAATACATTAAGAACCCACATTTGCATTTCAACTCCGTGACTTGACCCCCCGTACTTGGACTCCCCCATCTATTTAGGTAAGAGTTGTCTGCCACCCAGGGACAGTTCCTTCGGCTAAGGGAGTCCTAGGTAGGAAGGCATCATCTGAGTACCTCAGGTTCTTCCCTGGAGGGAGTGGCAGAAAACTGGAGGAAGACTATATCCGGAAAATTCGGGAGCAAGTTCCCTTCTCCCACAATGTCTAGACTCCATCTCTCACAGAAGTTGTGATGGGCCTGGGTGGGACAATAGTCCATGTTGTCGGAGGGCAATATTGGAGGCTGGGGCTCACTGGGGAAGGTGGGGTATTCTAATCTGAGGTGGCCAGAGGTAGGAAGAACCAGATAATGAGCCCTAATCCCCAGCGAGGGTCCTGGGCCCAGTAGGAAATCAAGATTATTTGATATATCCCAAGAAAAGGGGCTTGCCTGGGCCAGCAGGAGGGGTCAGGAACCAGGAAAGCATTCTGGATGATTACCGGGAATAAAGTAGAAGAACCTTCAAGAACCCAAGGTACAAGCGTAGTGGGCTAGGCTTATTTAAAGGTCTACATTCTGGACCAGCACCAAGGGTCTGAAGGACACGGGAACTGAGGTTGAGATCGCCATTCCTTTATGGATCCACGCCACCGTCTCCTGCCTAAGGTATTGGTAGCTGGGTCTTAGCTGTGTAACTGATGACTGATGGAAAGAGCTAGTGAGTCCAGCAAACCAAACAGTTATGATACGATCAGGTACCACAAAAGTCATTCATAGTTTATTACTTGTCCTGTTACCAACATTTCAGCTGCCCCAGGCTTTTTCGAGCCGCTCCAAGTGACTGGACAATGCATCTTTGCCACCATTGACTTGACAAGGCTCTTACTTGGCACAGGGACCTGCAACATACAAATGATCCAGATTTCAGTCTCTCTCGTTGAACCTCCAATCAGAGCTGCCTCAAAGGAGTAGCACTCGTGAGCGTGCTCTCCATCTCCCTGCCCAGACTCTGAAGGACAGACATGAAGCCCCTGGTGTAGAAGCAAATCTAAGTGGACTTTGCCCCTAAAGGGAACGTGAAGAGACACTGTGGGTGTGGCAGCAGCCACATGTAGATCTAGGCAGACCACACAGAGCAAGATGCTACATCGGGAGCTCTGAGAGGGTGACTGCCATGCTGAGTTCATGTTTTAAATTCTTAGGATCTAGCACAATTCTTTAGCACATATGAAGATGCTTAGTAATGACGAGTGAATGGAATTATTTAATGGTGCTATTAGCAAACATGAACGTAGATTCTGTAGGATTATGAAGCTGGGAAGTAATTTAAAAATTAATAGAAATGTACAGGGAATTCCCTGGCGGTCCAGTGGTTAGGACTCTGTGCTTTCACTGCTAAGGGTGTGGGTTCGATCCCTGGTCAGGGAAGGAAGATCGTGCAAGCTGTGGGGCACAGTCAAAAAAGAAGAAAGAATAAAAGAAATGTGCATACCACAGTCCAGTAGTTCTAGCTATGAAAAACGAAATGAAAATTCTTCTAGAAGGCAATCACTGGATAGGAGGATATCACTGTGACCTTGGAGTAGGTCAAGATTTCTTAACACACACAAAAGCAATAACCATAAAGATTAAAAACTTCTGTTCATCAAAATGTACTATTATGAGAATGAAAAGGCAAGCCACAGAGAGGGAGAAACTATTTGCAAAACCTATGTCTGACAAAGAATTCATACCTAGAACATGTTAAGAATTCTTACAGATCAATTGGAAAAAGACAGACAACTCATTTTTTTAAATGGGCAAAAGACTTAAACAGGCACTTTCCTAAAGAGGACATCTAAATATCCAATAAGCATGTGAAGATGCTTAACAGCATTAGTCATCAGGGAAATGCAAATTTCCCTATATACTCACCATAAAAGAGGGGAAACTGACAATAGCAGGTGATGCAACAGAAGTTCTCTGCACATTCTAGAATAAATTGGTTCAACAAGTTTGGAGAAATTTGGTACTATCTATTAAAGCTGAACACATACATACCCTGATGTCACAGGTATTTTAATTCTAGGTATATACCCAACGGGGATGTATTCAGATATTAAAAAAAAGGAATATACAAGAATAATGTTTATAGTAGCTCTGTTTGTCTTCTAAAAACAACCCAAAGTTGCATCTATAGTAGAGTGGTTAAATAAATTCATATTCATTGTATATGTATATATTTATATTCATTGTATATTATAAATTTATATTCCATTGTATACAGTGGAATACTATACAGTAGTGAAAATGAACTACTGCTACATTGTTGACTCTCTTGGGCATAATGTTAAGCAAAAGAAGCCAGAAACAAAAGAGTACAATAAGGTATGATTCCATTCTGTGACAAGAATAGGCAAAACTATTCTAGTGTCATAAAGTCAGAACCGTGGTTGCTTTCGGGGTAGGATTGCTAGATAAAATACAGGCCACCTAGTTGAATTTGAATTTCAGATTAGCAACGAAGTTTTTATTAGGAGTATGTCCTAAGCGATATTTTTATTTGCTAAATCTGGCAATCGTACTTTGGATGGGGGCGGGTCTTGACTTGGAGGGCACACAAAGATTGCTTCTGTTGTTTTGGTAGTACTATTCTATTATCTTGATCTAGATGGTAGTTATGTGAATGTGCCCATTTCTAAAAATTTATCAGGGTGAATATTTAAGATTTTTGCACTTTACTATTTGAATGCTATACCTCAACAAAAAGTTTTAAAGGCTTTAATAGAGAGACAGAGCGATATATGAAGAGTCAGGAGTCCTGGGTTCCAACTGAAGCCTTTATTGACTTGAGTGAGTTTGGTCCAGTTTTTCCCAGTCTCGGGTTTTTCATCCGTAAAATGGAAATAATTTTAACAGGAGCCACTCCTACTAACTCCATTTTATGCAGAAGGAAATGGAAGGTGAAATACCGTGTTGGAGGCAACCCAGCTGGTGAGTGGCTTGACAGGTTCAAGGCCATCATTCTAGAACCCGTGTAGCTCATCTCCACACCTTAGTGCTTGCCTACTGGAAAGTGCTTCTAAGACTGTAAAAGACTCAACCAAAGTAAAACTCTACTTATGATTTTTTTAATTTAAAGTTTTAATTTTAATTAATTAATCGATTAATTAATTAATTAATTAATCAGGCTGCGTTGGGTCTTCGTTGCTGTGCCTGGGCTTTCTCTAGCTGCGGCGAGCGAGGGCTACTCTTTGTTGCAGTCCGTGGGCTTCTCATTGTGGTGGCTTCTCTTGTTGCAGAGCATGGGCTCTAGATGCGTGGGCTTCCGTAGTTGTGGCATGAGGGCTCAGTAGTTGTGGCTCGCAGGCTCTAGAGCACAGGCTCAGTAGTTGTAGCGCACGGGCTTAGTTGCTCCACCGCAGGTGGGATCTTCCCGGACCAGGGCTCGAACCCATGTCCCCTGCATTGAAAGGTGGATTCTTAACACCTGCGCCACCAGGGAAGTCCCTAAAGTTTTATTTCTTTATTTAGCTTTATTGGATTATAGTTGATTTACAATGTTGTGTTAGTTTCAGGTATATAGCAAAGTGATTCAGTTATACATATACATATATTCATTCTTTTTTAGATTCTTTTCTCTTATAGGTTGTAGAATATTGAATAGTGTTCCCTGTGCTATGCAGTAGGCCCTTGTTGGTTATCTATCTTATACATAGTAGTGTGTGTGTTCATCCCAAGCTCCTGATTTATCCCTCCCGCCCCCACTTATGATTATTTAGGATAGGAAATTTTAATAAAAAGTCTAGAGAGTATTTGCAAAAACTTAAGTGCTAGTGCATTTTGAGGAGAGACTAAACCTAGCTTCGTATGGGCAAAGGGGTCTCTGACACCCTCCCCTAAGAAGTAGAAGCGCTAGGAGAGCCTCTCGTCTACAGGAGATGCTCCGGCCCGGAGTGGCCAGTGGTCACCTTGACTGGACCAAGCCCCTGAAGCTCTCTGACCTGGAATTCCTCTCTTCCCTTTTGACCTAGCTCCTTCCTTTCTTTTTTCTTTAGCTCCAGGCAAACCACTTCTCCTGGGGCCAAGGGTGGGAGGGTGGCCGGCCTCCCTCACCAGGGAGCTTGCTCTTGCTTAATTAGTGTTTGCAAAGGGCTGCGTATTATTAAATTACTAGACAATTGAGATGAAGCCTTGAGGGCTTTCGAAATCTGTACTGCCACACTCCCTAAATGGGTGGGAGGGACTTGCCTGGAGGGACAGGGAGAGGAGGTTGGTTGAAAACACTCTCGTGGTGGGGCTACCCACTTCCTGATGGACAGCACCACAAAGAGACCCTCATGAGTCTGCTGCCTGGCTTGTCTTTGGTGCTTGAAAGCCACCATTCCAGATGTGTTTGTTTTGAGTGCAGGCACCTTGCCTTTTTATAATGCAGCAACTCTTGAGAAGAGTAACTAGGAGGGGCAGAATAACAGTGATAAGAGCTAAGATGTCTTGAGTCCTCCCACAGTGCCAGGACTGTGCTAAATCCTGGCATTCCATCTCCGTCTGGAGAGGGGAGGCAAGAAAGGAAATCTGCCCAATTGAAAGCCTCTGTGATCAAGGTAATTGTACACATTATTTCATTGACTCCTCACCACTTAGATGTAGATATCATGCCCCCATTTCATAGATGAGTAAATAAAGTCAGAATGATTTATGCACTGGTCCTAGGTCACATATTCGTACATGGCAGAGCCAAAATTTGAACACTTCTGGTGAGACCAAGATGCCCTCTTGTGCAGGGCATAGGTTCTCACCAGGGAGGTGGCACAGTTTGAAAAAACTCCCCAGGCCATTCTGATACAGGTCCCGATTGGCTGGCGGAAGAGGAGATGGTGGTCCCCCTTCACCGGTTAGAGAACTGACTTACTAAAGTGAGTTTATCATATTCCTTTCAGAGAGGGGGTTCACTGCACAGCAGTGGTTCTCTGGTGGTGATTTTGCTTCCTCCCCCACCCGCAAAAGGGGACATATGGCAGTTTCTAGAGACATTTTTTCCCATCACGACTTGGGGGTGGGGTTCCACTGTCAACTAGTGGGTAGAGACCACGGATGCTGTTCAGTACCCAACGACACACCGGACAGCCCTGCACAACAAAGAATTATTCAGTACAAAATGTCTATAGCACTGAGTTTAAGAAACCCTGGCACTATTTTGTGGGGGGCTGTGAGGAAGGAGATAAATTGGGGAGACAACGCTGGACATCCCCGAAGAAGCATATTTAGGGTGAGGAATGGATGGACCTTGAAGACAAGTGTTACCTACTTGACAATGTAGCAGAAGGGGAGGAGTGAGTCTTGCTTTAAAGGAAACTAATTATCTTTTTGCCAAGATCTTCTTTACACCCCCGGAATATCACAGAAAATTGGTGAGGGTGATTCTATTGTCGGATTGGCCCAGGAGCCAGTAGCCAAAGAAGACCTGGATTTGGAGTCAGGAAACTTGAATCTCCATCTTGGCCTGGCCATTGCCAGCTATGTGATGCTGAGCCAACCTGGATCTCTTGAAGCCTCAGTTTCCTTACCTGTCAAATGGGGATAATTATATTTGCCCCCCTCACAAGGTCTTGTGAGTAGCAGATGGAACAATGTTTGAGAAAGGGCTTTGTAGAAGGACAATACCCTTGAAGAACAGAGGATGCTGTCTCTGTGAAACCTGCAGGCAGATCTCTGAGCCCATTTTGGGTGGACGGGGCTCACTATCTATTTTTAAATTAAAGGAGTGAAATGGAACACTTTGTCACCCCTGTGCTCTGAAATTCAAGCGTGAGAGTAAATTTGACAAAAAGAGATTTAAAGTGATATATCAGCGACTTCCCTGGCGGCCCATTGGTTAAGACTTCGTACTTCCACTGCAGGGGGCATGGGTTCAATCCCTGGTTGGGGAACTAAGATCCTGCATGCCCCGCGGAGCGGCCGAAAAATAAAATGGTATATCAGATGCAGTGTGAGCAACAGCTACCTTGAAATATCCCCAACTCGAGCAAGGAGAGATGGATGTGAGAAGGAGAAGGAAAGTCAAAGCCTTTATTTCTTAAAATAGAAGAGCATTATCTCCCCTTCTGATTATGCAAATAATCCATACCCAGTTGTTAAAACCAAACAAACCCAAACGAAACCAAATAGTATATCAAGGTATAAAAATGTAAGTAAAAATTATCCCCAATTCTATCATCTAGAGAAAAAATAGTGCTGTTGACATTTTGGAGCACATCCTTTCAAATATTTTTAAGGAACAATTATACTTAAAAAAACAAAAAACAAAAAACTCTACAGTACATGCTGTTTTGTAGCCAGAAATAAAATAACATGAACACAGAAACTAACACACCATTGTAAAGCAATTATACTCCAATAAAGATGTTAAAAATAATAATAATAATAACATGAACAGCCCGAAGATCCATTAGAAAGATGCTTCTTGTACAGAGGGGTATGTGAAGTTCCTTCAAAGAAGACAAGACTCCAAGACAGCAGTATCAGATCCTTCCCTTAGAAATGCCCCATCTGGCTTCCAGACAGTCATCACCTTTGCTGTTGGGGGGCTGGGGATGCTGCTGGCGGGATCAGGAGGGTCTCACAGGCACTAAGACACCAGCACTCACAAGGCCTCCAAACCCTGATGAACACTGGTAGGTCAGAGAAGGGAGAGTGGGTGGGGCCTCTGCTGATTCTGCCCAGCCCAGGACTTGCTTTTCCCTGGGAGCAGAGCCCTTTGCTGGGTGGGAGCGAGGAACGTGCTTGCCTGTTCTGTGAACAGACCGTCAGGAGCCTGGGCCATCGCTAGAAAGGGTGGGAGAATCAGTGTCTGGGTACCCGTGCCTAGAGGAAGACCACGTTTCCACGGGAGGCGTTGCTGGGAGGGGAATCTGTGCTTCTTATGGGGTTTTGGGGTCATTATAATCTCTCCCTCTCGGCATCTTGGAACCTTTAAGAAATAACGATTAATGCCTTCTCTCCTGCTCTAGGTATTTACAGCGTGCCCTCAGGCTACCAAGAGACAGGGCTCGATCGAGATAACTCCACCGGAAGCCTTGCTCCTTGTTTCTGTGCTGCAGGCTGTTGTCTGTATGCGATCCGAACTCACTCCGGACCCCGGAACTCATCATTTATCCTTCTTCCCTTTCCCTGTCCAAATGAGTGTTTCATTAGGAACTATAATCCACGAATATCAGTAGAATTTACAGAAGCAATTGGGATTTTTGCAAAGCGGGGGGAAGCAGATTCTAATCCAGTCTCAAGTGATTTGATCAACATAGATTTAGACCTTCCTCAAGGACAGGCTGGGGCTTAAAGCTGCTTTGGATTCCTGGGGGAACCGAGCCTGAAATCTTCACACTCTGGACCTGGGAGTCTCCTTGAATCCTCCTCCATCCCATGATGCTTTTGGCCAGAAGCAGGTGTATCAGCCCACACCTAGATAAATTACAAGGAGAACAATGTCCCCTCCTGAAATTTCACCTGCTCTGTCCCTTGAACAGACGTAGACCACCTTATGAGATTGCTCAATGCTGGTGGACACTGTCCCCGCCTCAAGTTAAAGTACCCATGTCTTTGTGGAAGGTGCTTTGGTATCCATGACATCTCTGAACAGAAAAATGGGTTTGAGTGGGCAAGGATGTTCCCTGAAAAAGGATGGGGGTCACTGAAGCTTTTATTTTTTTTAAAAAAAGAAAGAAAAGAAAACCTCAGGCATTTTAATATGTTAAATACATACTCAATTATTAATCCTAAAGACTTCTACAAATCAACCTAGATGAAACTTTTTTCACCTTTTTCCTGCCTTTTTTCCCCTTCTCAGGAACATTTAGACCTACCCTATGGCAATGACTTGACTATCTGGAAGTCTCTGACCTGTATATCAGGGTAGCACAAATAATTCAGCATAAAGCAGCCCGGTTCCTGTAGCTTGGCATTAGGATAAGTATATCTTAAGAAAGTTCTTATGCAGACTTGGCTTCAGGCAATAAAACGTCATAGACGTATAACTGTAGCAAGCGAAATTTCTAGGGAGCAAATTAGGCTGAAAACATCTTCTAGAGATGGCTAGAAAGGAAATGTACACCACCCCAAAGTAAGGCAAGTTATGCAGTAAATGTTTCATTTATTGGCCTTCTTCCATTACTATTAGGGTTAAAAGACATCTTGTCAATAAGAAAGGTATATTTATGGAGGACTGATGTCTTTCAAAAGGCTGCTCCTGTCACAAATGCCTACAGCGGTAGTGATCAGCTTATGAAGGCAGGTGATGAAACCCTGTACAAATGCATACATCTCCCCATTAACCCTTAGATCATCAGGCATTATTGTCACTTTACCTGGACCTGTCATTAGCTGAAGCAAGGTGATCAAGCCAGACTCTTCAGAAAAATGCCAAAAACAGAACAGTGTCCCTCAGGGTTTCAAGAAGAGGGTGTGTGCCTTTCCGAGTCCCTTGATAGAATCATTGGCGGAAAATAAAAGGTTGCCTGTGAAGTGGGCCCTTTTTGCCTACCCCTTCCTCCTGCTAAAATTGAAAACTCTCAGGTGTCCAATTTTTAGTGTTCCTAGGTTGGCTAAGGGAGTAGCTTTCTTCAAGATCCAAATAAGGAACCATCACCCACGCAGAACAAAAAGCAAACAGAGAATCTCACAGTGGAATCAGGACTTTGGCTTCTCAACATTTCCCCATTTTATAGCTTCCTTATGTTTTCAGATTCTTTTTTTGGCTTCCTCAGTCAGCACACTCCCTGCATAGCTAAGTCCAACACAGTGGGTAACAGATCATCCATCTTGGAGCCTGGATCTTTAAAGAAAAATCACACAGAACACATACACATATGTACGGAACACCGTCTAGGTTTAATTACTAGAATCTTGCCAAGTGATTGGGGAAGCTGAATATGGTTGTCGACATGTATTCTCTACTTCTTGTGAATCTAAGAAAAGACTATCCTTGTTTTTCCTAAATTCTAAATCCAAACTTCCAATACAGTTTGTCCCTTTTGCTGCTATGCTGGTGAGCCTCTTAGCATAACTGGGGTGTGGGCTGAAACTATGGAATCATGGATTTTCTGAATGTTAGAAAGGACCTAAGAAAGTATCCAGTCCAAACACCTCACCTGTCAGGTGAGACAGGACAAAGGGGCCATAGGTAACAAGACCAATGGCCAGCCTGTTTCTGCCATATTCCTTCAAGCACAGTCCCATATTTCAGAGGACATCTAGCACTCTGCCATAACGCCCCCCAGTAGGGAACTGATGCCTGAAAAGTGATTTATATAAACTGAAACTTCTTTTTCACGCTCCCCAATAGGGATGAACAAGGAAGTACCCATGGGAGAGGTAACCTATTCACTTAATTTTTGAGGCTAAAATGCAGATTGCTAATATCAACACAGGTCCACAGAGATTTAATAGAGGGATGGCTGAAGGGGAGGAGAAAACAGAGAAGTGAAGAAGCAGAAGGGCAGTGGATGAGGAGGAGGAGAAAGCAAGGAGGGTTGAGGAACAGTCTACTTACAGCTCAGGACCTGGGTTGGCCCCGGGAAAGGCCTCCAAGGGAAAGGTCCCAGCTTCTCCTCCAACCTGAGCACCCCCCAATATGCAAAACTCCTTGGCTCAGGCTGAAGTCAGAACTGGTCTGGTTTCCTCCCCGTGTTTAGAACCCCTGCTATTTGGGCAGAACTCTTGGTCCTATAAACTAGGAGTCAGTCATCAGTAACTAGAGAGAGAAGTAGCCTCAACACCGGGACACAAGCCAACTGTTGTTTAAAATTTCACAGCAAATCTACAAATTACATGTCCAGGTTGTGGGCCAACCTGACCTTTTTGAAAAAAATATTGTATTACCTTGCTTTTTGTCAATTTCAATTTCACACCCTCCCCCCACTTCTCCCCTATCCCTGCATCACCTGAAGCCCTTTCAGAGACTCAGGGGTAATTGACCCTCTGAGATCTTGCTGGTCTCCCCAAGCCTGTTTATGGCACAAAGCAACAGGATTAAATGTGGCACATGGGCTATCATGGAATAACTTTTAATTGCTTAATTAAATCAGAGATTTAAAGAAGGAAGGATTCAAGAGTTTCCTTTGAACGAGAAATATAAGGATATGCCAAAATGGATGAGGTTACTAATCATCGGCAGAAAGCCCTTAATATTTACATATGATAAAAACGCAGGCCAGGACATTAAAAGCAATAAGTACATTCTTTAAAATTTCAGTTCAGTATATTTATGAGCTTTCATTATCCAGGTAAGTCCTATAAAGGACATAGAAGACCTCAGTATCCAATTTAATTCAGATCAGCTTTAGACTAAAATAAAAGAACCACTGCACAGGACAAAGAAATTGCCACAAAATTGAGTTACTATAAATGTGTTCCCGTTTAAGTAAATAAGCCTTTAAAACAGGCCTTAGGAAAGTCTACGCTGTACACAGACTCAGGCACCTAAGTATACAGGTGACAATTAGCAAGCGTGAAAAGCTATGGTCATTTGCTAAATGTGTAAATCTAAAGGCAACCAAGTGAAAAGACCTAAAAAAAGGACACTGTTAAATCCATTTGTACATGGATTTAACAGTGAAGCATTTCATTCTTCATGTTTTTACTTGGTGTCTTGAAATAACCCCCTTTCTGTCTCCACTCACCCTCTTAGAAACTGTGCCCGCCTTATTTATTTATGAAGTCTGAAGGTTAGTCCTACCTGCTGAGACTAATTAGCCCTGTGCTTTGTATCCTATGCAATCCTGTCTGATTAAAGGTACACATTTGTTTTACTTCTTTTCAGGCTCCTTCTCACTCTACTTCTGATTTTCTGATTCATATTAAAGCTGGGAGTTAACAGTGATTCTCCTCCATAGCCCTTCCCCATGCCCCCACCACATTTTTATTTTGCCCACATCTTACTCTTTAGTGTGCAAATGTGGTTATGAATTTTTCTCCAGTGCAGGGGAATGCATTGGCCTTGTCAATCTCGGTATCATCATTTTTAGTAGTGTTCTTTCTGAGACCTTAGCCTATAAAACAGTTTTGCTGAAAACCCAAACTCTCTAAATATTACATTTAAATTTGCTTTCTTTTGGAAAGCTTAGGTGCTGATGGGCCAGCTGAAAAGCAGGTGAGATATTTTTTTAAGGGATGGGTGAAATAATTTAGTTCATCATGGACTCCAGACCAACACTGTTCCAAAAAGACAATTTGCTAATTCTTACTGACTTCTTTTTTTCTGGTTCTTTCTGTCCCCTTTCACCTTGTAGATTCCAGTCCACTTCTCATTGGATATTTGCAAGAAAATGAGTGTTCTTGCCCCATTTTCTAGGGACACCGTGTTTTGGGACCCAGGCCTTTCCCCCTTCGACATAATTTTCTTCCCCATTTTGTAGCAAATCAATCTGCTCCCCAGGAGAGAGCCTAAAAATCAACAAATACCTGCCTCAAACTTCAGGTTTTCCATCTCCTCCCAGAGGTCTTCCAGCATCAGCTGGGTTAGCAATTTCCTGCCAGAGCCATCTACATCTTGATTATTTGGTCAGTCTTTTGGGGATTTCATTTCAGACCCCCTTCCAGAAAGACTCCAGACCCAATGATCCCAAGGGTTGGTGAACTTTCAGTTTTGTTTTCCCTGGCGGTGTTAACGCCCAAACTTTTCACCTCCGAAGTCAGAATGGACTTTGAATCCTAGCTTATTTCCTACCACCTCCAAAGTCAGTTTAAAAAAAAAAAGAACAACACTTTACATTGAAAAGAATCATGTATTTTTCCTTAAGGATATTTTTAATGCCCTTGACAAACACTACAGTATTTGATTGTTTTTTGGATAAAAAGTCATCTTGGCATATTTATTCTAGTGAAACTTAAGATTTAATGAAATGATTCACTATTAATAAACAAAAAAGGGGAGGGAAGACCTCGTGGGTTAATAGTTTCTTTCATTGCAGATAACCAGGAACTTTGCCCAGCCCTCCACTTCCCCAAGCTCTCTGAAAGTGGAGGGTTGATCTCTCTTTTTGACCACTTCTCTTACATCCCGCCCAAGGGTGGCTGATTCCATTGCTGGCTTAACCACTAAGCACCAGCCCGCACCCCTTCCCCACAATACTCTCCTCCTTTCCCCCTTCCTTAAGACTTATTTCTAATATTTCTAAAGTGCACTTTTTCTGGGCCTCACCCCATCCCCGCCCCCCAAGTGGGCTTTCCTTCCGCCTTCCTCGGCTCGGATTCCTGACGCGGTCGCCACCCCCTTCCCCTCCTCTCCTACTCCGCATTGTCTTTCTGAAGCCACCCCCCTCCCGGAGCGAGTCCCCGTTCCCTCGCCCAGACTCCCAGGCTCGCACACACTCAGCGCAGGCCTCTCCCCCTGCACACTCCTCCCTCCGTCTCTCCCCCACTCCCCCGCCCCTCTCCTCCTCCTCCTCCTCCTCCTCCTCCTCGTCTCCCTCCTCCCTCTCCCGGCGCCCGAAAGGATCATTGTTAGCCGCCCCCGCCCCGCCCACCCCGGCTGTTTATTTATGCAGACGTCACCGGGCCGGCCCCGCCCCCCGGCATCTCATTAAGCGAGTGTGTTCCTCTCTCCCTGTCAATAATCTCCGCTCCCAGACTACTCCGTTCCTCCGGATTTCGATCCCCCTTTTTCTATCTGTCAATCAGCGCCGCCTTTGAACTGAAAAGCTCTCAGTCTAACTTCAACTCACTCAAAACCGAGCGGCACGAGCTCCTCCTGTATCTTCGGCTTCCCCCCCCTTTGCTCTTTATATCTGACTTCTTGTTGTTGTTGGTGTGTGTTTTTTTTTACCCCCCTTTTTTTATTTATTATTTTTTTGCACATTGATCGGATCCTTGGGAACGAGAGAAAAAAGAAACCCAAACTCACGCGTGCAGAAGATCTCCCCCCCCTTCCCCTCCCCTCCTCCCTCTTTCCCCTCCCCAGGAGAAAAAGACCCCAAAGCAGAAAAAAGTTCACCTTGGACTCGTCTTTTTCTTGCAGTATTTTTCTGGGGGGGGGGGGCAAAACTTTTTGGGTTTTTTTTTTTTTTTTGGCTTTTCTTCCTCCTTCATTTTTCTTCCAAAATTGCTGCTGGTGGGTGAAAAAAATGCCGCAGCTGAACGGCGGTGGAGGAGATGACCTAGGCGCCAACGACGAACTGATTTCCTTCAAAGACGAGGGCGAGCAAGAGGAGAAGAGCTCCGAAAACTCCTCGGCAGAGAGGGATTTAGCTGATGTCAAATCGTCTCTAGTCAATGAATCAGAAACGAATCAAAACAGCTCCTCCGATTCCGAGGTAGGAAAAGCCCCTCGGGCTGGTGGGGTTCTTAATCTATTTCCTGGGCTTGGCAAATGTTGCTTAAAGGGGAGAAATCGGGGCTGGGGGCGGCGGCGGGGCGCCGCGGGGCCGGGCGGGCGGCGTGTGCGTGTGGTGCCACCATTGCAAAAACTTGTAACCCTGTTTTTCTCTCCCACCCCAAACCCCCCCACCTCGCTGATTCTTTTTCTCCCCCTTTTCCCCCCTCTGCGTGGCGTTTGCCCCTCGCCCTCCCCACCTCCACCCCTCCGGGAAGGCGGAAAGACGGCCTCCGCCTCGCTCCGAAAGTTTCCGAGATAAATCCCGGGAAAGTTTGGAAGAAGGTGAGTACGCCCCGCGCGCCCCGCAGCCGCCGGGAGCTGTCCCCCGGGCCCGCCGCGCCGCGCGCCCGGGCCCTGCGCCCCGCTCGGCCGGGCCTTGCGTCGGCCCGGCCGGGGCGTCCAGCCACTTGGGGCACTTTCTAAAAAGTTTCTCCTCGCTCTCTCCCGCTCCGCGCGGCCGCCGCCGTCCCCTCGCTGCCCCGCCATGTTAGCGGCCAAGAGGCAAGATGGAGGGCTCTTTAAGGGGCCACCGTATCCCGGCTACCCTTTCATCATGATCCCCGACCTGACGAGCCCCTACCTCCCCAACGGATCGCTCTCGCCCACCGCCCGAACCGTAAGTGCCTCCGCGCGCGGCCCCCGCCCGCTGCCCGCCCGCCCTTGCCTCCCGCCCGGCCCCGCATGCGGCCCCTGCCCTGCTCCCTCCCTCCCTCTCCCCTCCCTCCTCGCCTCCTCCCCTCCCCGCCTCCCCTCCCCCTCTCGTGGCCCAGGCAGCCCGAAACTCTCCAAACTTTTCTGCCTTTTGTGGACTGGATTTGTTTGCACTTCGCCATGTTCTTGCTTTCAGTTTGTTGCCTCGTGATGTTGGGGAGACTTTTCTTTCCAAGCAGGGCTTTGTTGGTTGGGGGGGAAATCAGAAGAACTTTTTTTTGCGCTCTGATTCCCCCCGCCCCCTTTGGTGGTGGTGTTTGTTTCTTCACCCTGGGAAGATGCCTGTGTGGCTCTTTCTTTTCTCCCTCTCCGTCTCTCTCTCTTCCTTCCCTCTTCTGTGGCGTCTTGGGCTTTCCCCGGTTAACCCCTTGGCTGCCGCTGCCGGGGACTGAGTGAATGGGCTGCGCCCGACGCGCGGGGTAGAGTGGATTGTCCTCCAGGCGTTGGACTTGAGAACTAGCGGGCGCGCGGAGCCCGGGGCCTTGGAGAAGCGCCTCGCCTTTCTCTTTCGGCCGCTTATTTGTTTAGCTTTCTAGTGGCGATGGCTGGCTCTCAGCCCTCCTTCCCTTTTCCCCTGGAAGGTCACGCTTCCAAGACTGGTTCCACTGCAAACTTGGGGGCTCTGGGCTTCCTTTTCTGGGGCCACCCCGCAGGGCCGCGAGCGCCCTGGGCGCCGTGGCGGGCTCGGCTGCCCGGCGCGCTGGCTGCGGGCTCTCCCGGGCCGCGCGGGGTGGAGAGGCCCCTGTGGCCGCGGGTTTTGGTTTGTATGCAGCCGGGATGGCCTCCTCCGAGCGGACTTGATGTATTTCTAGGGAATTTTGGTGCCTTGGGATTTATAGCGGGATCTGCGCTCGTCAGCTTCCGAGAAGGCCCTCAGTGGGCCCCGGGGGGCCAGAGACCAGGTTGTGCGGGGCCCAAGGGTGTATAGAGGGTGAGGGAGGCCGAGGGCTCCTTTCCTTCAAAGGATTGGGCTGCTGATCGCGGGCCACCTAACTTTGGGGGCTCCAGGGCGGCGCGGGGTGCCAGGCTCCGGGGGAGGCGCTTTCCGCGGCGTGCGTCCCGCACCCCCCCGTGACATTTGTGAATAAGGCTCACCCTCTTCCCCGACAGGCCTCTGCCCCCTGCCCTCGCCCTGAACCCCCTCCCCCCATGCCACCCTCCTCTAAAAACCCTGGATTACGAATCTCTAGACGCAATCTCTAAACGTTTGTGCCCGGCTTCTCGGAATTGTCATTTTGCACCCTCTCTGGTTTGGTCCCCCTACCTCTTATTTACACTCACTACTTCTGTTTTCTTTTCTTTTTCGGTAACTCGAGATAGCAATTTGAAATAGTGCACCCACTGTTCAGCAGCCGTGGATTCGGTGCTTATGGCCGAGGGCTTGCCGGACGGGAGTCGATCAGATCTACAAGTGTTTTTAAGCATTAAAATATTAACTATCAGGTTTGACTTGTTTTTTTGGGCCCTGGCAAAAATGGCAAGGGCATGCTAGACCGGTCATTTTTTATGGCTAGGACAGAGAAATAATTATTACCCTCCCTCCCCCTCCCGCGCGCCCAGGCTTCTGCATGCTTGGGAAGCTGGGAGAGTGTTTCAGCTCGACCTCCTCCTGCAGGGCCAGCTCTTTCAGGCGGCGGGGACCGGGCAGTGGGGTTGCAGCTGTATGGGAAACATAGTCCGGTTACGTTGTATTTTTCTTGGGAGCCTGTGGGCATCCTGAACCGGGAGTATTCGGCTCAGAATCGGATAGTTTGTGTAATAACCAAGCCGACCAAGCGACATTCCGAAGTAACCCTGAGAATTTCTTAGTCTCCTCCCCTCCCCCTACGATGGAAGCCTCTCTGGTATTATTTTAAAATCCACTTAGCCATCTGAAAGGCCATCTGAATATTGAGCTTTGATGGCGGGCTTGCTGGCCTTCTTGACTCTTTGCAAACTCCTGTCTGTGACCGCTGGCAATCTTGCCGCAGGATCTCCTGAAACTCCAACAGTTGTGTTGCGCTGTAATTAGGAAACAGGGAAATTGTTAAAGGTAAATAAATGATTTCCCAGTGCGAAAAGGATGGCTCCCAACAACCCGTCCCCTTTGTGGGCACTGTAGGAATACTCGGCGTCTAGTTATTTTAATTGTGGACATAGCGGGTGGCCTAATGCTGTGACATCAGATGGAGTCTGAGAAGACATTTCTGAACTCAGGAGGCAGTTTTAGTATTTGCGTGTCAAACACCAACAGACATCTTTAGTGTGCACAGGCCCTTCCTCCTCCTTTCTGTTACCTGGGTTAGCTGATGTGCTCCAGAATTAAGGTTATTTAAGCCGGTAAGTAGAGCCATGGAAATGAGGCTGAGAGGCTGTTGTGTGTCACTCCTGACCTCTCCGATCAGAGGGCCGGCTTGCAATTCCAGATTTGATACAGCTGCCGAAGGAATCTATAGGCAAGATAGCGGTCTTTTCATGCTCATCTGAAATTCTTAGTGCTTCATAGAGTGTGTTTTTGAGGGCAAGGTGTAAAGACAAATTAGCTGTATGTTCTGTTCTCTTCCGGACCCTCCTTGGTGGTGGTGTTCTTTTGCTACATATTTCTGTTAACTTATGAGTGTACCTGTAAGCAGTTGCATCCTTTAAAAAGCAAACTATGGATTCCTGATTTCTGCTTTTCTTTTTAAGAACGTAAAGAATTAAGGAGTATCATTAAATGGGTTTGTGATGAATAATATTTTATCTCAAGAATAATGCTTTAATTGCTGGAGACGCCATAAAGCTTGATAGTAATAATTTTATTTTAAAATGACAAAAGATTTCTGCATCATATTAATTTAGCCTTTGATACAGTAATAGGAACAGCTTTTAAAAAGATTTGAGTACAAAAAAGCATTAAGGTGAGAGGTCTGGTTAAGTAGATGGGAGGTGATAGAACTGCAAATATTAGAATTGTGGTAACATTTGTATATACCAAAGATAAGAATACTGTTACCATATTAAAGTAGATAGGAAAGAGTAGTTTTACATTTCTTTTTCCCTCCTGCCAAATTAGAATATGGGATATGGTGGCAGAAATTCCAGTTAGGTTTGAAATTCTTTTTAAGGGGTTGATTATTAGAGCTTTCGCATCTTCTTTGATCCAAAGTTATTTGCTTTTCAGCTGAAGCTGTTTGCTACTAGGTTGAACAAATAAATAAGCAGCATCTTGAATTCATTTTTGAACTTGGAACCCAGTATTTAAAGGAAACCAAGAGGGGCCTATTCATTGGGGTTTTATTTAGCCGGGCAGCAACTTCTCTTTCTGCCTGGTGAAAAATGGATGTTTTCTCCTCGCTCAAACAGCGTAATCCTTTCTAATACAAAAGATTTAGACCTCGGAGTGTGAAGGGTTAATGGTGGTCCTTCCCCATTGTCCTCCTACCCCCCACCTTCACCCCTGATTGTTTTGACAACACTTTTCAAAGTGTGACATTCCAAACCCCTACATAACAATGTAATATTACTGTAATTACACAGGTCATTACATTTTAAATAGAGAACAATAAAATGCTTATCGCCCTGAAAAAGAACAGGTGTTCTTGCCCTTCTTTGGTATTTATGCTAATTGTTTTTCATCTCCTTCAGAAATATTTATGGCAAACATGTTTAGGTTTCAGTCTCAATGCAAAGTATTAATTCCGTGCTAATCTTTATAGGTTGGGGTTTAATGTCTGCAGTTTGGGTTATGGGCTCAACATTCACCCAATAAGTCATATTTTAATGATTATAAATTTAATATGCCAGTGCTTTGCAGTTTGTTGAAATGAAAGCTTTCTGAAACCCCAGAAACAAACTATGAGGCAGTCGGGAGGGAGCCTGGAGTGTTTATCTGGAAGAAGTGTTTTTGGAAACTTTTGACTGCTGAAGGGAAGTAGCTTTCACTGATGCCCCCTATCTGATTGAGAAGAGATTTGGAGGAAAACAATCCCCGCTCTGGCTAGGAGTTTTCCACCTTGATTTTAATTTTACTGATATGGATTTCATTTAGGGTCCCTGCTGGAAGCTGGTCAGCTTTCTGTTTCTTAGCAAGCTGTGAAAAAGTTACAGGAAGGTTTCCGGGGGCTGGCAGATCAAGAATGCTGTTCTGTTAGCAGCGCAGGATAACTGCAGTTCTGCACGCTATTAAAAAAATATTTGCTTTAGAAAACCAGCATTTTAATAGTTGCACCAGAGGCTGTGCTTTTAAAGATTACAGTAGAAGTCTTTCCAGGTTTTGAATGCCTCGTCACATCCCACGAGGTGCCTGCGTGCATGCGAAAAGCGCCTAGATTTCTTGGTGGAGAAATGTTGGTGCAACTTCTCTTACACATGCACAGGGGGTAAACTAGAAGGTATCTAAGAGGATTTTACATTTTGTCAGATGTTTCACAACAGGGGCCCCCGAATCACATTAAAAATGCACTGCAGAGAAAGGACAGCTGCAAATTTTTGTGTGGACGTGTGTTTCTGGACCATGACTAAAACTCCGAGGACCTTTTCCCCAGCTGTCTGGAAGTTCTGTGGAAGTTGGTTTATTGGCAGTGAAGTCTGAGGCAACCTGGATTTAGCAGAGGCTCTCTCCTACACAGGAAATAGATGACATTATATTGGGGGAAGGGACAGAACTTCAGGCAAGGAGTGATTTACTCCTTTTTTGTTTTTTTAAACCATGGCGTTGCCAAATAAATAAGCACTTTCCAGGGAAGTAGGTGTAAGCTTTTTAGTCTTGGTGAGTGGAATTAGATAATATCTTTAACCACATTTATAACTGTTTCGAGGTGACACATTTCAGAAGTTTTGAGAAGGAGCGGGGTGAATCAAATCCTTGAGGCTTTTATTTTTGAAGGGGGTGTGTGTTGTGGGCGTCTGAGTTTCTGCTGGGAGTGGATATTGGCAACGGTGTAAGTAAATCTTCAGCTCTGACTTATAATTGAGCACGTTTGTGAAAGAAATGGTTAATTTTACAACCAAAGGCAAACTTGCACCTCGACAGGTCTGCTGAAAGAAATGTGCCCCAGTCCTTTGCTGGCAAGCGCCACCAGGTCATAAATCCACAGGCTTTATTTACAGCCCATAACACTTATGAATGTTAAGATATTTTACGCCACGTTGGCCTTATAATATTCGAGGTCCGCAGACACTGGCAGTAGCTCAGATTTCTCTCACTAATTATAAGCAATGAGATGGGGGTGGGGTGTGGAGAGCCCTTCGCAAAAGCTGCCCTCTCCCCTCCTCTGACCCCCATGCCTACAATCTGAGCTTACTGAGACAGGCACCCCCTCCTCCTTTGGCAGCTGACTTGTACTTTTCCTCCAGGCTATTGTTACACACATTTATAAAGAGCACTTTCAGTAATGGAAATTCAGTTGGGTGGGTGGGAGAGGCTCGGCACAAATGCCTTTTTTCAAAAGCAAAGTTGCTCTAGGTGTTTGCATCTCTTTTCCTTTTCTTCTGGCTTCTCCCTTTTTTCCTTTCTTTCTTGCCTTTTTTTTTTTTTTTTTTTTGAGACCCTCTTGCCTATATTGTGCATATTTCCCAGAATACTTAAAGAAACCTGATATGGGAGACGGGTCTTTAATTTATACGAAGGGAACGTACACACATTGCATAGTGCGCTAGTTAACGTGAGGGTTTAAAAAAAAAAAAGTGCCATAGAGTGAGGAGAGTTGATTAAAAGAATTAATGGATGAGGAAAAAAAACATCCAGATTTACCTTGCGAGTGGGAAGGCCATTCATTTGGGGAAAGTGCACTGGTATCTGGGGGAGGAAGCACAGAAAAGTAGCAGGGGAGGAAGAATAAATGCTTGCCTGAGAAAGATTAGAAAAGTATAAGAAGATGGGACAGAGATTTGGGCCTGAGGAAATGGCTTGATTGAAATTAGGGATTAGAAGTTTCTTATGAGAGGTAGAAATACCATGGGTGGGGGGGCTGGCTACTTAAAACTATATGGCTCTGCTCAGTAAAAACTGGTCCCAATCCACTTTTCACCCAAAGAGCTCTATCCAGCAGCAGATAGTATTTCCTGGAAGTTATTGTGTGAGGAGCTGGGGGTGGGGCATCTGTGGTCAAGACCCCGATGTGACAGAGAAGGCCAATTAGCCTCCTGATTTTAATTCATTCTTAAAAAAGTGGGCTTTCTAGTGTGTGTGTTACAAACTGACCACCTGGTAAAGGGGGAGTGGGATTCTGAGGTGTGTGGGTAACTGTTGAGGGGGGTGGGAGCTGATCGCACTGTCCTTGCAGGCCGGATCCTTCCTTCCATCCAACCCAGACTTCAAGACAAGAGGCCGAAAGGTTTTATTTTCTAATCAATGGAATGCAGAAACTTACTAGCCCTCAGGGACAGATATGAATCCCTTAACAGCTCATTACAAAGATGGGGCTGTGGGATCTTTGAACGGGTTATCAGCCCTGGTGTTCTTCGGTTTTCCCAGGATAGGTTTTTTCTTCCTTGGGCACATCTGATTTCAGGCTGGTAATTCGTCTGTAATATTTTATTCTTTTCTTTTTTTTTTTTTTTTTGGTCATGAAGTAGCTCCAAACAGCTCGATCTACAGGGGGAAGGAATAGTTATTAGTGGGATCAGCTCTGAAGGAGTTAAAATTGCTTGCTAAAGTTTGGCATCATGAAAATAAATTTGAGGCCTGGTAGACATTAGTAAGGCACAGCACATTTACAGAGCTTAATTAGTACGAACTGTAATTGTTCATGGTCTGCCAGAAGAAGTAATGTTCAGGAAAAGTGGAGTCCTTCTCTTGCAGTCTTTAGTTTGAAACCGATAAATCACTTGCATATTTGTGTAGTGATTCAAATGGAGCTAAGACCTCTCCCATCCCAACATGTGGTAAATTGTAAAGTCAATGAATTGCAGATGTAGGCTACAGTGAGATTCTCTAAGAAAATGCAGAATGAATGGGAAAGAGTGATGCTATAAATATTTACTGAGAAGAAAACTAGGTTCTTGCGTGCTGGACCAATTATGATGTACTAAATATATTAGCAAAATGCTTAAAAAATCGAGAGGATTTGTGTGGGTCTTTGGGTGGGTTGGTTGGTTTGGGAAAGTGAAATAAAAGGCACTATGTTATTGTCGTGTCAGTTTTATTAAGCCTGAATCACAATGGCATACCCAGGGAAGGACACATGAAACCCACATTAATGCAAATTAATTCGTTATGAGTTGCAGCGCTGTGACTGCTAAGTGGAGTAATGATGGGGCATCATTTTAAGAGTGTTAGTGTAGCAACTTTTAATGAAAAATGCTGTGTTAGGAACATGTCTCAGCACTTTAGCCCACGTGTTTTTATATGCTGGAAATGTGTTTTGGACAAGAGCAGGAAACTTGCTTCACTTTATTCTCCCCTCCCCCAAACAGTTTAAGAAATGTAATTATGTTTTGATGTTTAAAGAAAATCATCTAATTTTCCCTCAAAAAAACCAATCCAAAAATGCCCATCACCATAACCAAGTTCAACTTCCACTTATTTCTTTCTTTCTTTCTTTTTTTTTTTTTTGCAAGAGACTGCAGCACAAAGTGGAAAAACAATGAATGTAGCATCCCCCCACAGACCAATAGATATAACTTTATTGAAGTGATTTCCCCCCCTTTTTTTTTCTTCTTAGAGGATTTTGGTCTCAGGCAGTGTTGCAAGTCAATACTTCTTTCCCCAAATGTGAGTAGGTGGATGTGTATGAAAGCTGTAAAAGTTAATGATCGTTCTCTGACTCATAGCTGATGGTTTCAGGTTGAGGAAAAGAAAAGAAAAAATTAATGAGGGTAAATAGACATTTGATGGAACGTTGAGACAGTAGGAGAGATTGTTCCTGTGTCTAAAGGCATGTGTTTTGTTGCAGCAGAATTTCTGAAGGAGAATGCCAGGAAGTGAAAAGGGGTTGCCTTTGTTAAGTTGTTGTTGTAGGAGGGTACAGATGTTCCGTGTCTGGATCCTTGCAGGAATGTTTAAGCCTCCATACCTAGCAGTCAGTGCTGGCTTTGCCTTCCCTGTGGAAGTTAGAAGTCCCCTTGGCATCTTTTAAGGGGGCGGGCAGGCACCCAAAGGCCTGGTCAGAAGTTTATTTCCCACTAAATGTAAGAGGCTCCCAGCATAGGGCTGGGGGTGCTGTCTCTGTCCTGCAAAATGACTGGTGACTTAAGAAAAAGTCTTAGATATACTTAAGCCTCTATTCTGCCTTTTATGCTAATGACATGGAAATTAAACTTCAAGTGCCTCACGGTGGTAGCTACAGGGGAGAGGAAGGTGGACCAAAAAATCTCCCAAACCAAAACCGTTTAGGAAATGAATCTGAATTTCTTCTTCTTCTTTTGTTTTTTTAAATAGGAAGCTTGGTGATTCATAAAACTGGAAATAAAGCAAATGCTCCCCGCTCTTCCCAATTTAGTGGAATGAATAGGCATACAAAATTAATCTTCATCCTACTGGAAGTTTAAAACCCAATGTAGTGTTCCAAGTTTTTTAGTCGCCTTTGAGGATGAGATCTCTGTGATTGAAAAAGCTGTTTCCCTTTTCTCCCCTCTCTGGGTATCTCTGATGTCTTGTATCTGAAACATCAAATTTAGGGCCAGTAGTAGTGATTAGAAATGAAATCAGAGAGATCAAGACAGGATTTCTTGATAAGGGAGGTGGTTGATCGTAAAATGTTGGTTTTTGAATTGCTGGAAAACGTAGGCAAGGCTGTGCTGAGCACCACCGCATCTCCATGGCTCTTCCTGTGGACCAGAGGGGGCTGGGTCACCGGGAGGTGTTCGGATGGGTGGTTGGGTGGGCTTGGCCACTGTAAACAAGCACACAGGAAGGGAAGGTTTGTTTTGTTGAGAGTTTCACAGGAAGGCATGACATGAAAAGTACCTTGGAGTTCTCATTTGGTGCTGCTTCAGGATGCCTGGGGAGGGCCGGGGCAGGGGGGAACCACGTTGAGGGTGTGTTGCAGGCCCAGGGTACAAGAGCCACAGTTGCCGGATGTGGAGATGATGCGCAGTGCTGCAGGTGGCCAAGAGCAGGGGTGGTCCCAAGAGTCCAGGCCTGGGGGAACCTGGTTCTTAACTCAGATGAGCCTTAGATCGCCACCTAAGATCTCTCAAGCGCCCCTCATCTTCCAAAAGCAAACAAACAAACAAACAAAAGCACAAAGGGCCAACCCTCTCTTGCTCTTTCTTCTAGCTTTTTACGGAGATATAAATAAATTATTGTTCCAGTTTAGAATGCCAAGTTTTTACTGGGTCCTTGTATTTTATCATTGTCTTAAAAAGCTAGACTATAATGAACAAGGCATCTCTGTGTTTTACAGAGATGGAAAAAGCAGTGTTTAAAGGGTGTGTTTTAGAAAAGAGTATTTGGGAAAAGAGGGGGTGGGAACCCAAAGGAGAAACGGGAAAATTGTAAGTCTTCATCGCTGTTGCTGGGGGAAGTTTAAGCTCAAAATCTCTCCAACACAGTGGGTACTGGCTGGGAGTGAAGAGCTGATTGGAGCTTGTACCGTGTGGATTTATGAGCTGGTGGCAGTTATTCTGTGTGCCTGGATACCTGAGGAGGGGAGTTGCGTTACTTGGGGATGTTAGATTGGTGTGTGTGAAGGTGAAATTAACTTTGTCCTACCAGATTCTTAAGGACCTTGCAGCTGCATTTTTACTGTCTTTAATTGTAGCATTCTCTCTGGGCTTGTGTTGTTGTTTGGGTGGTGATGAACGTGAGGGTTAAGTGTGGAACCGGACGAATGGAAATTGAATTTGGATTAGCCACAGTTTCATTAATTTATTCAGAAGGCTGCGACTATATGAAATTTTGTTTCCACGACGTATACTTAGTTATCAGGTGTCCATTGGATTTTAATTGATGATAGGAGATTTCTGTGGTTACCCTGAGTGCAAGATTGCCTTAGGGCTCCGCAAGGTTTGTGGGAAGAAAAGCTTGGACAAGTTTCCATTAAGCTCTGAATCGGGCAGTTGGAAAATCGCAGCCTAAAACCGGCTGAAAGGGGGGACGAGGTTTTAGTGTTGCCTTCTCTCCTGAGCAGGGGAGTCCCCCGCTCCGACAAGAGCTGCTCTCAGCCAAGAATTCCAAACTCGCAGAGGAACCTATCCCTCGCACAAAAGTTGTTTTAACACAATGCAGAATTGTCACAGTAATTAGTGCGATCTCCGCTTACTGACTGGCAGTTTTCACAAAAAGGACAGGGGGGCCAAGGGGGCAAATTCATCTGTCTTTTTCAGTGACTCACTTTGGATGAACTGCTCCTGAGTGTGTGTGTGCGGGGGGGGGGGGGGGGGGTGCTGTGTGCGTAGGGGGGGCTTATCTCAGTGGCTCAGCCTTTATCTTTTGTTGTTTTAGGGAGTGTGATTCATTACTGTGCTTTGACAGGTAAAGGAATATATATATTTTTGGCCCACCTTTATTGTGCCCCCTTTTAACTTTGACTACTATTATGTTTGGGAGCAAGCAGACTCCTAATATATATACAGGCAGTGTGTTTTTGTTTGTTCACTTGGAGCAGATACAGTGATCTCAGAACCCACTATATCCCCAACTGGGAACAGTACAGCCTTATCCCATGAGCAGTATGCATTTAGGCTATTTAAAAAATTTCATTACTACTGGGTTGCGTTTAGTTTGAGTTGGTTCAGAAGTTCTTATGTGAATTTCTTTTTTTTTTCCCTCAAAATAAAAACCTGTATAAACTGAATAATTTTTCTTGCAGGGAGCAAGATACAAAATAATGGGGTCTAAAGAACGGCTAATACTGGAAGGTTCTGGTAATAGTAATCGTACAGTGGTAGTAATGGCAATAGTTTGCTATAGTAATACAGATCTGTGTTTGGAAATGTAACTGATTTGCCTATTGCTGCGAGGGAGATGGGCAGTGATTTCATAGGACCGTGTGATTCTTCATCATTTGTTCGTTTATGGCCAATTAAAATGCATTTTCAGATATTGTTGAGACCTTTTAGTGTTTGTTGTATTGTTTATAAAATAAGTCAGCAGGTGGTGTTTGTTCTCCCAATTGGTAGGAGCCCAAGATTAATAAGTACTATTTGGGAAGAGAAGAATTTGGAGAGGCCTCTTGGTATTCCTTTTTATTTGGGGCTACCCATTTCTTTGATGGTAGATCTATAGGGCTTCAGAGGGAAAGGCCCAGGAGAGACCTTAGCCTTGTGCTGTGGAGAGTCTGGGTGAACCAGGGATGTACCTTCACCCAGGGGCCCCCAAAGAGGTGGTCTTTAGAAAACTCAGTGGCTCTTCGGCACTGGTTGGCTCCTTCTTTGGGGAAGTGTGGATTCCTAGAGTGCGTGCGGGCTTCAGAGCTGTCTTGAGCCGTCCTGGGACTGATAGCTTAGTCATTGCGAAAGAATGTATAAGGCATCGAGTGGCCCCTGAATTCTGCCTGCCACATTTGTTTTCCCCAAAATAGAATTGTGTTTGAGGGTGAGAGCCTAGTTCTCAGAACTCTGGGGGGCTTGTACCTTTGCAGTCTTGTGGCTTCTCACATCCTTTCTCTCCCCAGTCTTTCCCTCTTGCCTACGTGTCGCAATTCTGATGATGTTTGCAACACACAGTTAATTTTTCTGCAGCATCTTGCTCAGCACACTGGCTTCCTTTATGTCTTAATGGGCGTCCGTCTTTCCTTTTCATGTCATTGATCCTCGCTCCTGGCCCCCTCCACCCCCCTTTTGCTTATTGAATAGGTGCTTTTTTTTTTTTAAACTAGATTATTATGAGCATCTTATTTATAGCAACAAATAAAAATACAGAGGTCTTGATTGAATGCCAAGGCTGCAGTTCAATCTAGGAAGGTTTGTCTGCTATTCATAAACTGCTTAAGATGTTTTCTTGTAGTTTGTGACATAAGCAGAACGCTTTGATTTGGTTTCTTTCTACAGCTCCATTTTCAGTCCGGGAGCACACATTACTCTGCGTACAAAACGATTGAACACCAGATTGCAATTCAGGTAGGACATGCAAGAGATCCCGAAGCTTGATTTGTCAATGTGTAGGTCTCTTGTGTCTCTTATTCTCCACCCCTCCCCCTGACCTAGGTGATGATGATGGTGACGATGATGGCGGTGTGGTGGTGGTTGATTCTTCGGGGGAGGTGGGAAGCAAAGAAGAAACAAGAGCAGAAGAAAT
The DNA here is from genome assembly GCF_028023285.1 of Balaenoptera ricei. Lineage (NCBI taxonomy): Eukaryota > Metazoa > Chordata > Mammalia > Artiodactyla > Balaenopteridae > Balaenoptera > Balaenoptera ricei. The sequence goes on along the minus strand of NC_082654.1, from coordinate 17,527,424 downwards.
GCTGCTAAAATGATTTAAAGATAGGGAAAGAAGGAGAAACCTGTGTTTTTTTGTTAAGAGCATCTTGATCAGGCATGATGGGCACACAGACCCCCTAGCTTGGCTACTGTTTTTTTGCTTCAGGAGGGGTCTTAAATTGGGAGTCACATGAGGTGACAGAATGTGAATGGGAAGAATTAAGGGGGGTGAGATGGGAGAGGAGGCCGTGTGACAGCCAGAGAGTTGTTTCCGGTGGATCAAAATCATGTTAAGTGGTGCTAAGAATATCACTTTTGACCTGATTGTTCTGAAATGTTGATTTCTCTTGGACTTGTTGATACATGACACTGGAAGTGCTGGGAGGGAAAGGCGACGGATCCCAGCTTCTGATGAGTGTCCTGTTTCCTGCTCACGTAGTACTTCCATTCTCTTAAATCCAAAGGCTAAACAAATCACGGACTAATATAGACTCAGAGCTGAACTGATGCCAACAGAGTGCAGTAGTGAAGGGAGAGCAGACTAATACGATTTTCGTCTGTCTGCCTGGCCTGGCCAGGATGGATGGACCTCATGGTGTAACTACTGGTGCCGAAACTTCTTGAGTCCTCTGCTTCTGGGTTAACCCTTCAAGGGGAGGTTTTGAAACCCGCTGTTGGGGCATTCAAGTCTGGCTCTGGGGTCTTCTCTCCTTGGAAGCTGGTGTCGCTTGGTTATATCATTCCCATTCTTCCCTGGCTCCCTTTCTTGTGGTTAGCCCTTGCAGATAACTTGTGTGTGTGTATGTGGTCCACAGCCATATCGCATCTTTGTAGCTGTGCTGTTTCAAATCTGCCTCTGTCTGGAGAAGACTTTCCAGTAGCCCTTTGCCCCAGGTACATTGTGAATTATTCCACCAGTGAAAAGCGGGACTCAGCAGACGTTGTTATTCGGTGGAGCCCCTAGTATTTTGTACTCATTTCAAGGTGACAGTGACTTATTTTAAAAATATTTTGATTCCTTCTGCAGTCGTGCTGCCGGTCCGTGTGTGTATTTTAGGGGAAAGTACGACTCTCGATAATGCTCCTCCACCCCCAGATTATTTCCAAGGCTGGTGTGTTTTTTTTGTTTTTGTTTTTGTTTTATTTTTTGGACGCGCTGCACAGCACGTGGGATCTTAGTTCCTCAACCAGGGATCGAACCCGTGCCCCGCCCCCCACATTGGAAGCATGGAGTCTTAACCAGTGGACCGCCAGGGAAGTCCCCAAGGCTGGTGTTCTTGCTGGCACTCTCCTTGGGGGACCCGTCTTCCTTTGGATCAACAGCACAGTGACTGTTGCTCCCAGAAAAGGGTATAGACTCAGGGCTTGGCTGGAGAACAAGCCCAAACCCTAACTCTTGATGAATGGGTGATGAACAGTGTCCCGAGGCCTGCTACATCTTGTGGAGGGCTGGAAAATCCTGTTGCCTGGGGGATGGGGATTGTCAAGGTTGAATAGCGTCACGATCCCTATCTTGGAGTGGAAAGGCTGGCTGGGGCCATGTCACTGGGAGACCAGCCGAGCCCAGAGTAGCTGTTTTGTGTCTTTACACCCGTTGCTGAAGTGTCCCTTGTTAGGCCGAGCAGTTCGTCTTTCTCCAAACCACCTGGCACAGTGCGGGCCGTGTGAAGCGCTGTCTCAGGAGGGAGATGGAGTAAGTTACAGAGCTCATTGTCTGGAGGACTGAAAGCATTACTACTCGTCCATGAACAGGTAGTATTATCCTCCTCTGCCTCTGTTTGCTAAGGCATGATGCCCATGTGGGCAAACAGAGAGATATTTTATTAGAGACCCAGCACCACCATGCTTTGAGGATTCATTCTCCCCCAATCTCTGCTAGACCAGGATGAGGTCAAGCCACATGGTACTTAGCTGTAATTTTAGTTTGACCATCAAAGGATAAATGGCGAAACAAAACGAAACGAAAGCAGCAAAGGGGAAAAAAAGAGGAGACCTCAGACACAATAAAATTGTTCCCAAGGCACATGGCAGCTCAGTAGCGACGTGAGGGTGAGAGGAGAGGGTGGCCCTGCTTTGGTGCAGAGTAGAGCGGATGTTTGCCCTCTGCCCCATTCTCCAGTTTAAGGCTTAGATGCAACGTGATTGTCAGGGCAGAATTTTCTTCCCTGGAAATTTAAAACGGTTTAACCTTAATAGGTACAGTATTTCAATCCGAGCTGAGCTGGTTGCTTTCCTAAGCTATATCCTGAAATAACCTAGAGCAGAATAACACCATGCATGCCATGAGATTCCTCCTCCTTTCCCTTCCCATGCCTCCTGTAATCTCAGGACTTGGCCAAGTGCAACGTTTATATGAATGGCTTGTGAGTGATTCTCTAGATGTGTCTGTCATGTTCTTCTAAAAGGTTTGGACGCAGTATCAATTGATGTGTTGGGATCTTCCTCACTTTTGACAATCTCCTAACTCCTCTCAGTTTTGAAAAGACAAGAGCAACACAAAAGCCATGTTTTCCCTAAATGGTTAACACAGTATAACTGGAATAAAAATTAAAAGGCCTTTTTCTTTTTTTTTAAAGACATAGATATTTAACTCTATTGACTTGTAGAGAGTTTTATTGAGATATAAGTACAGCACAGTGCACAGATCTTCAGTGGAGAGATGGATGAACTTCTACTTTTGTGAACATCCATGAAACCATCACCCAAATCAATATATAGAATGGGGTTGGAATGCTTTTTCTGTACAGGGCCAGATAATAAGTATTTTAGGCTTTGTAGGCCAAACAATCTCTGTGGCAGCCTCTCAATTCTGCCATTGTGTGTGAAAGCAGCCAAAAATAATACCTAAGGGAATAGGTATAGGTGTAGCTGGGTCCCAGTAAAACTTTATTCATAAAAACAGATAGTGGCTGAATTTGGCTCATAGGCTGTAGTTTGCTGGGCCCCGAAAAGGAGTATTACCAATTCTCCTGGGGTCTCAACGTATTCAAAGCTTCCCCCGACTGCTGACAAAAATTCTCACCCTGGATTAGTTTCATCTATCACCATGGATTAGTTTTGCCTGTTTTTTAGCTTCTTAGCAATGGGATTGTGTAGAATATACCGTCTCATGTCTGGCCCGACTCAGCATTATGCGTGTGTTTCATCCCTGTTACTGCCTGCAGCATAGTTTGCTCCTTTTTACTGCCATGTACTATGCCACAATGCAGGTGTCCTTTCTGTGCTTTTGGGTGTTTGGATTGCTTCCAGTTTCCTGCTACTATGAGTGTAAGGCCCTAGTAACATTCTCACCCACATCTTTTGGAGGAATGTATGTGTTGGATTCTGTTGTTCATACTCAGGAGTCGACTGGGAGAGTGATATGTGTGTTTAGCTTGCATTGCCCTTTTGACAGAGACTTGAACACTGGATTTCAAATGATATCTTTTGAAATGCACCAGCGTAGGGGTTGTTGGGTGTGTGAGTGACACACAGGAGGCAGAGCAGTAAAAAGATCTGGGTGGGATCAGAGGCCAGTTTGCCCAAGCTCCGGTGCACGCCCCTTCACACACTGCTTTGCTTTCTGGCCCCAGTGGGAGCTCCTCCCACTGGGCCTGTTTCTGGGAGCTCCTCCCACTGTCTCCATTAACCCGGAAGAGATCCTGCAGGCTGAGTGCAGAGGTGGACCCACTTTGCAGATGCCTCCCAGGGGTGCCCTGCAGGTGATTGTGGATAAACGTTTAAGCACTATCCCCACTACCTCCCTGAAGAGAGCTCTTCCCACACTCCTTCCAACCCCAAGAGCAGGGTTGGAATCAAGGTCAAGATCCACAGAAGATGTTTCCCTTGGTTTTCAGAAGGGCTACTTCAGAACCAATTAAGCCTTTGTTTTAAGAGTATTTTGGCCAAAGGTTGATGTTTTAACACCAAGTCAGATGTGATTTAGGAAAAAAAAACTCCACACGCAGCAAAAACAAACTGTGTAGACCTTTCTTGGTTGTTTTTCTTTTCAGATGTGAAGTGGTTTGTGTGTGTGTGTCTGTGTGTGCGTGCACAAAGACAACTAGGAGAGGATCCAGAAGAAATGGACCATTTTATTTGTTTACACAGCTGAGCGGTGGAGATTTTGTAGTGGGTGTTGCTTTCCCTTTCATCTTCAGGCTTGCAAGCTTCCATCTGAGTTCTCCCAGCCCATACCATTCTGCTTGGTCTTAGAACTCATCTGCCATGATTCAGTACGGCCTGAGGACCTTCCTCCAGGGTCTGGGTGCTTTGTGGAGCCAGCAAGAGAAGGATACAATTTGGAGAGTGTCCTGTCCCCTCTTGGTCCTTTATTATTGAATGTGAACTTGACACTGAGTCTTGTCCGAGTCTTAACATTGTTAAGATTCCTGAGGTGCTATGGCTCAGGGTCCATCTCTTTGCCCCAGTAGATCCTTGGTGTTCGTGATAAAAATGTCCAGAGAATTGTACCAGCAGGTTTGGGCAGGATGTTTGAGGGTGCCTGGCTTTTCCCTAGTTCATGTTTCGGATGGTCGTCTCTTGTGTTCTGGGCCCTCCCTTGCTCCACAAGTTCCCTGGCCTTTCAGGTTTCGTGAGGATTTGCTGTCTCCATTGAGGAGCAGATCTGGGCTAAGGGGGAGAACTCCCAGAAGCCAGTTCTTCATACATTCTTTAGTCCCATCACCAGACTGGCTGTGAGATTTCATGTCCACTTTCCACAAAGAATGCAGTGTGTGTGTGTGTGTGTGTGTGTGTGTGTGTGTGTATGTATGTGAGAGAGAGACAGACAGGCACAGATGTCATTTCGCTAGAGTAGTTTGACAAAGCCTCTGGGTGCCAGTTAACGTATTCAAAAGGTTCACTCACTTGCTATAGTGGTGCGTTTTAGCCTAATTGTCTAATTTAAGTGCATACCTCAGAATGCTTGTTCATTCATTCAAAAATATTTATTGTGTGTCTAGTATGTGCCAGGCCCCTGGGGAGTTCATCAGTGAGCAAAACGTATCGAGGGAGCTTCAGTTTTGGTGATGTTTTGGATGCTGATTTATAAGCACCCCACCCCCCTTGGTCTGACTGAGTAGGTTTTGGATACAGTCCGGGAGTTTGCATTTTTAATCAGGGTTCTGATTTTTGCCTACTGAAGTTTTGGAACTGTTGCCCCAGAGGCTTCTGAAATCAGTCAATTGATCACTTATCGGCTGCTCACTCATTTTCGCTTGCTGAGTAAAAATTAAGGGCTGGAAGTACTTGAGAGGGATAACTTTTTCTCATTTTGAGTGAGAAACTAGACTGCCCTTAGGTTCTGATGAGCTTCTGAGGCCTTTCCTTCTCCCTGGTTATGGGAGGAGAGCCAGATACTTTTGTAAGGCTCAAGAAGAGGGATTTCTTTGTTTATGAAAGAGTGGCTTGGGCAGTGATGTGCTTGGTCTTAGGGGTCAGAGGCAATAACAACAGCTGATAGTAGTAGCAGCTTCTCATTGAATTCTCCCAACGCATTGGGTCTGGTGTTAAGTGCTGTATGTGAATTCTTTATTGATTCTTCATAACAACGCAGAAGGAAACCCAAATGGTGTAGCTACTCTTACCGCCATTATCCCCATTTTGTGAATCAGGAAATGGAGACTCAAATACGCAAGATATTTTGCACATGGTCAAGGAATTAGGATTCAAAACTGGGCTGGAGAGAGCCTGTACTACACAACCTCATGCTGACTACTGTCTGCTCAGAATATAAGCTTAGCAGGGTCTGGGGGTTCCTAAAGCAATGGCGGCTAACCAGCTCTCTGGGGTCTGTACAAAAGAACCACCTGGGAGCCGCTCAAAAGTACAGAATCCTGGGTTTTAACCCCTTGGAGATTCTCATTCATCAGGACTAGGTCTATGTTTCACAGATTTGAGCAAGCATCACCTAGAAAGTGCCTGGTGGGTTTGTTGTGATACACATTGTGGCCCCACCAGAGTTTCAGGTTCTGGGTAGGTCCCGCCATTTGCAGCTTTAACAAATTTTCAGGTAATATTGACGCGGCTTCTGTGGCCGGTGGGCAAGGGCAGTATTTCCCAACTCTGGCTGCACATTGCAATCCCCAGGGGAGCATTAAAGACAATGCACCGGCCTAGGGGGATGCTGGAATCTGAACCCCGTCCCACTCTGGATGATTCTGATGCATGTAGCTTCATGAGAACAACTGTTGTAAGATCTTTTGTTCGTTGGCTTATTTTGGCTTGACTCTTTCCCTGGGGGAGAAGACTGGTTGCATTCGGAGTTCTAAAGGATGTCTGTTCGGTGATAGGAGTCTCTCTTTTTTTTTTTTTTTTCTCTTTTTTTTTTTTTAAATTTTATAGCTACTTTTATTTATTTATTTATTTATTTATTTATTTATTTATTTATTTATTTTTGGCTGTGCTGGGTCTTCGGTTCGTGCGAGGGCTTTCTCTAGTTGCGGCAAGTGGGGGCCACTCTTCATCGCGGTGCGGGGACCGCTCTTCATCGCGGTGCGCGGGCCTTTCACTATCGCGGCCCCTCCCGTTGCGGGGCACAGGCTCCAGATGCGCAGGCTCAGTAGTTGTGGCTCACGGGCCCAGCTGCTCCGCGGCATGTGGGATCTTCCCAGACCAGGGCTCGAACCCGTGTCCCCTGCATTAGCAGGCAGATTCTCAACCACTGCGCCACCAGGGAAGCCCAGGAGTCTCTCTTTTGAGAGAATTTCTTTAACAGGTCATCTCAGTGGTGGCCACTGTCCCCTGAGTTAGTACCAGTGTGAGAAGGTGGGACTCTGCTGTCATATGCAGGGGGCTGTGGGAGCCTGAGGCTGAGGGGCCTGGCAGTCTAAGTGCTGTTCAGACTTCCCCGTGCTGTGAAAATGCAGATGTGGGATCAGTAGTTCCAGGCTGGGGCCTGAGACTCCGCTTTTCTGACGCAACCCCAAGGGATGCTGGTGTTCCTGGGCCCCAGAACGCTCTTGGAGTGGAGCAAAGGTAGAGTCCGTTTTGAAAGGCAAGGAAACTGAGGCGCAAAGAGGCGAATTGGTTTGTCTGAGGTCCCACCACTTGGTGGAAACAGTGCTGAGACAAGAAGCCAGGAGTCCCAATTTGTTTGGCTTAACGTCCATCTTTTTTTAAAAAATTAATTAATTAATTAATTTATTTTTGGCTGTGTTGGGTCTTCGTTTCTGTGCGAGGGCTTTCTCTAGTTGCGGCGAGCGGGGGCCACTCTTCATCGCGGTGCGCGGGCCTCTCACTGTCACGGCCTCTCTTGTTGCGGAGCACAGGCTCCAGACGCGCAGGCTCAGTAGTTGTGGCTCACGGGCCTAGTTGCTCCGCGGCATGTGGGATCTTCCCAGACCAGGGCTCGAACCCGTGTCCCCTGCATTCGCAGGCAGATTCTCAACCACTGTGCCACCAGGGAAGCCCTTAATGTCCATCTTTCAAGGAGAAGTTATCCTCTTGTCCAAGCCAATAGCAGTTGCATTACATTGGCCAGTTAAAATAAAACAATCTCGTTTTTACTTACTGGTTTTTAACTTCTGTCTATCCTAATTGTATCATTGTATTTGTATAAGTTGAGATATTTGTATCTTTTCATTCTCCACCATATTAAGGCACTTGGGGCCCAGCCTGCATGGCCTGTAAGAGGGCTGGTGAGGATGCAGAGAAGTTTTGGTTGTCTTTGACTAGAACAACCGGAAAGAATGGAAACAACTGTTCTATCAGCCATCTGTGTCCCCCATATGGACCACAGCCAGTAGGTGTAGAGGTCTGGTCTGTGGCAGTCAGCTGGTTGTATTTTCTTAGTAACTTCATTTTATTTTATTTATTTATTTATTTATTTATTTATTTATTTTTTGCAGCTATTTTTTTTTTGCAGCTATTTATTAAAATTTTAATTTTACATTGGAGCATAGTTGATTAACAATGTTGTGTTAGTTTCAGGTGTACAGCAAAGTGATTCAGTTATACATATACATGTATCTATTCTTTTTCAAATTCTTTTCCCATTTAAGTTACTACAGAATATTGAGCAGCGTTCCCTGTGTTATACAGTAGGTCCTTATTGGTTATCTGTTTTAAATGTAGCAGTGTGTACATGTCAGTCCCAAACTCCCAAGCAGTTTGTGGGATCTTAGTTCCCCGACCAGGGATCGAACCTGGGCTCTGGCAGTGAAAGCACTGAGTCCTAACCACTGGACGGCCAGGGAATTCCCAGTAACTTCATTTTATAAGTTGCACTTTATAATGGTATTTGTTTTTTTTAATAAAGTCCCTGAGAATCATGGGGCCTTTTAGCTAAGCACAGACATTTCTAAGTGGGTTATGGCTGACGTTTGCAGGCTTATCAAGCTTAGCACTTAATTTGTTTCTGGAGTTGGGTTTGGTTGCATGGTATCACATCCTGGTCAAACAGATAAGTGGTTACAATTTTTTTTTAAACAGTTTACCTTGGAATTGCAGCATACTCTTCAATGAAACAGAAGCGGCAGTTGACCATTCTTCCTAAGGGTTCCACCAAAACCCCTGGGTGGTTGGCAGTTTGTTTAATATTTTAATGAGTAATACATTGAGATTTAAAAAATACCAGAGTAGGCACAGGTACTATATATTTCTTTATCTATGGCATGTTATAAAAAGAAACATTAGAATCAAATATTTGTGGACTCTTTGAAGCATCTTCACAAAACCCTAGTTTTTTGAGGTACCAGCTGGAAAGACACTTGGTTCCACCAGCTTCTATAAAGATTGAGGCCTGGACTGGAAATTTGCATGTCTTTGCGGGCTGGATGAGATAAGATGGCTTAGTGCAGGCTTCTCCACCTCAGCACTATTGACATTTTGGGCTGATGATCCTTTGTTGCACAGGAGACTGTCCTGTGCATGGCAGGATGTTTGCTTAGCTCCAGCCCTGGCCTCTCCCCTCTCCGCTCTCCATGCTACTAGCACCCAACAAAAATGTGACAGCCAAAAACGTCTCTAGAACTTGCCAAATGTCCCCCGGGGGCCCAGGCTGCCCCTGGTTGAGAACCACGGGCTTAGTTTTTCAGCTTCAAGTGGGCACCCTGCCACTGAGGCCCTAGGAGCATTACCTTTGCATTTTAAAGCGATAGGTACAAGAGGAGGTGGGCGGTTCAGCACATATGCTTCTGGAGTTAGATAACCCGGGTTCAGGTCCAGTTTCTGCCAGTGTCTACCTACTAATTAGGTAAATTAGTTACCTAATTTGTAAAATGGGGGATGATGCTAGTTTCGAGAAGGTTGTTGGGAGATGAAATGAGATCAGGTCTGTGATGAGGTGGGTAGGGCAGTGGCACACTGCTTGATAAATACAAGCAGCTGTTTTTAACCACTGAGAACTATGTAAAGTACTCATTTGTAGATTTCAGATCAGCCTTATTCCGACATGCATTGTATATTTTTTATTTCCTGTCAAGAACATCACACATGATAAATTTGATAACATGGACTATCTTTGCTGAGTAGCAAAGATTTATGACTCCTGTTGGTTGCTGTTTGCATTTCTCTTATGTCACTTGAAAATCCTGCCTAGTCCTTGTAACATTTGACTAGAATGTAAGCTCTTCTGAGGTGTGTCTTACTCATCTTTGTATCCTTAGAGCACTGTCTGTGCAGGAATGCCTGGGACATAGTAGGTATACAGCAGGGGTGTGAATGTGTTTAAATACTGTATACTGTGAGCAGAAAGGGAACAGAGGACATAAGTTTGCATTTTTTTCATAATAACCTCTTTCATAACATGAGAGGCCAATAAGTATATTTTTCTGGTACTCAACCAAATAATTTGAGATAGGCCTTCAATCCCCGTGTAAACTTAATATTCTTTCCCAGGTATCTCATATTTTAATTTCAGCTCTCCTTCAGTGCATGAATTTGTATCCTGTCTTAATGACTATGGCATTGCCCAAGCAATGCATAACCATAGTTGGACTGGTTTATATTTATGTGATTATCTTCTAATTTTCAAGATGCTTAGAGGTTAGTTGGTTTTTAAAAGAAATATTAGCTTTTTTTTCCTTTAAATGACAAGTAGTGTTACCCATTGGATTATAACATTTTCTCAGACTTTGACAATTGTCATTAATTCCTGCAGGGGGACTTACCCAAAAAAAAAAAAAAAATTAAGCACTTTCCTACTTGTAGATGGATGAGCCTTCACAAGCAAATTCATTCCTTTCTATTCCCAAACCTTGTGCCTCCTTGAATTTTGAGGTTGAGGTGAAGCACTAGAATAAAAAACGTTGGTTGACAATCAGAAATTGTCCAAGGCTTGAAAATGGATGTGTGTGTGGTAGTAGCCCATCCTGGGGCGGTGGTGGGGGACTAGAGGATTCTTTTCACCAGAGCTTTGGCGAGGCTGCCCCATAGGGAAGATAGTCTTGTGTCAATAGTTTTTAAGTTGATTCAGTAAGCATTGTTGATGATTGAAATTGAAGAATTGTGAAGACAATTCATCTTGAGGAACACAGAGCAGAGAGTATGAGCCCAGCTGCTGGGAGCAGACATTGACATACGGGCCGTCATCAAACTAATTGTTGTTTGAATTACCTGTTATGATCCGATGACAAATCTGCCTTGCTCCTGCCACTGGAGCAGAAAATGTAGCTTGAATTGGCGTGATGTTAGCAAGTGTAAACTGTACTTCAACAAGATGGATAAACCCAATTATGGGGCAGACCTGTAGAGAGAAAATCCATTTAAATCTCGTAATGTTAAGCAGAGCTGTGTTTAATTCATTTGGACCAATTTGGGAATGATGTATGAGTGTTGGTGAACATTAGTCAACGGGGGGACCACTTGGAGGGAAGGGATGCGTTGATGCTGCTAGCCACTTGGGGAGGCATCTGGGGTGTCTTCTCAGCAGCCTGCACTAATGGCGGGGAAAGGCAGAAATGACAAAACGATGTACTGACCGCCGTCAGGAGAGCAGCGCTGTGTAAATGAACCAATAAGGAAAACATACGAAGCAGAAATGAGAGGAGGTGTTTATCCTAAATGCTGCTGACAGTCCAAAATATATAGGAAACTTGAGGTTCCTCTTCTGTGTTTCCAGCTCCCCAATATCCTTCTGGGTTTTTCCAAGCCTTGTAGTAGGAAGCCTAGAAAATGCTCTATTTCCTTAATGATGATTTAAGAGAGAGGGAGAGAGAGAGAGGGAAAAGGGACAGCTAAGTTTAAATTGATAATCTTGGGGCATTTGATTCTCTACTGGAAAGCAGTTAAGAGGGCATTATTATTCTGAGATACATATATTATGCATATTTGGAAGAGAATTTGGAAAGTCTTATCTATTTAAAGTTTTCTATTTTTCTTTAATAGCTGTTGAGGAGTGACCCAGCTTTGTATGAATTCAATAGTAGGTGCTCAGTATATACTGATGAGGTGAATGGCAACATTGAACTTTAGAGAAGTAACTTTCGGAGCTAAATACTGGTGTTTCCACAACTCAAACTCATTAGGATCTATATGGACCTTGTATTCTAGATTCATCCAGTAGTTTGCATTCCTGGGAATTTTATGATTTTCATCTAAAAATTTCTGGTTTTACTCCCCCCGCCCCCCATTTCTATAGTGTTGGTTTGGTCCAGGATGTTCTTAGAAGACTCTAGTTTCCTTTGTTTTGGGAGGAGCTGGTAAAGCCTGCCATTGAGTTGTTATTGTTTGGTTTTTCTCTTTTGGTTTCGGGGTTTTCTTGTTTCTTTTCTTTTGTGGAGTGGACTGGACTTGGACTCTGGGCTTGTTCAAAGGAGCATTTGAAAGACTGGAGTGCGTAAGGAGCTTGGCAGTGGACCGCCAAGAAATTCATGGTTGTACACTCTTGCCCCCAGCCCATAAATCTAACCATTGGGAGTGCTGGTGTAAATGAAGGTTAAAGTCCTAGGAGCTTTTTTTCTCTAATTGGGGTAAAGTTCATTGTATGGGGTCGTGGTATACATTGAGTGTTCATTCCAGGCAAATCTTTTCTCCCAGAGGCAAATTTATTAGAATTTTACTTTCTGACTTTCTCCAACTCAGTTGAAGAACGAATCCAGGGATGATAATAAAAAGTTAAGATTTTACAATTATGGCTCAATACTGAATTCTGAGAATCTGAATATTCTAGACTAGTTTAGCAGTAGAATTTAGGCAGAACACTTTGAGATAATTTAAACTACCATCTCCACCAAAAACCACCAGCACATTGAAGCCCTCAAGTTGACCTGCCCGTTGGTAGACCTCCCAATCATTTCAGAACAAGTAGTGCAACTAAATGAATTTGGAAGAAACATTGAGATGCGCTTCCGAATCTGAAGGAAGAACTTTGCACTGAAAGAGGGAGCATCCCTTGTGTTCCATGAGTTTTACTGGGGCTCCGTCTGGTTTGGCTCGAAAGTGCTTTCAAGATTTATACTCCTGGGGGTGGCGTATAGACAGTGTGCACTGGGCAGGCAATGAGTAAGGGAGTTTTTGGAAAACAGACTCTTAAGGAAAAGAAAGCATCTACTTTCTGGGTAGAATGGCCTATTCATGGTAGGGGTAAGTCTTTTCAGGGTCCAGGAGGGGTGCTTTCTTGATTAACTTGTCCCTTTCTGGTCTTGGAACAGGGCTGAAATCTGACAGTCATGTGTGCAAAGAGGCGTTTTTGTCCTTTTGATTAGATCCTCAGATATAAATATGTAGTAGAAGACCTAGGAATACTTAAAATATGATACAAAAATGAAATAGTGAGATAATATCAACTCTTTAGCTTAAAATAAATTATTTTCTGTAGAACTAAAAAAATATTAGCTTCCTTATGGTATCAAGTTCTCGATAAGGGATTAATTGATGTATGGAATCTATAAGACAATTCAGAAGATGTTTCAGGAATCACAAAGTTCTGAATTTGATTCTTATCCTTAAAATCAAAAGCAAGCCTCTCTTCTTTCCTCCTCCTGGTCTTCAGTTGCTTAGTTAGGGCTGAAGAAGCCAAGAATTTTCCTGTTAATTAAAAAAAAAAAAAACCTCACTGACCCAAACGTAGGCAGGCATTTTTTTGTGAAAGAGAACTTACAGGAAGGTTCAAAAATGTCCCCAAGCTCAAAAGGAGGTGTTTCCCAAGCCACCACCGTGCTTTGTGCACCCAATTTTGTTTTGTGTTGTCTTAAAAAACTTGTCACTTGTCACATTTTCACAATGGTGAGTGAAAGCAGTTGACAAATGTCACAGAAGACCTGATGTGTGAAGCCATTTCTGTCTGAAGAATTGGCACTCAGGGCCTGAATTCTGGAGGAAAAAGCTTCAGTCACGTGGTAGAGACCCTCTTTCCTTGGAAGAGGGGAACCCCTGCCTCAAAAAAAAAGGGCAACCAAAAAAAAAAAACAAAAAACAACTATGTTTTGCTCTGGTGGCTTTTCAGTTGGGTTACATTTGCCAGTTTATCTTCATCAGAAGATAAGTCTGAATGTACTTATCGTTTCCCCACAAGCACATTCCTCCTGCCATGATTTTGTCATTTTCGGAGCGTGTAGGGAGAGCACCAAGATCCTTGTTGTTGCAGACCGGGTTGGATGCCCCCTGCCTCCACAACTATGTTTTCCTTTTTTTGTAAATTTATTTATTTATTTATTTATTTATTTATTTATTTATTTTTGGCTGTGTTGGGTCTTCGCTTCTGCGTGAGGGCTTTCTCCAGTTGCGGCGAGCGGGGGCCACTCTTCATCGCGGTGTGTGGGCCTCTCACCGTCACGGCCTCTCCTGTTGCGGAGCACAGGTTCCAGACGCACAGGCTCAGTAGTTGTGGCTCACGGGCCTAGCCGCTCCGCGGCATGTGGGATCTTCCCGGACCAGGGCTCGAACCCGTGTCCCCTGCATTGGCAGGCGGATTCCTAACCACTGTGCCACCAGGGAAGCCCTCTTTTTTTTTTTTTTTAATAATAATAATAAAGTTGAGAGCTGTTTGGTGTTTTTTTCCTCTGGCCTTATTGGAATTCTGGGCCAAAATGCTTCTCTCCAGGCCCCTGGTTTTGCAAAGCAGTTTAAAGGAGCCCGACAGTGACTTGCACACGTCGGGAGCGGATGAACTGACGTGTAGAAAATACACACACAAAACCACATGCCCCATGCAAAGCAGATACGGTTTTGATTTCGACCTCCGTGGTTCTGCTATCGTTGCTTTTTCCGTGAGAGTGGATCTTTATCTTTCGGCCGACTTCTGGTTCCGTTCATGGTTTGTGGTTTCCAGTTGCCATCGCAGCTCGTGAACTTGGCTGCTTGGGAACCAAAGGGACCAGGGCTCCTGGCCCGTGGGAGTCTGAGGAGAGGGAGCCCCAGGCTGGCCTTCCCAAGGGATATTGAGATTGGAGATCTCGCCTGGGCCTGGGTTCCCTGGCAAGTGGCCGCAGAGCCGTTGTCCCCGTCCTGGATCCTCTGCTGTCACACGCTCCCCACCTGGGGTTTCTTCTCTCTCTTTCTGTGTTAGTTATGTAATGTCTCTAAGGACTATTTTGGAAACATCTAGACCAACTTGTGATTGATCTTCCTCTTCTCTGTATTTCCCCTGATTCCCTTGCTTTCCTCTCATCTCCTTTGGCAGGAAATATTTTTTTTCCTCATTAACGAGTTTCCAGGTCAAAATTTCCCATAAAGTATGAACTTTTCTTTATGCCAGTATTTGATTTCCACCACTTTTTTTTTTTTTTTTGGTTTTGTTTTTACGTAAAGCTGAAAACTTTAAATTGGGCAAATGGCTTAATGGCTCTGTGCCTCCGTTTTCTCATCTGTGGAAAATGGGTTTCATAAGAGGACTTGCCTCCCGTGTGGGTCTTTGTGAGATCCTGTGAGAGGGTTTAGCCCGGTGCCTGGTCCATGAGAAAGGTTTGATGGTGGCGTTACTGTTACCAATCGGGCGTCCCAGGAAACCCATCGGCCCCAGGCAAACGGGGACAGTTGGTCACCCTGACAACACTGTTGTTACACTCTTGCCAAGTGGACAAGTGGGTGACGGATTGTGTTGCACACCTTTTTGTGCTTTTTCTCCTCCCCCACCCTCCCGCCCCGCCAAAAGAATCTGTTTCTGAGTTATTTCTCCTGTAAGCGAGTGGGCCGAATCAGGAGGCCAGAATACCTTTTGAAGAGTCTGGGTTGTGACATAATTTATCTCCCTGGGGAGGGCAGACAAAAAACTGATCGGGAGACTGGACTTAGAATTATTCAGCTTCTGATGGACATGAAGTTAGCGACAGCAAGACAGGGATTTGTGGCCTTCTGGCTGTAGCGTCTGCTCTCTTCTTTGGTCGAATTTCTATTGCTTCGAACTTCATTAAAAAAAGTAGATTTTAAAAGGCATCCCTTTTGGTTCTTGAAAGTCAGAGGGCTGGCTCCTGGCTTGCGAACCTAATAACACTTATTTCTTTCTTTACGAGGGAGTTTCCTGGGGCCGCTGTGGTCAGGTTATTGTTTGTCTGAATCTGTAATAAGCGTGTAATAGCCCCCGTCCTCCTCCACTTTGTCTCAAAGACAAGCGGCCCTAGTGGGTTTCTGGGGACAAGGGGCCTTCAGAACCTGTGATTAGAAGCTCACTGCTCGGGGGCCCTGGGTGCCAGGACCCATGGTGGGAGGGGCAGCATGTCTGCAGTTGAGTCCGTGCCCACAACACAGGTCCCCTCGCTGGAACTTTCCTGGGAGGTTCTCCTGGGCAAGAAATCAGTGAGTGGACGGCTCTCTCGGGCCTGTTCACACTTCCGCTTGGATAACAGCGATGCAGTAAGGAGCTTGTCCGGAATGATTTATTCTCAATGGAGGTTAAGAAATGACATCTATCCTCCCAATCGACTTGACAGCAGTCACTGTTTCTTGAACACCTCCTGGTTCCAGAAGGTCCAGTTCCAACCTCCCTCATTTGCAGAAGGCCGAATTCACACACAGGGCTGGGAGGTTTGTCCGTTTTTATGGCTCTCTTTCTTTAGCTTTTTCAGAGGCCGAAAGGAAAAGAGTGAAATATGAGAAATCAGAAAACAGTCAATGGACTTTTTTTTTTTTTAATCCTCACGCCCCTCTTTTTGGCTTTGGGACGTGTAAAACAATAGAAGAGTGTGTTTGACGCTCTCCCACCCTCCCACCTCCCTTGGAAAAACAAAAAGGACTTGTATTTAGCAGTCTTTGTTCATCAGAAAGGTATGGTATTTTTGTTGGCATTGGCCAGACCTTTGTAGCTGGTCAGTGGCCTTGGGCTGCAGAAAGTGCCTCCATTTTCCTGTCTTCTTCCGCTGTCATTTGTAGCATCCTGGCTGATGGCGTAGCTTTCATGCAGAGCAGTGCTGTACCTTTTCAATTGGTCAGTCCCTCTAAGTGACGATTTATGCCATACCTCTCAGAAATGTCTTAATTTACTTCATCTAATAGTTTTGCCTCCTTTCTCTGCCCCCCCTCCCCCCAAATTAACGCCAATCACAAAACTCCTTCTCCAGGCAGCCCTTGGTGAGAGGAGGCATTTTCCTCTGGGGAGGACTTTGTCTTTGGGAATGACAGTGGGGAAGAACTTAATTAAGGGAGAGGATGAAGCTTCATAATTAGAATTAGGGGTCCAGGAGCTCAGAAGACGGTTAGGTCTGCCTCTGAGTTATCTGGTTGTGGAGAGCTTTATTCTCTGGGTCTCAGTTTGCTCATCTGTGAAATGCCCCCATAGGATGTGCACAGAGGTGGGAAGCTGTGAAAGTGCTGCACTCTCTGGAGTTCAGCGTTTTTGCTGTAAAAAGGAGGCATTCTGGGGTGATGGATGAGGGCTCTGGCACTGAAGTTGGACACACCTGGCGTCTCAAGTCACACCCATTTATTGCATGTGGGGCCATGGCCGGTTCTGGAACCTCCCTGCCGCAGCACTTTTATCTGCAAAATGGGGACAGAACTGATCCCAGAGGATTAAATAGGAAAACATACATACAATGACCAGTGCTGAGTACGGAGCGGCAGTGGTTACTTTTATTCAAAGGGGAATGATATTTGTCGTCTTTTCCGGTTCTGACTCTTGGCTTGGGTGCGCGGTTTGTTTTGCTACTAATGAAGGCGAGTGGACAGACGTTGTGCTTGATTTTCAGGCCATCTTTTCTGCTTAAATTGCTTCTGCTTCTGAGAAGTATTGAGAGATGAACTGTATTCTCCTTGTCAGATAGGTATTAAAATAGGACTTTGAAAGCAACTTCAGGATCCTTCCATAGCAGGAGTCAAATTCATTTGCTCCTCAGGTTTTAACTTATATTTTAGTTATTCCCCTCCCTCCAACCACATACATAAACACATACATTCATTGATTTCTTTCTTTTTTCTTGTATTACTACAAGGATCAGTTTCTTCTGGCTTAATTCCAGAAACAACATGCCTGTCTTTTTTCATCGTTGAAGAAAAACAGTCCGAAGGCACCATAATTCCTTAAATTGGATTTCAATTCTTGATCCCCTTATGTTCAGTAAACAGTGTTCTATGAAACATCATTGTTTAGGAGCAAGAGGCTGGCAGCCTTTCTCTTTTCAGAAGGAAAGGCGCTGTGGTGGAGCCTCCTGGGGTGAGACTGTGGGTGAGGTCCAGTCAAGGTGAATGCCCATCTTCACTTGGGATAGAGGAATGAATCCCTTTCCAAAAAATCCTGGTGCAAGTTGGGAGGGCTGCCTGTTTGTGAGCAGAGTTTAGTTTGGGAAGAAGCCTGCAGTTTGTGTGTGTGTGTGTGTGTGTGTGTTTGTGTGTGTGTGTGTGTGTTTGTTAACTCTATTAGTGCCACGGGCAGCCGCCACTTGAAAGCCTTGGGATTCCTATATTCAAATCAAAGGCTCCCAGGAGCAAAGATAAAGGGGACAGTGTGATCTTCAAAGATGAGAGGATAAAAACGTAGTGGGGAATATTTTCTGGGTAATTCTGCAGAACCTCCCCCCCACCCCCACCTTTTTTTTTTAAAGAAATATTAAGAGTGTCAGCAGCTTCCTCTCACTTGGTGCTGAGGCTCCGGTCAAGCTGTTGCAGTTTCTGCAGCCGGAGACGGATGACTAGCAGAAAGCAAAACGAAAATGTCTTGGGCTGGTTCTGAGCTTGTCGAGGAGTGAGTCAGTCAGTGTTTCTCGGGACCTTTCTTCCTCTCTCGCCTTTCTTCCTTTCCTTGAGCTAGTTTTCGCTGTGAGAGTGCAGGCTTGGTACCCACTTACCCAAGAACTGATTAGTTCCTAAAAGAAGCAGTAAGTTGATTGCTTACAGAGATGATGTAAGCTTTGCTCTGGGGTACATCAGCTTGGATTTCTCATGCTTTATCTTATAAAGCCTAAATTAACAGCTGGTTTGGTTTGAGTTCTCCGGGATCTGACTAAGGGATTAGAGTCCATTCTCAAGTGAGTCAATCTAGTTTAATTTATTTCAGGTCTATCAAAAAAGATCAATCAGAGCTCTTTTGAAAGTAAAGCTATAATCGGCCTGCACACTTAGAAGTCACTGTTGCTGTGCTTGTGTTTGTCTCTGGTGGAGAAGTGCTCAGGCTCTGGTTAAGAGGATGCATTAGGGCATTTTCCACGTCCCTCCCTTCCTTGCGGCCTCCACTCCTCCCCAGGACGATTTGGAGAAGGTGTCATGTTCGAGAACTCCGCCCAGGTGGGTGCTGCCCTGACCTCCTGCTCCCTTTTCTTTGGTGATGCTGGATCCCTGGTTTGGAATAATTGAATACTTGGACTTGAACAGATCCAGCCCATTTCATGTCACTGGTGTTGCTCCTGGGCCTTCTCTTGCAGAGATGGGTGGGTGAAGATGTGCATTGAATTCTTCTTTCCGGGATGTCTGCAGTGAGTGTGCAAGGCTATGGTGAAGCACTCTCAGCTGTGGTTGATCTAGGGTTTTGTGAGCCCTGGGAGCTACAACCTGAGTTGCCCATTTCTTTTTTGTTTCCGTTTAAAAAATACTTACTGGCATCTGCTCGTAGCTAAGAACTATTCTACCCATGATACATCAAGAGAAAGATCGAGACTAACGAAGTGGTAAAGAGCTTGATGTTAGGGTCAGACAGATCTACCTTGAATCCCGACTTTGCTGCTTTGTGACTTTGTATGATCTTGAGCTAGAACTTCCCTAAACCTCAGTTAACCTGTCTGTAAAATAGGCATAATAAAAATGTCCCTCAGAGGATTGTTGTGATAACAAAATTAAATAACACTGTATCTTTTGCCTTTATTTTGGTAAAAAAAAAAAAAAAGCCCAGCACTTTAGGGGAGATATCAAGAAGCTGAAGCTCCCCCCTTCCCTGAATGCATTCAGCAGAAACAGATTCTTTATTTAGGGTCTGCGATATGTCCACTGCTCTGCTGATGCCTGGATACAATGACATAGTCCCTGCCCTATAGGAGTGTACAGTCTATTGGGAAAAGAAAGCACTTAGCAGAGTAGGGTGTCTGGAACTGTGAATCCCAATCTTCTGTGTCACTCACTTTGGTCCAGGGGATGCTTTTTGTCATTCTTCCATTTGACCTAATGAAAACAGTGTGGGTCTCTCTCTGTCTGCCTTCCACTAATGGTTCCTGTAAGTCACTCACCCTTCTATTTCCCTTAACTTCCCCCTGGCCCCCCAGGTTTGAACATTTGCATTATCACTGGTACACGTGTGAGTCTAGCCTCAGTTTTTCCAGCTGTGATATGGGGCGGGCATTATCCCTTGGAGTGTGTGTTAAGGGAGGGGAACACTCACATTTTTGAGGTATTCTAGTGATTCTGTCATGTGCGGGAACTGAGGCTTTGTTTACTCGGCAATCATCAGTCCAGAAGAACTTCAATATTAGTAACAAAAAAAAGAATAGATGTTGTTTGTTGAACTTTTGCTATGTGTCAGTTTGTAGAACATTCCGTATATTTTTAAACTGAATGCTCACAGCAACTTTATGCATCATCCCCATTTTACAGATGAGAAAACTGAGGAAAGTTAGGGGACTTGCCCCAAAATACATGGCTAGTAAGTGGCTGCACTGGGGTTTGAATCTGGGCCTTGCCTGATGCTGTATGGTTGCTACTTTGACATGGAAACGGGAGGCTGCTGATAGGAATATAGTTGGGCTCCTCTCTGGAAACGCTAATGTGGACCTTGGAGGCAAATTGGATGTGGTTGCCTACGTCTCCCTCTAAAACAAAAGCCTCTTTTTCTCTCCATGGTCCACTGTAGATCTGAGTCTGGGTTCTGGAATTTCTGCATCTGGTATTCATGGCCGAGGCCTTGCTTGTGGACCTGCGGGTACCTTACCAGGCTATGTGCGCCTGACCCTGGTGAGGATTCAGCAACCTCAAGTGTGGATCGGGGTTAACCATTAAAAAGAAATAGCCAAAGCACTTTGGAAAGTGACATGCTGGGTTTCTACCATGTCCTAGAAACTGTCGTAATTCATTTTCCCCTTTGCTTTTGCTTGAGTAGAAAGAAAAAAAAATTGAGAGTCAATGCTAATAATTGTGGCATGTAATGTAATTGGAAGTGTTTCATTGACATGCTCATGAGAGTTTCCGGCTCATCTTCGGCTTGGATGTAGCACTAGACTTGCCTTGAGTGTCTTGTACAAGCCTTTGAAGCAGGTAGACCATATTATAAATAGGCGCGTTGCTATGGTGAGGATGGCAGTCCTTGCTTGCTGTGGGTAACCTTTTCTACCTTCTCGGACACTGTTTTAAAACAGCAGCATGATAGCATTTCATCTAATTTGGACCGAGGTGGGGGTAGATGAATCAGTGAGATTGAGGTCTAAACGTTTTTTTTTTTTTTTTTTTTTCCTGAGGTGATGTTTTGGGGGGTTTCGGCGCACCTAGCACTGTGGAATATTTTGTAGCTTGGGCTTTCTCATGATTTATTTAGAAATATGTTTTCTAATGGATGGGGTGGGGGGAAGGTGGTGGGCAGAAGGCTGGGCTGTCTTCTCTTCCCCCCCCTTTCTTCCCTGAGCATTTCTGCGAATTTGTTGGCTTTGATGCCCAACAGCTCATACAGTGAAATGAAAGTTCAGGTTGGCATGATGCAGGAATGATTATTCCTGGTAGTGTGTTTCCATTACTGTTAATAATATAAAGACAACTGCCTGCCTTTCAGGACTCACAGGTAGTTATTCCTCCATGGAGTCGTCAGACACATAGCAGTGGGGACTGGATTAGTGGTTGTCCTGCAGATCCCCAGGGTAACTCAGATTAGACAGATTTATTTATTTTTCCCTGTTGCTTGAAGGGTAACTTTTAATTGCATCCATTACATATCAGAGCAGTTCAGGATGGTAAAATTTATTTCCCTCCCACCCTTCCCCCGGCCATACATCCGAATCCCTTAAATTTGGGGGCAGATGCACAATCTCACGAGGTAAAAGGATGTTAAGAATTAACTTGACAGGTGCTTATAGTTCTTTCACGTTTCCAACTGTGTTTCTCACCTTTAAAATGGGAATAATGTTTCCTTACCCACCCCAGTGGGTAGTTTGAAGCACCAAAAGGGACAAAGTTTGATGGAAGCCCTCCGGCGGAAAAGTGTTGTTAGGCAGGCATTTAAATTTGAGACCATTCAGTGTCTTTTGGTCCGAGTCTGAATCCAGTATTTTTATAGCTCAAAGCCGCCTCTCACCTTTGTGCAGTTCCCCTCAGGGTGGGCACTGTGGCCTTCCTCAGGAACCCTCAGGTACTGGATCCCTCCTTGCCATCTGGGGTACATGCCAAGTTGGGGGGCCCAGGGCTGTGGCCCCCTGGCTTCTCCCAGTACCTTTGGGACCTCAGTTTCCCTTTCTGGGAAGTGGGGATGCTGCAGAGATCTTATTAGTGGGGTACCTGTGTACAGTGTGAAGATGTAGCCCAGGCTCCTGAGTGGTTCAGAAAGCAGGGAACCCCTGCCCCGGGGTAGGGAAAGCCACAGGGTGAGTCTCTCCCATTGTCAAGAGGGGTCAGGGTACGACCCCACAGCAGGGACGGTGATCTCTCTTTGGGATCGTCCCGGTCACCCAGCCAGGGCAGCATCACATCTGAAGCAGAGATCTATCTCCCTGGTGGAGGCGGCCAGGGGCTTTGGAAGAAGAACTCCGGCATGCCGTGATCGCCCGGCCTCAGGCTAGTGAGCCTGTGGGTTCTGCCTCTGGTTCCCAAGGAAACCTCACCCCGGGCAGGAAGGAGGACAGAGGTGGTTGCCAGGGCCACGGAGGAGATGAAATGCCACGGAGGAGATGAAATGCCACGGAGGAGATGAAATGCCACGGAGGCAAGCATTGTGCCGAAAGCTGGGCAGCGTGTAGACCTCAGGAGGGGCTGGCCTATGTGTTTATTTAGAAGTATTTCTAGAGGGTAACCTCACTGGCTAAAGAGCGTGTCTCAACAACAGCCCCCTTGTTCGTTTGAGCCCTGTTGCGCTGGCAGGGTGTGGGCGGCCTGTCGGGCCTTGGATTCAGAGCAGCGAGGCCTGGGGAGGGGCGGAACCTGACTCCCTCCAGGACGCCCCATGCCAAGCCCAGGAAAGCTCTGCCCATCCATCCCCTCGGGTGGTGGGATTGGGCAACCTGGAGAGCAGAAACTGTACGTCGTCGGCATAGACTCCATTCTACACACCGCCCTCGCCTCCTCTCCCCAGCCCTGGGAGGAAACGTGCCCTCCGGGAGACACCCAGACCCAACAAAGAGACCTTTGTGGGAGCTGGAGGTGAGAACGCATGGGCGTCGGGATTCCTGGGTTCGAGTTCCAGCTCACTGCCAATCTACTGGGCGCTGGGCTAACATTTCTGGAATCAAAAGAAGTGCAGCCTGCCCAGCGAGGCCTCCTGAGCTAGATGCTGTGGGGCGCTAAGCTTGCATTGTCTTTGCCAAGGGCTTTGAGCTCCTGGGGGGGGAGAGGGAGTCGTAGGACAAGGGATGGGAGCATCTTGAGGAAGACTTCAGGCTCTGTTCTGGCCTCTCGAGGCCTCTCCTGAAGAGTAATCGGCGTTGATCCTCCTCTGAGATTCTGGAATGAAGTGTTAGGTCATTATGCTTCAGGCTTTCCTGATCGGGGAACTCTTACCTCGATGAAAATTGAGATTTCTCGTGTGTCCTCTCCCTACCCCATTTACTGATCAGAATCTTGGAAGGCAGGACCTGGGAATGTGTCTTTAGTAATAACCTGCTTGTAAAGATGCTTTTTGTGGTGGGCTGCCTCCTGTTCCCCACCCTGCATTGGGCCAGTAGCTCTCCTGAGATATTTATAATCCATATAATTCTCTTACTTAAAGTGTACAATTTAGTGATTTGGGGTATATTCACAGAGTTGTGTAACCATCTACACTGTCTCGTTCCAGAACGTTTCATCACACCCAACAAGAAACCCCATACCCAGTAGCAGTCAATCCCCATTTCCCCCTCCCCCGGCCCCTGGTGATCCCTATGGATTTGCCCATTCTTGGCATTTCATATAAATGGAATCGTAAAATACATGGCTTTTTGTGTCTGGCTTCTTTTGCTTAGGTAAGCATAGTGTTTTCAGGGTTCCTCCATGTTTTAGCATGTGTCAGTTCTTCATCCCTTTTTTGGGGCCAAATAACATTCCACTGCATGGAGATATATATATACACACACACATACATATATATATATATATATATATATATATATATATATATATATATATATATATATATATATATCACGTTTTCTTTATCCATTCATAGGTTTTTGTATGGACATATGTTTTCATTTCTCCTGGGTATATCCACCTAAGAGTGGAATTGCTGAATCTTATAATAACTCTATGTTTAACTTTTTGAGGAACCACCAAACTTCTAAAACCTTGGATTCTGTGATGTGCCAGTTGTGTTGGGCAAGATGGCAACATGTGACTTTGCCAGAGACAGTATAAAGATTGTCTATTAAAAAAACTGGTCATGTTAAGTCCCCCCCCAAACTCCCTCCCCCCGCATTGTTATAATTGGATGGACACCTATCAGTTACATTCCTGTAACCCAGGAGTTTTTGACCCTGGCTGCATAATACAATCACCTGGGAGCTTCTAGAAAATAAAAGTCTCATCTCCAGATCAGTTAAATCAGAGTCTCTAGCTACTGGAGTTTTGACCTGATTTTCACAAGTTGGTGTTGCCTCTTTCTCTCCTTTCTCCCATGGGCGAGATGAAAAGGCAGAGATGGGGTTGGTTGCAAAGATCCCAACACTCTCTTATGAGGCTCCATGGCTGTAAATGGGAACCTGGGACTTGGGCAGGTAAACGGGAGGAGCTTGTGAGAGGTGACTTGTGGCTGGGATGGGCGAGGGGGGTGGGGGGAGAATCCCCTAACCTCTGTACATTTTGGCTGTAATTATTTTCGAGCTGAAGCACACGATTACCCACAGAGATAGTTGCTGAGAGATTCCTTGGTTCCCTGACAGTGGCTGGACATTGTTGTTTTGTGGTGGTCTTTCTGTCTCAGTCCTGGGTACCGAGCCACCGCCCCTCTCTCCTAAAGCCTGTCATTCCCTGCAGGGGCGGGACTGATTAGGGATGGAGAGACCCTGGCCTGCGCTGGATTTTACTAAGTATAGGGGTGGCCTTGCGCATGTCACCACATGCCGGGGAGCTCAGAGGGAGGGACTGATCTAGGAGGACCTTTCACCCGGGCTGTTCTGTGGTTCAGATCGTTTTCTCCGTAAGCCTACCGCTGCCTGGTGTTTTGGTGGAATTGGCTTAAATGCCACTCCCTCAGAGCTCCCCTCTCTGAAACCTCCTCCTCAGGGGTCCTCACCTCCCTCAGGCCTGCCCCTTGGTTTCCTTCCGTGCGGTGATCACTCACACCCTGGCATCTTCCTCTACCCGACTCTTCCCTTCCCCACCTGGATGTTCGCTCCACGGGGATGGGAAGCGTCAGTTCTTTGCTCTCTCCTCTCATTGTCTGGGGGCTCCAGAAATATCGCGAGTAAGTGAGCTGTTGAATCTTTATCCCAAGTATCCAGTGACTGTAGGCATGTAGCTTTGAGCCTCTGGGAGCTGATTCTTTTTTTTTTCTTCTTTAATTTAATAAATTATATTCAAGAAGAACTAATAATGGTCAACATTTATTGGGAACTTTGTGTCCAGCATGGGGCTAAGGACTTTGTTTATTAATCTCGTTTATACCTTATCGCAATCCTGCGAGGTAGGTGGTCATGGACAGACTCCCATTTTACAGGTGAGGAAACAGGCCATTAGGAGGTGCAGCCTAGATTAGGACCCTGGCCAGACTCCGGAGCCCTTAGAGCTCTGTTTTCCCCCAGGGAGGGAATTAACAAATAAAAGAATTCTGTGCATTGGAAAAAAAAGACACTTGGGGAGGAGGATGGTGACCTTCTTGGCTACGGTAACCAAAATGATTTCGTGCTCCCTGTCAAAAGGTGTCTGTTAGCGCACCACGAAAAGACTGCTTTCAGTGATATCCAAAGTGGTGCTCAATTGGTTTTTGCCTAAAAGCCAGAAAAGGGGCAGTGTGGTGGTCCACGTGCCAAAGCAGGCAGCTCAACGGAGAGAGCCGGGCAGGGGAGACACCCCAGAATCCAGTGTTCTCTCTGTCGACCACTGCCCAAGACCAGGGCTTCCTGAGCGCTGAGTGATGGCCGCAGAACCAGTTAGCACAAGCCTTGCTGCGGCCCTTGGCGGAGGCTGGAATGCTCACCGGTGATCCTTATCTAGGAAGGCCAGAGGCCACGATTGCCCACCTCTCCTTCCTCGGCTGGCTTCTGTGGGGCACAAGACTTTCTGGCCGGCACTTAGCACATGTGAAGCCAGCAGGCTGATGCGGTGTGTGTAGCATGCCAACTTAGGGCCTTCTAGCTGAAAGGGCCCAGAGAGACTGTTTCATTCACCTCCTTGTTTCCAGATCAGGGATCTGAAAGGGAGGTGAAGGTCAAAGCCCCTTAGTGGCTGAGCTACGACTAGAGCCCAGGGCTCTAGGGGGGGAAACTTCTGCAGATTTGGGGCACTTTCCAAGGGCCTTCTGTTTTCTGAGGCATCAGGGAGACCCTGTGTTCCTCAGAGGTTAGAATTTAGTTTGGGGAAAGATAAAACAGAAGAGGCGTGGTTCCCGCTCTGCTGTGATTGTGCGTAGTGATGAGGGTGGTGGTGAGGAGGTGAGCTGAATTCCAAGTGGTTCCAAGGAGTTTAGCAAGACTCTTGCTCAGGCATCCTTCTCCTCAAAAAATAACGAAGCAATGGGTTTCTTAAGAGATCTTGAAGCATGTCTGGTATGGGTTTTGTAGTTATTACAATAAATGGTCAATTGGATAATTTCCTCCCTACCTTCCACTATTGGGGTGATGTAGCCTCGGCAACTAGACGTCTCTGAGAATTGTCTACGGCTGGTAGAGCATCTCTTAACTTGGAGCAGACGTCAGTCTAACGGTGTAGGTTGGTTTAGACAGACCACAGGTCCATCAGCATTTGAAAAAGCAGTTGGAGAAATTGTGTTTTGTCTTGATTTGAGTTGTGATATTTTGTTTTGAAACTTTAAGTAACATGAAGGGAGGATGGGAGAGGTGTTTTGTTCATCCAAAGGGTAATGGGATGAAAGCTGAGAGGTACCAGGCCTGAGGGGTTCATTGTGAGATCGTTGAGGAGATGATGGCATCATGCCGTTGATTGATAGTCATGTGGCCGACCCCCAGAGGCTGAAAAGGAGCAAGAGGCCCGTGGGCTTCGCTGGGAAGGAAGTTGTGGAGTTGCTGCCTTCCAGGAAAGGGTTGACACCCCTCCCCACGAGGGAAGAGGCCAGGGACCAGAGGGGACCAGCCCATCGAGTGATTGCACCTTCAGAGTGTCTCCTGGTCTCATCCGCTCTGTCCTGCCTCTAGGGGTTGCCTTCTCAGACCTGGGGTCAAGCTCAGAAAGATTCCATACTGGCTTTTTTTCCCCTGAAGCTGGGGTGTGGTATTGAGACCCAGTCCCTTACCTCATGACTGCTTGTGGAGTTGTGGTCTTTGGCTGAGCAATTTTATCAGCGACCCAGTATTGTAAGCTAATCATTCCTGGCCTGCTTCCCCACAGCTGATTGTCCTGTTTCCGGTATATTGCAGCACCCAAGAGGAGGAGGAGTTGCTTAACCAGTTCCCTTGACGGTTAAAAGAAAAAGGAGTGGGGAGGGATATTTTGATGATATTCCTGATTCATTCTAGAAGATGTGGAGCATGGGGTGGGCAGTGAAGGGAGGGGAGGCGTCCTTGGTTGTGGGCATAGCCCTCGCCCAGAACACCAGAGCCCAAGTTCTGTTCATGCTTAGTCCCTTTCTGGTTGTACAAACCATCCTTCTGGACCTATTTCTTTATTTGTAAATTGAATTGGAGTATAACAAACATTCCTGGGTTTTTCACATACAAAGGACCGCCCCCCCCTTTTTAGGTATAAGTAGCACTTGGAGGGTAGCATTTGTGAAAGGAAAAGGGGGGGAAAGCTGGATCGAGCAGGGGAGGCGTCAGAGGGCAGTGCCAATGTGAGAAAGTCTCTGCCAGCCCAGGGGCCGAGAAGACCCATTTTTAAGTGGTGAAAATTACACAGAATCTCCCTGCATCAGACCTTAAAGCAACCCTCATTTACTGAGTGGTTACTGAGCTAAGCGCTTGATAGATATTTTGCAGTTTCACTGCTGCATGAGGCCACGCTCCTTTTCCAGCTGAGCAAACACTGGCGCAGGAAAGGCAAGTGACTTGTTCAGAGTCACACAGCGAGGGAAGGCGTTAGAAGCCTGAGCACTTAGCTGCTGCATCTCCTCTCCTCAATATAAATGTTCTGTGTTTGCTGACTGGGAACCACACACCGTGACCAAAAGCTCTAAGACTCTGGTAGTGCTTTTGCGTGGCCTTGTATGTTTATTAGTCATCACAACATCTACATGGAACGAAGAGGCAGGTTCAGCAGTGTGAGAGGTTATCTCTCTGTGTCCGCTCCATCAGTCTAGCTTGGGGGGGTGGACTTGGGGCACTCTGAAGTGATGCTGGGCCTCTACCACGCTTGCCCCGTTTGTACGGGGCTATCTAGTTAACGGGGTTCTTTGTTGCAGGACGACCTTGTCCGTGCAGGCCTATGTAACGGAGTAATTGAAACGGTCCTCGGTCATTGTCTGCATTCCGTGTGGCTGAACGGGCAGGCTGTCCATGAGGTGGCAGCCCCAGCCTTGACCTGGGAGAGGCCGGGAAGCACCTCGTAGCACAGGAGGTGTCGGGCTGAGTTAGGAGCCCTGTTATTACATAACAGCACCTTGGCTTAGCTTGATGCCTTCCTCCCGGGAAGCTCTTTGCATTCTGCAGATACCATCTCAGTTTGTTTTCTGGGAGGAGGGAGAGGAAGCTGCCCAAGAGATGAGTTCCTCTGTGAGGGATTTGAATACAGGTATTGAGAAATGGGGTTGCTGGGTCATTCTTCTCCTTGTCTGGATAAAGAATTGAATACCCTGAAATTTTAAGTTGTTTGTCCCATAAGTAAGGCCTAAGGTAGAAAACAATCCTGGCCTGAGGATTTCCCTGTTGGTGCTGGGAATTCCCTGGTGGTCCAGTGGTTAGGACTCCACAATTTCACTGCCGAGGGCTCGGGTTCAATCCCTGGTTGGGGAACGAAGATATCCTGCAAGCCGCGCAGCGTGGCTGGAAAAAAAAAAAAAAAAGAACCTGGCGCTACTTAGTGGGTGTTGGCCATAGATCTCAGGAACTGTCAGGAAAATTGGATATGCCAAAGAACTTGTAGTTTTGGCCACCCACTCTTGTCTATAAATACCTTTGTCTATATTGTGTTAAAACTAGAAGGATAGGCAGACTGGATCGAGGAGACCTGGACTGAATCTCAGCTGCCTTGATGGACCTCCCCGGGGCCTGTTTTCTCTTTTGTAAAAAGAAGTGGGGAGAGCCGGTTTGCAGGGCAGAAGTTGAGACACAGATGTAGAGAACAGACATATGGACACCAAGGGGGGAAAACTGCGGTGGGGTGGGGATGGTGGTGTGCTGAATTGGGCGATTGGGATTGACATGTATACACTGATGTGTATAAAATTGATGACTAATAAGAACCTGCAGTATAAACAAACAAACAAAACAACTAATACTAAACTTTCATTGGGTTATTTGTATGGAAATATGTTAATATAAATGTTTCAGACATTAAAAAAAAAAAAAAGAAGTGGGGAGCAGGCTGTCTTCATAAATGTCCTCTAGCGTGCGCCCCTAGGAGTTTCCTCCGAAAAGTCTGGGGCTGGGTGCTTCTCAGGGAGTCTGCATAAGCAGTCACCTCTTGGAGAATTCAGGTGCCCATGGAAAGGTCCAAGAAGTCCTACAGTTAAAAGAGAATCGGCAGCTCTTTGTAGGCCAGAATATAATGTCCCCTGGGGACTGTGGGATGAGGTGCTGCTTGAGCAGCCTCCCATGTCTGAGATGTGTCTCACCCCGCTTTCTCTGATCCATCTGTTGTGGGTCACAGGCGTCTCTGCTCGGTCAAGGGATGGTCACCGTCTTGGGCGGGCAAACTGTGATGGGAGGAGCGTTGTGTTACCAGTGCTTGTCTAACTCATTACGCAGCGTGACCAAGCTCTGGAGGGAAGAAGAAAAATCAAGACCCACCTGGACTGAGGCTTGAGACCCTTGGCAAATAGAAGAATGCAGTTGTATGACTGGAAGGGAATTGGCCGTAGTCTGGCCAGTCTCTTATTTTCAAAGGTGAGCGGTCTTCAGGCCCAGAGAGAGGCAGCGTGACCCTCCTAGGATCCCGCAGTTAACGAATGGCCAAGGTTTGACAAATCACTCAGAGCAAGACACCAGAGCTATTTAATCTGCCAAATGGTGTTAGGATGTCTTTCCTGGACAGTGTAGGCAACGCTGTTTGCTTAGGATGGCCTTTGGCAGTGCTGTTGTTGTCCTAGCACTGGCAAACCATCTCTTGGGCCCAGAGGGGAGGGTGAGAAATCATACCTCTGGTAGAAGGCTCTAAGTACACGAGCACACCACATGGTCCATTGGCTCTGTCCATGCGATCCGTGGCTGAAGATTTACTGCACTGCCTTCGGTTGGACAGGCACCTTTATTTTTCTGTTTCGGGGTTTTTGATGTGGTTGGGTCATATCTCTCCTCCTCCAAATTCCCTGTCCGTGCTCCACCCTCCACACCCCAGGCCTCCACCCAGCCGGCCACAGCTTCCTCATCCTTAACTACGTGCGAACTGGGTTTTTTTTTTTTTTTTTTTTTTAAACATCTTTATTGAAGTATAATTGCCTTACAATAGTGTGTTAGCTTCTGCTTTATAACAAAGTGAATCAGTTATACATATACAATATGTTCCCATTTCTCTTCTCTCTTGCATCTCCCTCCCTCCCACCCTCCCCATCCCACCCCTCTAGGTGGTCACAAAGCACCCAGCTGATCTCCCTGTGCTATGCGGCTGCTTCCCACTAGCTATCTATTTTACATTTGGTAGTGTATATATGTCCATGACACTCTCTTACCCTGTCACATCTCACCCCACCCCCTCCCCATATCCTCAAGTCCATTCTCTAGTAGGTCTGTGTCTTTATTCCCGCGAACTGGGTTTTGACAAGCATGATGAACTGGGTATTTTCGGCAGGCTCCAGAGGAGCGCTTGGGAGGGCAGGCCTGGAGTCAGGAATGTTTCCTGCAACCCGTGCACCCAGTGGGCAGGCCCCCCTCACCCTGCCCTGGTCTGGGGAATGCCCCAGCTAGGAGGGCAGGGGCACCAGGGCAGGTTGGAGAACTCCAGCCTCTCCCCAAGCCTTCGGATGCCTCCTAGAAAAGCGGGACCTGAAACTTTTATCAC
The DNA here is from genome assembly GCF_028023285.1 of Balaenoptera ricei. Taxonomy (NCBI): domain Eukaryota; kingdom Metazoa; phylum Chordata; class Mammalia; order Artiodactyla; family Balaenopteridae; genus Balaenoptera; species Balaenoptera ricei. The sequence continues at coordinate 17,496,759 of NC_082654.1, read as the reverse complement.
CACGGCTACAGGTGAAAGACTTTCATTTGGCTGTGCTGGTCCTACAAAGACTGTTTTATTTATGTGTTTCTGAGCCCTTAAAAATTCTTTTAGGGCACATCAGTGGGGAGTTAATAGAAACTTTGAAATAAGAAAAATGCCTGCAGGGTAAGCAGACCCCAAGCCAGCCAGCTCTGAGTTGTGTGCTGGTAGCTGGTAGGTTGGTTCTCAGAGAAGTGGCTAGGTGGATGGGTTAGTGAGCTGCGAACTGCTTTCTCCGCCGCCTTAGTTTTCAGCGACTAAGTGGGTTTTTTTTCCTTCTTGTGGTGTGGAGGGAGGACTACTCTAAACTTTTCTTTGGACATGTTAGCTCCGAAAGGGTCCTCTAGCATTTCTGGTTTGTGCCGCAAAGCAAGGTTTGAGGGGGATGTGTGTGCCCCCTCCCCCCCTTCCCCGTGAACCAAATCACCCTTGAAGATACTCGGTGTTAGCAAGAAGGAAGTTTCTATTGTCTTCTGAATGTTGAATTTAAAGTTAAACAGAAGAGATGTGAATCTAAGCCAGCCATCAGTAAGGCAGTCAATTTGTTTTCCCCCCGAAGTAATGTCCTAAAGAATTAAAAACCCTCCGGGCACTCAGTGTTTCCATTTATCAGCATAGGTGCGAGGTGCTGTGCAGTCCAAGCGTAGCTGCTTGGGGGTTTGGAGGCTTGTCCCAGTCCCGGCTCCCTCTGGGCTCACTCAGTTCTCCGTCTGTAAAATGGCACAGTAATTTCTGCCACCCTGTGGATGATGGTGAGAATTAAATGGGCTGGAAGCTTGCAGCCCTCAGCCCCTGTTCTTCGGAAGAGAAAGCTGTGACTTATGAAACCTATGGGTTACGTTCAGCTTTGTGTGAGGCCCGGGACGATATCAAGGTGGCCTGATAAAACTTTTTTTAGACCCAGATGTTTTGGGTTCAGTTAACTACCTGGTCCCTGAGTGCATGTTGTGGGCCAGATAGGTTGGCCGCCAAGGAAGCCGGCTGGGGGCTTGACTTCTCTGTCTTTCCTTGGGGCTGCTGGGTCCAACTTGTTTAGTTGAGTGATTTTCAAATGGAGCTGATCTTGAACCCCAGGGGGCGTTTGGCAATGTCTGGAGATATGTAGGATTGCCATTCCTTGGGGGTTGCTACTGGCATCTAGTGGGCAGAGGCCCGAGATTCTGCTAAACATCCCGCAATGCACAGTACATACCCTCCCCGTGACAAAGAATTCTCCAGCCCAAGATGTTAGTAGTGCGGAGGGTGAGAATCCCCGGCTGAGTGTCTGGTGTGAGTGAGCATGTGTGTGTGTGTGTTTCCTGTTCTACATTCGGGGAAGGAGACCCGCACGTGCTGCCCTGGTGGTCACTGTGGTGGGTGCTCGTCTGTGCCCCAGTCCTGGTGTTGGTTATGGGAACATCAGGATCGAAGCAGGCCCGTGAAGGGCCCTTAGAATCCAACAGGAGAAAGAATTTAATTGGATTTATTTAGTGGTTCTATTAAATTGTCTTCGCTTCTATTTTGAGACTTTCTGTTCAAAACTTACAGTAAAACACAAAAGGAAAGAAAACCCACATTATCCCTCCACTTTTTCTTGGAAGAGGGCCTAGTGAAAGAGTCTGAGTTGCCCACCTCTTCAGATGTAACTGCTTTTTTAAAAAAAATTATTTATTTATTTATTTATTTATGGCTGTGTTGGGTCTTCGTTTCTGTGTGAGGGCTTTCTCTAGTTGTGGCAAGCGGGGGCCACTCTTCATCGCGGTGCTTGGGCCTCTCACTGTCGCGGCCTCTCTTGTTGCGGAGCACAGGCTCCAGACGCACAGGCTCAGTGGTTGTGGCGCACAACCCTAGTTGCTCTGCGGCATGTGGGATCTTCCCAGACCAGGGCTCGAACCCGTGTCCCCTGCATTAGCAGGCAGATTCTCAACCACTGCGCCGCCAGGGAAGCCCCAGATGTAACTACTTTTAACAATGTGATATGTCTGTAAATTTTGCCCATCTCTAAATTACATTTCAGGGCCTTTGTGCATATATATGTGTGTATATATATTCTTACATATGAGAACATATATATTCTTATATACATATGAATATGTTTTTACTCATGCGTATATATGAATAAGGATGGAAAGAAATTAATTTTTGGAATCTTAAGCCATCAGAGACTTATGTAATGACCAGAGGCAGCCCTGATAATGTATATGGGCAAAGCATTTGTGAACAATGTCTCCTTTGAGTAACATACAAAACAAGCTTTTCTTTAACATTGGCCATGCAAGTTGGCCTTCTCCAATGAGGGCCTCTCTCTATTCCTCCCACCTTTGAGCAAACATTATTTATTGTGGCCAATATGTGATCAGGTCTTGATTTGAGGCTTCTTTTTGATGCTCTTCCTTTGTGGGATCTCACCCATGTGCCCCTGGAGACCCTTTGGCTGCCAGAACCTTTGTTTGCCAACCACCCATGTGGTGCCAGTAGCATGTGCTTTGTGGCGAGCGGTCCCCAGAGTCCCAGCATGGCCTGGGGATGGTCTCTGTGATTGGACCTTGATACCTTCTGGAGTCACTTTTGGGCTCAGAAATAATGGCTGTGCTCTTCTCCCCCTCCCCTCTCCTCCCTGACCCCCTTTCCTAACCTGAACCATTTTTAGCTTTGTTTCTAGTAACTTACCATATGTTTTATGGACAAGCAGGGGAGGGGGAAAGGGAACTCGTCTAAGATAACCTACGTCGTGCCAGCCACGGCGCTCAGTGACTGTCACTTCTCCAGCCCTCTGATGCCAGTAGGTGGGCTTCTCATGAACCAGGTGGGGAACCTGCCTGAGGTTCCACAGGCAGCAAGTGTCGATGACTGGATCGACTCAGATCCCCAGACCCCGTGAGGTGGTGGTGGACCACCACCACGTTTAGATGGCTTGGAGCTCGGCGGGGCTCTGAGGCTGGAGGCTCCGTGCCCACCCACAGGCAGCAGGGGCTGCGGACACGTGCCTTCCGTGTGGAGAGCCTGGAGAATGGACACATTCGGAGACCTTTTAGGATCCTCTGGGGGCTGGAAGAATCACGTGAAGCCTGGGATTGGTAAACCATCGGGACTTCACAGATGGAAGAAACAGGCAGAGAAAGGGAAAGTTGATTGCCCAAGATCAATCAGTTAGTTTGTACTTGATGAATGAGAAGTGATTTCCCTGGTTCCTTGAAGAGAGGGTGGACTTTTGATCTTTAGGAGGAGTGCCAGGGAGTGGGGAGAGCTCTGGGGTGCGGTGCTGCTTGGAGCAGGAAGTAGAGTGTGAGCCACTGTGGTAGGAAAGTCATTTAAGGGCAGAGCAGGGAGGGTTCACAGCCAGAGGATGGATTGGGTCTCCGGCGAGATACATCAGTATTTTAAGGAGCGATGAAGGAGCTGCAGGTGAGACCTTCCCCTGGAGGATGGGGCAGCTCAGTGGACAGTGGTACTTTAAGGTCCTTTGGTCATTATTCGGACTGAGAGATTATTTGGACAGAGATTATAGGGTCCAGCTCTGTCAGAAATTAGAGATGGTGGCTGGCTGCAATGAAATAGGAATCCTTTCCAAAATCCTACTTTTTTTACAGGAAGACTTCCCGGTCTGGAATCGAGGTGGCATTTTTCTTTTCCCAGCTGTGACTCACCATAATTTTTCAGACCGTTAACATTAAGTTTCCCACCCTGAATCGGAGTGTACTGTGGGGTGTGGGTCTTTGCACCGCTTCGCTGTTTTAAACCCTCTTTTTGATCCCTCAGAATGTCTTCCTGCCTGAGCCTCTGTAGTTGTGGTGGTTCAGGGGAACGGGGTTGGGGGCTTTGTGTTATGATGCTCAGACTCTGGGTACGTTTCCTGGCGCCTGGCAGGTACTGAGCCAAAGGTGAATGAATGAATGAAGCCCGTGGTGCTCAGGGTGGTTTATAGATGGTCTGACACGCTGTCGGATCGCTTGGGTGGTACGCGGCGCACGTGTGAGCAGAGCGTCCTCCCGCTGTGCAGTGAGCAGTTAGCGTGGTGCTGGTTGTGGTGACGTGCAGGCAGAAAGCCTGGTCCTCGGAGGATGGGTCTGAGGTCCGTGTCTGGCGACAGCTGGCAGGATCACTGCAGAGGAGGTGCCCATCTCGCTGGGCTTTAAATTGGGCTTGAGCTGGCGGAATTCTAAGTCCTTTCCTATAGTCTGGGGTTCATCGTTGGTGTGATCTGCTGGGCTTCGCTCTGGCTTTGGAAATGCTCTCACCCCCCCGATGACCCTGGAGCTGGGAGCAGTGATTCCTAAAGTGTCCTGGTGCTTGGCCCCAGGCTGCTTCTGTGGTTGTCACCCTCTCCCTTGCCACCCCTGCTGCCCTGTCTTGCTTGAGGGTTTGAGATTGAACGGCCGGCCACTCCTTGCACTGAGGGGTGAGGGTTGCCCCCTTGAGGTGGTCGATCTGCAGAAGGGATGGGGGGCGGAGCAGAAAGAAGTTATCCCCCAGTGTCTGTCCTTGTTGTCATCCTGGAGTTCTTTCCTGGAATCCAAAGGAACGAAAGAGGGAAAACCACTCTTGGTTTGGGCAAGGATTTCAGTTGATGGGTCTGGTAGTTCCCCTCTGTGAAAATTGTTTTCTTTTGACCAGAGTCTGGGCCATGGTGTCATTGTCTAAATGTGGAATGTAGCTGTTATGTGTTCTGGGAAATAAAAACCAAGACTGATCTGGGGGATCCATAGAGGTAGGAAAAGGAGGGGGCCAGTAGAACATTCCGGGGGGGGGGAGGGGGGAGAAAAACGGCTCTGTTGGTATCCTAGAGAAAGAACTTGTTAGATTTGGAGAGAGTGAAGATAAATTTGGCCTTAAGGGCCTCCGATTCCTTTTGGAGACTTTTCTTGCAAAAAATGAAATGAAACTCAGGAGATGTAGCAGATTGGGAAACAGCACATTCTGTCCATAATGAAAGGTCGTCCCACAAGAATTTCTTTCTCTATTTTATTCCTCTAGCCAAATTTCTGTTGCTAAAAGGGGAAAGGGGGTAGAGACAGGCTTATTTATTTTCTTAGTTGAAACCTCAGATTTTATATTTCAAGCCCATTTTCCTGGGTCAGAACAAGCAAAGCCCAAAGATTGATTGATTCACTGTGGTGTTCCAGAAGCTGTCGTTGCCCAGACCCTCCCACACTGGAGGTGCCGGCCAGAAGGTGCTATCGATTGAACTTTTTTCTTTTTCCCCCTTTTGACTTTAGAGCATAACTTAAAGTGCACAGACCTCAGGTATCCAGCTCTATGCTTTTTACATGTTTACGCCTGTGTAACCACGACCCAGATCAAGATAAAGGAGATTTTCCAGTCATCCTAGAGGCCCTCTCGTGCCCCTTCCCAGAGAGAACCACTTCGGATTTCTATAACCATAGCTTTTCTCTTTTTGAATTTCATATACATAGAATCATCACTGGTGTTTTAATTTTAATTTCATACCCCTCCTCTCTGTCAAAATCCAGTCTGTTGGAATCTTTGGATGTTTCTTCATAAGAATGCTTTTTGTGTCTTACCCGTGTGTCACAGAATTGTTGGTGCAAAAGCCTAGAGCACACCTTTGTCTGGGACACTCAGGTCCCCAGGCTGCTGGAAGCGGTGGGGACTGGCCTCTGCCCATCCTCCGGCCCTTTTTAGTTGCTCCTTCCCGCATCACGCCAGGCCCCCGTGCATGCTGTCTCCACAGCTTAACCTGCTCTTTTCCTTTCCATCCTCCACTCGCCACAACCTCGGGGGACTCCTGGGGCGGCTGCTGTATTTTGCACCCTCTTGAAACTGCAGTCCTTTCCCTGCAGGGCTGGCTGCTCTGTTTGTAATCGTCATTGCCTGGTGTGGTTATTTGATTAACATGTGCTTTCCCTTTAGTTGGAGAGCAGGGCAGTATCTGGTGCGTAGCGGACGCCCAGCTCAAGTTGGTTGGATGATCGGAAGGGCTCCTGGAGCAGCTTTTGGCTCTTTTCGGGGGCTGTGTGCTGGGGGGTGGCGGGTACGATGCCTGCCAAGGTGGTTTTGTTCTCGGGGATTCTGTGTGTGTTTCCAGGTAGGAGATGTTTCAAGCACGTGGATTGTCATTGTCCCCGATGTCTGTGTCACAAGTGACCGCCTGTCTTGTCCAGCCTCGTTCCTGCGCCCCGGCCCTTGCCCAGGCGTCTCTGGAGCAGGCTGTCTTTCCTGCTCGCTCTCTTGGCCAGGATTCTAACATATATCACAGGCTGGTAGGCTAAGAGCTTGGGACTTCCCCTCACCACACTCAAAGCCTTTGATCTTTTGCTTTGGAGGTAACATCAAAAGGAAGGCTGAGGAAGACAGCCAGGCTGTGAAGTTCAACGTTCAAGTTAATAGCTTGACTGAAGGTTGTATTGCGTCCTGGCAGCATCACGGAGGCTGAAGTAAACATGGCGATTCTGCCACGTTTTCCTGGAAATGGAGCTAATATTGTAAAAGGGCTTCATTTGCATTTGGAATGAACTCGGGGCTGCAGGGAGAGCTTCTTTCCTTCACCCCCTTTCCTTGGAAGGGTGGAAACATGGGGGAGAAGCTGTGTGTTGGGGGGGGTGTGGAGAGGGGGAGATGGAGTCCAAAGGGAGGATGAGAGAGAGGTGACCCCATGGATCACACCCTGGAAGTCCCCTTTCCCCAGTTCCGGGATGCACTGTCTGCCTGCCTTTCTGCGTGGCGTCTCTGTACCACTTACTGTGCCCGGTTCAGCTGGGTGTTTCCGAATTCTGATGGAATTCAACAAAGGCCGCAGGCAGGCAGCTTAGCTGGGGCTCGGGGAAGTCTTGGGCAGCCCGAACATTGCAGCAGTGAGAGGGCCGCTGGCCCGAGAGCTGGGAAGGGAATTACCAAAAAAAGCAAAGGTGAAATCAACCCTCCTGTCTCCCCCGTTCGGTTCCTTTGCTGAGCTTTGTGGACACTTGCTTGTTTGGAGGTTGTTTCATTGAACATTTTCTGGAATGCTTCTTTTTTAGATTTTCGTCCAAAGCTGCATTCGAATAGTTTTCTAGCACGTTCCGGTCTCAACACCACTTGGCAAATGATTTACTTTGGGGGATGGTTTTGCTTCCTTAAGCCGATCATCTTCCCCACACCTGCCTGGGTTCCTTTCGTTGTGTGTCCCGAGCTTCCCGGGAGCATCTGCTCCTGTCACCGTTCAGCATCCGGAGCCACCGCTCCCCTCACTCTCAGCCCTCCCCGCATTCACCTGTCTCTCACCTCACGTGTCTATCCCTGCAGGGCGCTCCAGCCCCTTCCCGCCCCCCCTCCTCCCCCTTTTCTCAGGATCTTTCAACCCTGATTAATTCAGCATGACGTAGCCAGAATTCCCACTAGATTTCTTTGCTGTGGTTTCTTAGGTTCTCTCATCCTTTACCCTCTTCATGATTTTTGGCATAACTGTATACCACATGCACTGTTATTTATTTGGTGCATTCAAACATTTGATTCACTTATTGAAACTCAGTTGCGCTGTAAGTCTTAACGTCTGTGAAATTATGAGTTTGATGTGGTAGTTATTTTTTTCTAATACACATGAATCTAATCCTGTAACGACTCAGGTAACATCTTGTAACACCTGAAATCATGCTTGGTAGCCCCACAGTTGGGGAAATGCTGCTTTAAAAGAGAGATTTCCCCCCCCCCCCCCCCACCCCTTCCCTCTTTGGTGGCTCGCAGGTTTGGGCATCTGTTGACACCTGGCTGTCTCTTCTTTCTCTTCCTGCTCCTGAGGCCAGCTGCCCCCTGCTCAGCTCGTGCTTGTGTTCAAAATTCTGCACACAGAATGGTTTTAGGCTTCTGGAAATCAGTTTTATAGTGACTAGAATTCATTCCTGATCTGGTAGGTCCCTCCTCCATTGCTTTTCATGCTGCCTGTCTAAATCTGCAGATGCGTTCTCCGAGTCCTCACAGTTTTTCAGGGTGGCACCATTTTTCGAGGTGGATGGTGGAGCTGGCTGGGGCAGCTCGAGATCGCTCTGGGTTGAGTTACCTTCTAACAGGTCTCGGCAAATCCCTGCCACCTCTCGATCGGAGTTGTTGGCACGAGTACCCACTGGTTCTAGGTTTTCAGCCCTTGAGGCTCTCAGCAGCATTCATTATACATGGCCATTTGGTGCCTTGTTGCAAAGGCATCTCCTGCCAGTGATGGGCGTGGGCTTCTGGATATTCCTCAGAAAATACAAGATGCCAGCCTGGGGAGGGGTCTCCAAAGCTTCAGGGGTGTTGAAGAAATGCCGCTCTGGGCCGGTGCTACTGCTTGCCCTAATCCCTTGAGCTTGATGCCCAGACTGGCTTCCCTGAGATGGGTGTTTTTTGCCCAGCTTAAAGCTGTAAAAGGCCATTGTCAAATTTGTTTAGCTTCTCAATTCATGTTCCTTAGCAGATGGTGAATTGAAGCTAGCATTCCTGGACAGAGCCTTTCATACATTTAAGAAAACCTGTCGAGTCTCCTGGGGGGCAGAGGCGAGGGAGAGATGAAAGGCTTTCTCTAGACCTGCTTGATAGCATGGACTGTTCTTTTAGGTAATTAAGGGAGACCATAAAAGACGAGCACACGTGTCCATTTACTTTTCACTTGGGGGTCTTAAATCTTTGCTTGGTCTCCTTTAACTTTATACCTGTGAGTCACCTTTGGGCCCCCATGAGCTCTGTTTCATTGTGCTGAAACGCACCATTGGGGATTGAAGAATGGGGCTTTTTGGGGTCTTTGGGAACTTTGAGTTTTCCTACGGAGCCTATAGAAGCTTGCTTCTGTATTTGCTGGGCAGGGCCTACTGGTGAGAGTGGCTGGGGTGAGGCAGCCAGGTGAGGGGTCACTGGAGCAGGTGCAGAGGATGCGCCTCTGAGTCATTCTTTGTGACAACAGCTCCTACCCATGGATGTGTCCTACCCATCAGGTATTAGGACAGTGGTTCCCCAAGTGTGCTGCACATCTGAGTCAACCGGAGATCTTTTATAAAAATGTCAGTGCCCAGGTCCCTCTCTGCGGGAAGAGCCAGGCATCAGTAATTGTAAAGATCCCTAAGTGATTCCAAAGTCTAGGAACCACTGTCTTAGGAGGACGAGACTTGAGTTATCTGCATTCTGAGTCACTTATGCTAATCATTCACCAGGTCCGCTTCTAAGTATTTACATATGTCATCTCAATGAGTCCTCAAGCAGTTAAGGAGATAGGTGGTGTGGTCCCCATTTTACAGGCAAGACAGCTGGAGTTCAGAGAGGTTTGAGCACCTGGCCAAGGTCACTGAGTTAGTCTTCAGTGGAAGGAGGCTCTGAATCCAGGTGTATCTGCCTCCAGAGTCCACGTCATTGCCCTGGTTAAGGGCATGGGGGTGGGGTTGGGGGATGGTTCCAGTAGACTGGAAAACATTTGGTATCTGCATGCTTAAGCCGTGACATTTGAGCAGTAATTTTCTGACATAGAGATTAGAAGATTCCAGGGGGAGGAAACCACATGAGCAAAGGCACGGAGTCATGGAGTTCTCAGAAGGGCAGGGTGGCTGCGATGCCGTGTCAAAGGGCAGTTAAGAGATCTGGCTGTGGTGGATGGTTCTGAGGCTAGAAAGGTTGTGTGGGATTCTACCGTGAAGGACTTGGGATGCCATGTGCTAGAGAGACCTCAGATTCTCATGGGCACATGAATCCTCTGGGGTGCTGCTTAAAATGCAGATTCTGGTATTGTAGGCCTGGGACGGGTCCTGAAAGTCTGCATTTCTCCCACCTCTTAGCAGTTGCTGCTGCTTTCACGCCTTGAGTATGAGGCTTCTTGGCAGTGGTTCTCAAACTTTGCTGCATGGCAGAATCACCTGGGAAACTTTTAAAATCCTAATGCCCAGGTCATGCTCCATTCCAATTAGGTCAGAATGTCTCGGGGGATGGGAGCCAGACATCGGTATGTTTGAAGGATATTCAAGTGACTCCAGGGTGCCGGATTGAGAAACGCTGCTGTAGGGGGTGGGATGGTCCTTGCTGAATTTGGATCGGGGGACTGACTGCTTCGTTCATAGAATGGAGAGGACAGATCGGTGTGAGAACGATCGCAGTTGTTTTCTTACTTTATTCATGAAGTCTGCAATATCTGCTGAGTGCCTGCAGCAGGCCAGGTACCGTTCTGGGGGCTGTGGGTACAGCAGTGTGCCGCTATGATGGTCTGAACTAGTGGGAAGACAGGGTTCCGAGAGGAGAGGCATTTTAGGAAGGAGGATACCCGGGACTTCTGAATTACCGGTAATTTGGTTGGGACCGCAAACTGAAATTTCTTTTTCTCTCTGTGATGAAAGGGTTTAGTGGGCATTGAGTAATGAGCTAGCAGAGGACAGATTAACTTGCTGCACCCAGGTCCTTTAGAAGCCTTGTCATTTATTTATGTACAAGCACCTTGCCTGGCTAACCATTTCTGCAGCTTCCTTAAGGATCTCCTCTAAGGAATAATTTGCTTTGCTTCTTTTGGGGTTACTTTAAGTGTTCGAAGATAGCAAAACATTTTTCTTACAAATAATGCTCATCTGCAATTCACATTTTTCAACAGTTTCAACTGATTGGTGAGAACCAGTAAGTGCTGACTGAGGCTTTCTATATAGTCCGCTGTCTCTGTACCCCATGAGCGTGTTGCTGGAACTTGATCTGGATGCAGAAAATAGTGAAGTTGGCATGTGAGAACAGGGGTGCACGAACTTAGGGCGTAGCCTCTGGAGGAGCCTGGCCTCTGAGTAGTGGGGCTGGTTGGTTAGGAAACATGTTAGTTTCTGGTGAGCATCCGGCTGAAACACTGGAGGTCAAAATCCTGAGATAGGCCATGCTCTGTGTTCCCCTCCCAAATCTTCATGATCCAGGAACTGGAAAGGGCGTAGGTAGGGGACTTCAGGACTGTGGTGGGTCCTGGGGAAGGGCCTGCTTGTAGTTACCTATTTTGAGTATCACTCCCGCTGGAGCCAGATTAAGCCTGTCTAGTAGTTTCAAGACCCGGTGATGCTTCTAGAATGGAAGTATGGAAGCTGGGCACTTGGAGCTCTGTTTGTTGATTATGTTGGTACGTGAATTCAGGAAGCCCTGTGCTAAGCCTGGATCCTGAAATGAGAAGATTTCACACAAGGGTCAGAGACTCTTGTTTGGCCTTGGACCTTTCTACTTGAAGCCCCCTCTTATTCTTACAAGGGCCCTGGCTTGGCTGTTGCACTATATGGTCACTCCTGTTATTATCAAAGACGGCTGTGGCTAGTAACCTTCGCATCGCTTGAGGAAGTGTGGATTAGAGCTAGGGAGAAAGCTGCAGGGCGGCTTCTGCCCGTTACGCCTCTGCCACCTCCCCTCTGCCATCGTCGGGGCACCATCATCCTGGGGCGAGTTGGGAATTTTTTGGACCTTAGAAATCCTGAAATCTTTGTGAGTCCAGGCTACGTCAGTTCCTTTCCTCTGCCATCTCTGCAGGATTCTGGAGGAGTAATTAGTTAATGTTTGCAGAGCACTTTGAAATGCTCAGATGAAAGGCACCAGAGAAGCACAAAGTATTATTATTTATTATTAGTCTGAACCGGAATGGGCAGCACGTCTTGCCTGAGCCAAGCCCGTCTTGCCTGAGCCAAGCCCGTTCCTTCTGCTGTCTTTTTCTGCCCAGCAAAACTGAAGAAAAGTGTGAGGGATTGCACTCAGTCATGCATCGTCTGTCTGCGACTGTGGCCAGGGGAGGTGGAGAAACACGGGTGCACAGTGGGTGCAGAGCAGGGGGCTCTCAGCCTGGGCATGACCAGGGCTTCCATGCCTGTGGGGTCTGGGGTGAGGTGGGGGTTTGCCATCGGTTCTCCTTGCCTATGCTCCGTGTATTGTGTTTTTAATTTCAATTTCCCTTGATTCAGTGGTATTAATGCTAAGGAATCTGCTTCCTGGGGACCCAGAGGTACTTGTGTCAAGAGAGTCTGGACTGAGAATGATCTTTTGCTGGGGTAGAATGTCCCAGATTGATTTATGTTGGCCTCAAGTATGTGTGTATCAGCATTTCATTTCTTCATAACATTTTGGCATGCTAAGGCAGGTACCCCGCAGCTCGGGGCAGAGCACGGCGGCCCAAGGGGAGCTCTCTGACTCTTTCCCCTTTCTTTCTTAGGCTGGAATTGAATTTATCAGCTGCCCGGGTTGGTGGGGGAGATGGGACTGGGAGGGGGCTGGGGAGGGGGGGAGGAAAGAAAATCCTTGGGCCAGTCCTTTTGGAAATGAGAGATTTGGTTTACCTTCTGCTTATCAGCAGAATGATTGGTACCACCCCTGCCCCCCCCCCCCCCCCCCCCGCAAAAAGAAAAAAAAAACCTTAGCTAGTCATTAATAAATAGCCCTGCTGCCCCCAGATCCTGACATCTTCCGAGACAGGAGCACCGTGTGAGCCCCCGGCAGCCTCTGCTGCTTGGTGTTCTGTAAACTAGATGGTGTCTCTTTGCCCCGAGGCTCAGAAACCCGGAGGACTGACCACTTCTTGAGGCTTATCTCCAGTTTGCAAAGAGCCCCCGGCTAGCAGGGCTGAGGATTCTTGTACCAGCAGCAGCCTCACCCCCAGCATATTACCTTCGACTCTTAGTCTCCTCTTAACACGGAACAGCCAGTAATACTCATATCCTAGTTTGCAGTGAAGCCAAAAATGGGTACATGTTTTCTATACCTGAACAATTTCTTGTAGGAACCGTGGATTTAGTTTATAAGACTTTCCTAAACTATGAGGGATTCGGAGTAACATCTGGGGCAGGACCTGAGAGTTTTCTGAATGATTTTCTCCATGAGCTGGGCACGGCTGCTTGAATGAAGGACCCATGCAGTGGGTGGAAGGAAGCGGGCGGTGTCCCATCTTACCCCTGAGGAAACGGAGAAATTGACCAGCGATGGAGAACTAAGCATCCTTCTTTCTGGTCCCTCCTCAGGTGCGCCTTTCAGCTGCCCACACTGTTTCCTTTGCCACTTGTACTTTAGCGGCGGAGACACCATGGGAATTCTTGGGGGAACCCTGCTGCTCTTGGTCCGAGCCTGGCTGGGAGGGAGGGAGGGGTGGGGATGGGGGTGGATATGACCCTTTGCATTTGAGCCGAGGGGAGGGCTGGCCACCTAGAGACACCCTCTCTGGTCACTGGGGATTTTCTCCCTTCCACCCAGCGCCCTCATGCTTGGTGGGCATGCACCTTGCAGAATCTCCTAAGAAAGCTTCTAGTTATTGGAGGAGCCAAGCATTCCTGTCCTGGTCACCTTATTTTTCAGAAAAACGACAAGAGGAACCAAATTTTTATTAAATCCCTTGCTGGTCCTATTAATTGTGTCTCATTTACTTTTCACAGCAGCTTTGCAAACATAGTATGTTTATGTTCATTTTACAAATGAGAAAATTGAGGTCCAGAGAGGTTCAGTGTAGACCTTTAGTCTTTGAAAATGCATCTTCTTTACAAACCAGAATTTTTGCAAAGAGGGCTGGAGAGAGCTGAGTAAGGTGGCATTGGAGCCATCCGCACATAATTATGGAGCAGGCCCAGTGCTTGGTGATGGAGGAACTGCTGGTCTCTAAGAGGCATTGAGTAATTTAATTCATCCCCCCCCACCCACCCACCCAAGTCCGTCTCCCATCACTGCTGAGGAAACAAATACATTTACATCATTACATTAGTGGTTGTGAAGATTCCATGACCTATGGAAAGCGTTTGACCAGTGCCTGGCACATAGCAGGTGCTCAATAAAGATTAGCCTCTCTCAAGATGTCGGAGGAGATTAAATTCCCTCTCTAGGGTATGTTGCCCTGTTAATCTCTGCTGCATTCTTTCTGTCCTTTAGGCTTTGAGAAGGCTGGGATGAGCGTCTTCTCGAGGTCCTCAATGTGTTGGTATTGAGAATGGGTGGAAGGTGGGTGGCCAGAGACTCAGCCATCCCTGCAGGCTTTATCCCGAGTCCTTTGTGAGAGCCTTGCTGGGGTGGACAGCCAGGCGTCTGTTTCTTTCAGTGTACACTTCCTGAGCACCTAGCATTTGCCAGCTGCGGTGCTAGGAGCTGGAGAGAGAGGTGAGCAGGACGTGACCTTGGGAAGGCAGCCATGAGAACGAGGAAGTGGAGTAAAGTTATTATGGGTGTGATGGTGGAAATCTGTGCCGCATCCAGATGCGACACAGGAGGGAGAGTGGGTTTCTGGGGCCAGTGGGACAGAGCACGTGAAACCCAGAATGGGGTTCTCTCTGTGACCAAAGCACCTTTGAAGAAGTCCTCAGGAGGGTCCAGGGGAAGCCATGTCTGATTGTGTCTCTGGTTTATTGGATGGGCCCACTGGTGGTTTTAGAGGCCCTTGAGTCCATTTGGAGAAGTGTGCAGTGGCTCAACCCCAGCAAACATAACCAGTTTAAATGTTACCAGACATGGTGGTCCCTTTCACCTTTTATGTCCTACATAAGTTACGGCTATCTGCTAGTTTACTGGAAAATATATTTTCTTTATAAAGTTTTTTCTTTAGGAGTAAAATGATGTGTTAGAAAACATAAAGCAACAAGAAAGAATGGTCTGTAATCCTGCTACTTGGAGAAAAAGCATTACCAAAGGTGGTTGATTTTTCTTTTTCAAAGTGGTAAGTAGACGAGTGTTTCGGATATATTGATTTTTCAGGTGTGCACGTGGTCACACGGACAGCCAGCATTTTTTCACGTGGGTTTCAGCCAGGCTTGACACCTGCCCCTTAACGAAAAGTAAACCCCTGCCTTATTTGTCTGCCAGTTTCCCTGTGGATTACTGTGGACAGCGTCGGGGGGAGGCAGGTTGACGTTATGTTAAAGACTTGACAACCCAGAAGCGCTCTGTTGGTTTCTTTGTTGTAACCTTCGAGCCAGCTAGCGACAGGCTGAAATGTCACCTTTGCCCTTCTTTAAAAGCAGGAGTAATAGGTGGTGAGTGGATGGATGACTCTTAAAATATTGGGAAGTGCTGTGGCCATAGGTGAGCTTTATAGAAGTTAGTTATGTGTGTCGTGTTCGTTTAACAAATGAATCTTCTGGCCCTGAAGATAATGAAGTTGGGGGGCAGCGATGCCACCTTACCACTCATCTGAGGGTCCCGGTCGCCCAGAACGTGCCTGGCCTACTGTAGGGGCCTGGCATGCTTTTTTGATATTGATACAGGCCTTGAGAGAGAGATGTAGCAGCTGCCATGCTGATGGGGAACCAGCTGAAAAGAAGGCAGCGGGTGTCCTCATGGAAGCCGGCAGAACTGCCGCCCCCTACCTTTACCCCCTCGCCGCGTGTGGATCCAGTCTGGTACTAGTGCTTTGTGCTCCTCTTTCCTGCCTGGAAATACGAGTATCCTGTACAGCTCAGAGCTCCCTCTTGCCCTCTCCTCACAGTCCCCTCCCTCTTCCCTCCCCCTTTCCCCTCCAGGGCTGGATACTGGGTTGGCTTTACCTGATAGGAGGGTGCTTTGCTGAGACCGTACCAGTAGCGAGTTCCCAGGGGCAGTGAGGCAACTGGATGCAGAGGCTGGTGCATTCCTCTAATAATAATAACTTGTGTGTTTATAGTATCTGATATTCTATTTTACAGTCTAAGTGCTTTTCAGATACCTTACTATTATCTTTAGTTTATAGATACACTAACCAGGGCTTGTTTGGGGAGACGGGCAGGGTTGTGGGGATAGAAGGAAGGGAACCAATCTTGATTGAATCCTGAAGCTCTGCTAGAAGCTGCCAAGCAGCTCCATCACGGTTTAGGGGAATCTTTGCATCCACCCTGTGAGGGAGGTGGATGAGGGGAAATTATTTTACAGTAACTGGGGGTCGGGGGAGCTGAAATCTCTGCTCACTGTCACATGGCAAGTTGGGTGAGAGCTGGGACTTGACACCCAGGTCACCTGACTCTTAGGCCCTGCAGATCTTTCTCTTCTGTCTCTAACACCCAGTATAATGCCCGGCTCCTGCATCAATAAATATTTGTCGAATGTTAAATGAGGCTTAAAGAGACCGTTCACACTTGACACAGGGGCACAGAGAGACACACGTGTTTTCTGCCCTCATAACCCTCACTTCCAAATCCTGTGACCTTGGGCTGGTTGCCTACGCTCTCCCAGCTCAGTTTCCTGAAAACTTATCTGAAAAATGGGTAAAGGACTTAGCAGAGGGCATTTCCTATAGGAAGAACACAAATATTAGAGGACTTCTACTGCTTATTGTTGTCTTTTCATTTTTCCGACCACACAGCTTCCCTTTTTATTTCTACCTCCTAGAAAATAAATTTCTGATGACAAACTGTAGTGTTGGATAATAACAACAACGAAGAAAGCATTCCTGACGTGATTACCAAAATCCCCAAATGTGACAAATGTCAACTTAGTAATAATAACGGTGGTCATGGAGCTGGCATTTATTTCTTGAGCACTTACCATGTGCTGGGTTCCACTACCTGGAGTCTTGATTTGGCAGCATCTCTGATTTGAAAGAGCTGTTGTAGCTCCCATTATATAGACAAAGAAACTGAGGTGCCCTGCCTGAAGTCTCTAAGGAACTGGGTGGTGGTCTGGGATTCCAGCACTAGAATTGGTCCGACTTCCCACTCTTTATAAACTGCACCTAAAACTTGACAACCCACCTGTGTTTGTTCTGAGCATTTTCGTCTCTCACTTGGCTTGTTTACAGCCTGGACGTTTGCTCTGCCCATTCTCGGAGTACATGGTCAGTGCAGGAGGAAACCCACACTGGTCTTTGGACTGAACCAGGGTGCCAATGGCTGATTCTTGTTTTTCTGCCTGACGGTGGTGAGCCAGGGGCACCAGGGAGGTCTTCAAATTTCCCTTTCCCCACTGTCTGCCCCTTCTTTAGGCAATGTTTTTAACAGGTGAGGTTTTAAATCTTACTGACATCTCTGAAGAAAGAGGAGAAAAAAAATCAAGACATGGCCAGGAAGAAAAGCTGTAGGGGTTTTTTTTTTTTCCGAGATTTTTTTTTTTCCTTTGCCATTTTTCTTTCGTAGGCACGTTGTAAAACCTCTCTTGGATGATGAGTTCGTGTGGTTTCTTGGTAGCCCTGGAGCAGCTGCTGCAGAGTCTGACCTAGTGCATTGCAGCCCCCTGTTCTGTGGGCCAACTTGTGCCTTGTGTGTCTGCTGTTTGCAGAGCATGAAAGGGAAGAATCAGAATTCTGTTAGGGTTGCAGACATTTAAGAAATCTCTTTAAGTTTGAGGGCCAGTTGGAGGGAAGAGATGCAGTGGCTTAGAACACGAGGCCTGCAGCTGAGCTTTGGTGTACCTAGTTGGAGACCAGACACGAAGGAGACCAGGCACAGTAACAGAGGAAAATTCCACTTGACCAGAAGGCTGGGAATGAATGTATTGGTGCATGGAGCGGGAGTAATCTGGAGAGGCGAGGCTGGTTCACTAGGGATGTTTTTAGTCACTTTGCTTTACTTCAGGCTAAGTGTTCCTTTCCCTTTAAGCATGAGATGATACCTGGGGATTAACTTTTTTGGATGGTTTAGAATTGTGCAGTAGCTCCAGGCGTTTTATTCCGCTGATACTGATTATGTTAATAACAATATCACAGCTAGCTAATAATATAATAGCATTTACTAAGCAGGCACCATATGGCAGGCACCGTGCCAAGCATTTGATCCTTATGAGAACTCGGAGATGGCTTTTGTGTGTATATTCCCATTTTACAGATGAGAAAACAAACGCTCAGAGAGGTGAAATCATTTGCCCAAGCTCCCCCTACTTTTAGATGGCTTGCTTTGGTATCTTCTCTTAAAGAACTCGATTTCTTTGAGTGTCAGCACTTGGCACGTATTAGGCACTCAATACATACTTCGGTGAGTGATCAGAGTTACGGAGCTGGGGTTTGAACCCCGGTCTGAGCTGCCTCTGCATGTGATCTGGGAACTTGGTCTGAGCGCGTGCAGGCCCCATGACCTCTGTTTTGCTGCTTTAGGTCCTCACAGTAGTAGATTCGATTAACCCAGTGGGGGCTCAGTGGTCCAAAGGAAGGGGAGCAAGGGGACTTTGGGGAGGCAAGAATAAGGCTCCTGGGGCACTTGGGCATTCAAGGCATAGCGTGAACTGTCATTCAGGAGAATTTGCTGGATTAGTGGTTTCCTCTCCATTTGTGGCAGCGTGTGATTCGCTGTGTGCCCTCCTCTCCCGCCCCGTGCCTGCAGAGGGAGTTGGGCGGACTCCAGAAGTCCTTTCAGATGGGACCACTGGTTAGTCACCTGTACTTGAACAGAGACTGAGCGGGACCTCATGAACTTGGCTTCCCCTCCTTGGGGCATGGGGAAATTTAGACAGCTGGGGTTGAATGCTCAAGGCAAAGCCCTTCGCCAGGGTACATAAAGACAGGAAGAGGGATATGCTTTAAATACTCGAATGAACCATTTCTTACTTTCCCATTTGCGTGTGGACAGTAATGGCGTGCCATTATCAGCCGGTCTGTTCATCCGGCACCCAACTCGACCAGCCTCTCTGTCTGTTGACTTCCTGCATTTATTACACAAAGTGCACGCTTCTCTTTTCTCCTTCTTTACTCCCTGCAGTGAGATTGCGTACTTCATGAGCATGAACCCCATTTGCCTTCTATCTCATACATCAAGTGGGTGTAGCTGTAGTGGTGCACGACCAATCACTCATACCCGTCCTAAGAGGGAGGTACTGTTATTATCTTCACTTTGCAGGCAAGGGTCAGGAGGCGTAGAGAGGTGAAGCCATTTGTCCAAGGCCCTAGAAGTACTAAGCCACAGATCCTGGATTTGAACCCAGGCATTCCAGCTCCTGGGCCTGTGCTCTTAACATTCTACTGGTCTGAATTAGTGAGGTTTTAAGTTTATTTATTTATTTTTAATTTAATTTTATTTTATTTTTAGTTAGTTAATTAATTAATTATTTTGGCTGCGTTGGGTCTTCCTTGCTACACATGGGCTCTCTCTAGTTGCCGGGGGCGGGGGCTAGTCTTTGTTGTGGAGCACGGGCTCTAGGCACATGGGCTTCAGTAGTTGTAGCACGCGGGCTCAGTAGTTGTGACTCGCGTGCTCTAGAGTGCAGGCTCAGTAGTTGTGGCGCATGGGCTTAGTTGCTCCGTGGCTTGTGGGATCTTCCTGGACCAGGGCTCGAACCCGTGTCGCCTGCATTAGCAGGCGGATTCTTAACCACTGTGCCACCAGGGAAGCCCTTAAGTTTATTTTGAACCAAGCTGCTTCTTCTAGAAGCTTCTGTCAGCTGACTCCACAGTGGGGAGATAAGGTGGTGACCTCTGTTCGCAGGGTTAGCTCAGGCTGGAAGAGAGAGAACAGGAGCTGGTTAGATGGGTAGAGGTACCCAGCCCTTTCTGGGGATCAAGCCCTCTTTGACCTGAAATCTTTAAGTTCAACCTGCCTCCTGCATCTTTGCTGCTGTCAAAAGACTGAGACCTGAAGTTCCTTCTCTCAGATTTCTGGGAGCTCTCGATGTGGAGATGGCCAGATTCCGTGGTCAGGGCTGGTTGGGATTGCAAAT
Source organism: Balaenoptera ricei (assembly GCF_028023285.1). Taxonomy (NCBI): domain Eukaryota; kingdom Metazoa; phylum Chordata; class Mammalia; order Artiodactyla; family Balaenopteridae; genus Balaenoptera; species Balaenoptera ricei. The sequence goes on along the minus strand of NC_082654.1, from coordinate 17,477,286 downwards.
AAACTGAAGCCTGGGAAACTTTCTTGCTATTAATAGTGCAGACCTTTGGGGGAGGGAATAACCAAACTTGATGCTGTTGGAATTGATTTTGCCTGTCCAGATGACATACTAATGAGCTAAGTGGTTAGCTTAGATCGTTACTGCTCCTTCCCCAGCCAAGTTCTTTTAAAGCCTAAAACCACAAAAGCAGAGAACAAGTTGATTTAGGGAGGCACAGTGGCCCTGTTGAGCAAGGGGAGGTGGTGAGCTTGGGCTTACACATGGGAGGGTGAATGTGGCGCTCAATTCAGAATGAGTTGTGTCACCTAACTCCGTTTCTTTACCTGGCATTCTTTTTTTTTTGAAACAGGAATTTGACTTGTTGTCTGGATATTTTTAAATTTAATTTTTATTTTATACTAGAGTATAGTTGATTTACAATGTTGTGTTAGTTTCAGGTATACAGCAAAGTGATTCAGTTACGCATATACGTACATCCATTCTTTTTCAGATTCTTTTCCCAAATAGGTTATTACAGATTATTGAGTAGAGTTCCCTGTACTATACAGTAGGTCCTTGTTGATGATCTATTTTATATATAGTAGTATGTATATGTTAATCCCAAACTCCTAATTTATCCCTCCCTCCACCTTTCCCCTTTGGTAACCCTAAGTTTGTTTTCAAGTCTGTGGGTCTGTTTCTGTTTTGTAAATAAGTTCATTTGTATCATTTTTTTAAGATTCCACATAGAAGTGGTATGATATTTTATTTGTCTTTCTCTGCTGTTGTCTGGATTTTTGATGGGAGTATTTCTGTCTCTTCAGTGCCTTTGGGTTATTTTGGAAAGTTTCTCTCCCAGCCCGTAGTGTGTCAGAGAGTACGCTGTCAACCGATCTCTCTCTCCAGGGAGAAAGTCTCTGTAAAACAACCCCGAGATCCCTATCTCTTCAAATCACCCACTTTGATTGTAACATCCATTGTTCTGCCCTTTGCTTCCTGGCATATTCTGGTCTCTCTCGCTGTGTACAATTAAAAACACAAAAGAGCCCTCTCTGTCCCAAGTGCCCGGAGTATCCCAGTATCTCACAGGAGTCTTTGGAAGTGGACAGAACTGTATTTCCTTCCCCAAATGAGGTGATTGTGCTCGAAATACCTCCTGGTAGTTTATTAGAGGAAACCACAGGCTGGGGTCAGAGGCAGTTCCTCCTGCCTGCAGCCTGCTGTCTTGCCTCTTCTTTCTAGATCTTTCTCCCCCCCCCCTCCCCGCATTGATCCTACCCCCCAGTGGTATGCTCTCCCATGGGGGCAGCCCTGCTTCTTTCTCTGCAATGCTGTGGAGTTGGAGCAGAGCGGCTTGATGGCGACCTGTCCTCACTCGTCCCTCTGGAACGTGAGGAAGGAATGTGGGGTGTGGACCTCCTTGAGTGACTGGGATTCGGCCAGTGGAGTCCGCTGGCGGACGAGAAGGGTGTGGGCAAAGGCAACTATTGTGTGAGGCTCCTCCGGACAGAAAGCCTGCCTTCATCTTTTACTGTGCTTAATGGACAATTGAGACATTCAGCCCATGTCTGAAAGGAGAGTGGGCCGGAATGGTCTCGAAGACCTCCCAGACGAGGGCTTGTAGGAGCAGCAAATAGAGGCAAGGATTACCAACAGGAGAAACAACTGGGGCTGAGTCCTGGGAGAGAATGTTTATTTCCTTGCTCTCTAGGAGGGATTTGGAAAGAGCCATAATCCTGGGTTAGGAGTAATTTGTTACAGCAAGATGATACTTGAGTGGCAGGCCGCTTCTGGCTGAGGCAGCAAGACTTGTGTGCAGGGGGGTCGGGGGGCCTCCAGAAGGTCAGCCTCACTAAATCTTCCCCCTGGCTCGGGGGTTTGTTCCTCCCCAAGCAAAATTAACCAGCACCGCTGCTTGACCTTTCGGCTTCCTGGGTGTCACATTACGAAGCGTCTCCACATGATTGTCACAGCTAGAATCGGACAATAAAAATTCGGACAGGGAGACCTTGCTGGAGCCACTGACCTCTTTCAGATGTGACAAGAGGGGGGAAAAAAAAATAAAAAAGAAACGCAGCCTGCTTCATGGTTTCAGTTGGAGTTTGAGGACCGGAGCTGAGGTCTGTCTTGCATTTGGTTCCTACGTGAACTTGACTAAAGCACGTTCATTGGTTGCTTGTTGGTTGCCAAGACTGCTGCTGTCTCTCGTTGTCATGGAATGGGGGGAAGAAATACAGAATAGGGAGGAGGCCCCATATCAGAAAAATCCAAGTCTCGAGAGCTCCCGGCCGTGGAGAAAGGAAGGAATTTTTTAACGTTCTTGATTTTAATATCTGCTGAGATCGGATCATGCATGCATTTAAAATAACCCTTCCGGGTCATCAGGACCCTGTTACTCTCTGGCTTCGTACCTCTCTCTCAAAGGTCATCTGATTGGCTACGTCTCTAACCGTGTACCTGGTAGACCTGTAACTTCTGGCTTTTAAATCCTCGGTGAGTTGGAGGAAAAAATAGCAAATCTTAAGTCTCTGGAATCTTATGTAATTCTTTTCCCTTACTTCATTTACACCATTTATCCTTTGAGTTCGGAAGGATGGTGGAGAGGTCGGTCAGGAGATTTTAGACAAGCAATTCCATGCCCATTTTTTGGATGGAGAAACTGAGGTGAAGAGCCACCCTGACCTGCCCGAGGTCGCAGGACAGTGGAGGATGGAATGTAGCGTTCAGGTCTCTGAACTCCCTGTGGTTCTGTTGACTCATCTGCTCTGCTCTATTTGTTTTTAGCCACGAGCCTTGAAGCAGTTAGCACACACTCCTCTTCATCAGTCCCATGATCTTCACTGGCACTTCTCACCCAGGGTATTCCATGCTCTTTATGTTTCTCACGAAGTCTTGTTCACCTGCCATGGTAACATTCCTTCCCCAAGATCCAACGCCAGCCAAAATCACATTTGGAAATTGTTTGTTTCCCAAGAAACTTTGGAGGGTTTGCTTTTTTTAAAAAAAAAAGAATAGGTTCACTTGTTTTTTGGTTCCTCCTTAGGCATTATGGGTGGGGTCTGTGTATTACGTGTCTGTTCTCTCCTACCCCACTTGTCTCTGAAATGAGTGTGAAAACCATCAAGTGACTTTTTTTTTTTTTTGTAATTCATTTAAAAAACAGATCTAATTCACATACTGTAAAACTTACTCATTTAAAGTATACAATTCCGTGGGGTTTTAGTATATTCATAAGGCTGTGCAAGCATCATCACCATTTCCAGGACATTCTCGTCACCCCAAAAAGAAACTCTGTACCCACTAGTGGTCACCCCCTAATCCTCCATCCCTCTACTGCCCGCCAATCACTGATTTACTCGCTGTCCCTATGGGTTTGCCTATTCTGGATATTTCATATAGAAGGAATCATACCATATGTGACCTTTTTTGTCTGCCTTCTTTAAGTTAGCATATTTTCAAGGGTCATCCACATTGGAGCATGAGTCAGTATTCATTCGTTCTTATTGCCAAGTAATATTCCATTGCATGGCTACACCACATTTTGTTTATCCATCCGTCAGCTGAGACTTGGTGTGCCCTTATCTCAGCGTGCTCCATATTCTGAGCTCCCTTGATGCCCACACTTGGACCCTGAGCCGCTCCACGGATTCCAGCCTCTTCTCCTGGTCTTGAGGTGCCTGCATCCACCTCGGCATGCTTGTAGGAGAGCAGGTGGTAACATTGGTAAACATTCCAATTAACTGGACTGTACTGGGCCTTTTTATAAGAAGCACTAAGAAAAAATGTGGTGACCGCAAGTTTGACTTGAAAATGAGAAGATTGTAAATGTTTCTCTGCCTAAAGTTGGGTTGTGTCAACCACCGTCTGGGGGGCCGTGGGGAACGAGCTGGGGCTGCCTTGCCTGGAGGCTGAGGACCAGGCGACCTGCTTGAGCAAGACGGGGGCGGGGACCAGGGCTCCTCCTCTCCTTTCTTCTAGTGGCTTCACGTCCACTAGACATGGCTCAGAGACTTGGGTGCTTACAGCAGGACTGACATTTCTTGGAATCCACAGCCTTTCTGTGGGGAAGTCAATCTTGAAGCTGCCTGAAGAGTGCGAGATGGCAAGTGGCGGGGGGGGGCTTTTGGTCAGGACAGGGGGACACCCTGTCTCTGAGGCTGGTTTCCTGCTGGCTGTCTGTGTAGGGGTGGTGGCTAAGTCACTTAATTTCCTGTGCATCTTCTCTGCCCTCTCCTGGGGGACACCCATTGCCCATTGCACTCAATTCTGGCCTGAAAATACCAAAACTCTACATTCTGGTTCAGAATCCCTAGTAACTGCATGGCTAAGTCACTTAATTTCCTGTGCATCTTCTCTGCCCTCTCCTGGGGGACACCCATTGCCCATTCCACTCAATTCTGGCCTGAAAATACCAAAACTCTACATTCTGGTTCAGAATCCCTAGTAACTGCATGACTAAGTCACTTAATTTCTGTCTGCCTCACTTTCTCCTCTTTTAAAATGGGTTTGGAGATTATCTGCACTGACCACTTAAAAAAGGATGTGACAGTCAATTTAGAGGTTTGAAAGAGCCTTTGAGAAAGGAAGGTGGAATCTGCATATCCTCAGGGTGCTCTGTGTTGATGCTGCCCCAGCACTGATCACTTATGCTAATGCCTGACCCATCAGAGTCGCCTGGCAAGTTGGGAAAAAGAAAATACAGACCCCTGGGCCCCCTCCCAGATAGTTTGATTAAGCAGGTGTACAGTGGGTCAGGAGAAAAGTCTCCCTCTAAACAAACCAGTGTGGTTTGGGAGCCTGGGACCATGTCACGGTCAGGAACTAAATCTTTTTTCATGATGTTTCTCTTACCTTTCTTGTGTTAGTCCTTGTACCACTCATTAGCTTACTGTCTTAGTGGCTGGGTCTTAGATGACTTTTCTAGGCCTCAGAATACGTAGTCCACACTGGACACAGAGCATATGCTTTGTAAATGCTGCAGGAATTCATGTGTTAGAGCAGAGGGGGTTTTTGAGGTCATGTTCCCAATTTCCTACTGTAGACTTAGGCCCAGAGTGGGGAAGAGGTTGCCCAGTGAAGAAGTGAAATCGAAGTGATTACCCAGCTAGCAGCAGAGCTGGGCCTGGAAAGTAGGTTTCCAGACTCTTTTCTCCCAGTGTGCTACTCCCAGGAGCACACAGTCATAATTTTCAGATTGATTTTTTCTGGAGAGTGGAAGGGAGGCCTTGCCCCAGTCTAAGGGGGCCCATCCGGGTTTGAGAGGAAGGGCCCAGTGACAAACTTTACAGCTTGTGCTTCCATGAGCTGCTATCCCATAACCTTCCTGCAAAACCACTGACCTGGCGAATGCAAAAATATCTCAGGGACCTGGGTGTTGAATAGTTGGCGAGGTAAAGAAAACAGTGAGTCCCAAGTTTTGGTTATTGGATTTTGTTTGTTTCTTTGTTTGTTATTTGCTTGTTTTGCTTTGTTTCTCCCTTACTACCTTCCTGTTCTCAGGAGCTCTGGTAGAAATAATTTTCTGGTGGCCTTGGAGGAAAATAGTTGAATGTTTGCCCAGTGACCTGTGGGGGGGAGAAGGGAGATGGTAGATGATGGAAAAGGATCCCTTTGGGGACACTGTGAGGCGTTCCCTGAGCCGTGCCCTTTGAGACACTGATCCCTGCTTAGAGTTCAGATGAGGATGTCTCACAGTTGGTTGATAAGAAACCCAAGGAAGGTGGAGGGGAGTTGTAAATTACGTCAGGATGAGGTCGAAACACGCTGGTGACCTGCAGCCCTGTGCACCAAGAGGCTGCCAGCTGACCCGGGGACCTCAGGCAGGCTGAGGCTGCTGTGCTGGCCCTAGTGCCCTCCTTGTCAAATGTTGGTTGTACCTTCCTGACTGTTTACTTCGTAGGCTTGTTGTGGATGTGGTTATGAACTGTAAATACTCTCTGAATGTGAAGTGATGCTATTAGGACCCTTTAGTCTTTAGTTGTTATGATTAAGAGCAAAAAGATTAACTGTAAGGATTTCATTTAAAAATCTTATAAACCTAGAGATGATCATACTAAGTGAAGTGAGTCAGACAGAGAAAGACAAATAGCACATGATATCACTTATGTGTGGACTCTAAAAAAATGATACGAATGAATTTATTTACAAAACAGAAGCAGACTCACAGACATAGAAAACAAACTTATGGTTATCAAAGGGGAAAGCAGGGCGAGGGATAAATTAGGAGTTTGGGATTAACAGATATGCATTACTATGTATAAAACAGATAAACAACAAGGACCTACTATATGGCACAGGGAACTATATTCAATATCTTGTAATAACCTATAATGGAAAAAAATCTGAAAAAGAATATATATATACACACACACACATATAACAGAATCACTTTGCCATACACCAGAAACTAACACAACATTGTAAATCAACTATACTTCAATTAAAAAAAAATCTTATAACAACCAACCCATAGAGAGAGAGGATAAAAAAGCTATTAAATTGTTGTTTTGCACAGATGCCTTGCTTGCCCCTTCCCTCCCCGCCCCTTTGCCCTTTTCCCCGTATTCTTTTTATGTTGAGAAATGGGGTAGTGACTTTAAGGGGAACGTTTCAAAGTTCCTGTTATGTTGGTTTCATTGAGGGAGGGAGGGAGGGAGGGAGGGAGAGAGAGAGAGAGAGAAGAGAGAATCAATCTTAACATCTTACTGAACTTTTTCTGTAGCTTTTTCCTTCTCCAAGTTCAGCCTTCTGAGGTCTTTGGTTTTCTTTTCCTAAGTAACTAGAGTATATACTCACTTATGCTAAATCCCAAGCAGCAGAAACCACATGTTCCTGAATTTTCTTTTTCTGTGCAGTCATGCTTCATAGGCAAATAATGCCTCTTTAAACAGAACCTCTATCTTAGGTTCTCAGTGGATTTTCAAAAGAAGAAATTACTGGACTATGTTTTAACCTAGGACAAAGCAGCCTAATCTCCTATACCCTCTGCATCTGCAGGAAAATTGATCAAAGCGGTTTTATAATTGTGGCCCCTGATGATCCTGCAGGATTCTGGAGCCTTCTGAAATGGTTTCACAGAGTTTCTGCTATTTGGTATATGTGATCACTGCTAACTTTTGGAAACCGGTTGATACCTATATGTTTTAGAGTATTAAATTAATCACAGCTTCTTATATTTCAACCATGCTGGGTAAATTGGGGGTCCCTGATCTCCAGGGCAAATTATTTATTGATAGAAGATGGGCTGGATTTTCCATCTTCCAGTTCTGAGAAATGAAGAAGGTTTAGAAAGTGACAGCCAAGGATGTTCTTTAACAGACCTACGTGTGTAGATGTGTATTAGGGTTGAGCCTCATAATATGAGGTCCTGAAGAAGTGTGTGTGTGCCGTCAGTGTTAATATTTGGCTTCCTGTTGTCTCACTAAGTTTTCCTATTTTCCAAGATCTTAGGATGAGGGGCTTCTGGTAGCCTTTTCTTTTGTAAAGTTCAGTGATGTGAACTTAAGCATGGTTTTACCCCTTCCAGAGTAAAGTTTTGTAGTAGAGTTGGCCCGGTCCATGATGAGCCTGCCGGGGGGAAGGTGGGAGCAAGTTACACTGCAAGGGAGGAAGGATGAATGAATTTGGACGTGATAGGCCATGGCTGGCAGTACTCTCAGTGTGGGGTGTTTAGGCAGAGTATTTACTTTCCATTTTATAAGAAACACAACTTGTACAGCTTTCTGGCACTAGTGAGTTAGGAAGCCCTTGCGGTCCAAATCTACCATGAGGATGGTTTCCAATTAATTTGAATTCTTGTAAAATGGATTTTCCTAGGAAAAAGCACCCCTACTGAGAAATAGCTTGGACTGAAGAGGATGTTTTGTTGTAGGCGTTTTTGTATTTAGGTAAAGAATGCATATCAGGCTGGGAAGGGGAGCAAGGCCTTCAAAGTGTAAAAATCAGCTCTTTTCTGGGTGATAGGCTTTCTATGGGGCTGTTTTCCAGAAGAGACTGGTTTCATCTCCATTGAACAGTCTGTTCAGGTCCCACGGTGCCCCTTTTCCCACCCTGAACCCTGCATTTTGCCCAAGCCGGGGGCTAATGCCATCTGTTGGTGGCAAACAGGGTTGGCACAATGTGGGCTTAATTCCAGCGATGTGATGTGTGAAGGAGTTCTGCAAGAGAGGAGCTTCTGAACCTAGAAAGTTGATCCCAAAGCATCTGGGGCACGTCACCCCTGACCTGCGGAATTTCTGCCTGATGCTCTTCTTTTTTTAAAAATAAATTTATTGATTTTATTTATTTTTATTTTTGGGTGCGTTGGGTTTTCGCTGCTGCGCGCGGGCTTCCTCGAGTTGCGGCGAGCGGGGGCTACTCTTCGTTGCGGTGCGTGGACTTCTCATTGCGGTGGCTTCTCTTGTTGCGGAGCACGGGCTCTAGAGCGCAGGCTCAGTAGTTGTGGCGCACGGGCTTAGTTGCTCTGTGGCATGTGGGATCTTCCCAGACCAGGGATTGAACCCGTGTCCCCTGCATTGGCAGGCGGATTTTTAACCATTGCACCACCAGGGAAGCCCCCTGCCTGATGCTCTTCTGTGGTGACTCCCTGACATGTGATGCATTGCTAGTGTCTCCCGGGAAGTGGACACGAGAACTTTTGGACACGCGAACCTTTTCCAGTCAGAATTGCTCAGGGATTTTCAAACTTCCATTTTGGAAGAAGGGATGGCTATTTCCGTTGAGATTGTGGTCTAGTGGTTGGACCTTGTGACTGGGAGTCACGGCCAGAGAGCTCAGATTCTTTTCCAAGCTTTTGCCCTCAAACTTGAGTCTGCCAATGACAATTCCATCCAAAAGGTTGCTTTTGGGCCAGTGAACATGCTTTTCTATGTGATGGTGTGTGGCTGTCCGAATTTAAGACCCAGTGAAGGAATGAGTTCTGTCTGACATGACTCAGGTATCTACACATTCAGTCCCTAAGCCAGGGATGGCAAATTGTGGCCCACGGGTTAAAGCTGTCCCGCCTGCCGCCAGTTTTTGTACAGCCTGTGAGCTGAGAACGGTTTTCATTATTTTTAAATGGTTAAAAAAATCAAGAGGGGAATACATATTTCCTGACCCAGGAAAATCATAGGACGTCCACATATCAGCATCTGTAAATAACGTTTTTGGAACACAGCCATGACATAATGCATACGTATATTGCCTGTGGTGGCTTTTGTGTTAGAACAGCAGAGTTGGGTAGTTGGGACAGAGATTGTGTGGGCTACAAAGCTTCAGATTATTTACTATCAGGCTCTTTACAGAAAAAGTTTGCCAACCCTGCTCTGAACAAATAAGGGGGTGGTCTCCATGTGCCCGGCCGTCTATGGAAGGGAGTGAATGAAAGCAGGTACCAGGAAGCTGCCTTGGTGTTGTATCAAGGATGTGGGGTTTCCCGGCAACTTCATTAGCATCATCGTTGTTGTTCTTTGAGTTGTCCTGTGTGTTTAGATAATACATTTGTACAAAGACCTCCCAGCAGCCCCTCCTCGCCAGCCTTGTCACGGAAATGGGACTCATGGAGATGGGGATGCCTTTGGGGGGAGCAGGTCCTGTCAGGTCCCCTTGAGAACCTGCCGATCACCAGGAACATAGATCTTGGAGGGGGCTTCTGACTTGGAAGACCCTCCCCATTTGCCTTTCCTTTTCCTTTTTTATTGGGGAAGGTGGCGTAGGAGAAATTAGAGCTACATACCTTCTTCTTTTTTGCTGACAATTCAACAGGCCTTTAAACCACCTTGATTCCTCTCAGGCCGTTGGTGGTGTATATATTGAAGACTTTGCCCACAGGTCCAAAGCTTAACTTAAGCTTCCTGAGATATGTCATAAAATATGACTGGGGCGGGGGGAACCCTAGTGGTCCTTGAGCAGAACATTATTATGAGACAAAGGATGAAATGCTTAAGCCAAGATGACCCTATTTACTTATTTATTTATTTTTACAAATGAAAGTTGCGTAGGCTCCATTTCAACAGTTCTCACTGCAGGAATTCCCACAGCCCCATTTGATTGCCGTTTGTTGAAAAGTTTAATGTTTTTGTAGGCAATTCCTAATTTCTACGTTGAGCAGCCTAAAAGGAAGGGAGCCTGGAGCCCGGTGTTGCTTTTATAGTGGGATGGTGGGAACTTTTTTTTTCCCTTCCCCAAAAGGATATAAAACTGAAATTGAACTGTTGGGAAAATGTGGCGTGGCGATCCAGCCCTTTCATAAATCCGAGGTGCCCCCTCCTTCAGGTCTTCCTTTAGGACCCAACAGAAGAGAATTTCCTGCTGCTAAATGTCTCCAGGAAGGAAAAGATTTTCCTCTGGGCTATAATAGTACCTAATTTCCTTTTTCTTCCCTTTATTTATTTATTTTCCCTATTAATAAGGACCAATTGTAGAAGATGAAGGAACCTGGGAAACCCATCACTTTTGCAGGAGGTTAATAACTTCCTTTAAAAAATCCTGGCCTAATACTTCTTTCCCCAAAAGGAACCTCGTCAGCTTGAGTGCCAGTCAAGGCCCAAGGGACGGGCACAGATTTGCGGGGACCCAGCGGTTCTGTGGGATCGAGTTGCAGTGGGACAGAGAGGTTTGAGGCTGTCACTGTGGAGTCGCTGCGAGTCGGCGGGGCGGGGGCCGTCTTCCCCGCCATCTGGATTTGGTTAGCTCTCTCTGGGCAGCAGGGCCGAGTCTCATTTCCTCCAACCAGTAATGTTATATAGGCAGTGATCCTGGGCTGCCCTAACATAATTGAAAATTATGTGTATTGTAGGCTCGGAGCGCTGAAATGTAGGCTCATAAAAATATGTGGTGCAGGTAGCCTGCGGAGATTGGCTATGGCATACAATGAAGCTTTTATGTAAAGTAAGAATTATAAGTCTCCGCGTGAATATTGCATCATGGGTATGATCATTTTTGGGTGGGGTCCTCAGGGCAGGCCTGTCACCTTCAACAAAGCCTAAATCTCCTCATTCTGGGGAGCTGGTATTTGGAGACAATCAAATCAGTTTTGCAGATGGCCAAAGACGAAAACTTGTCCATGAATCGAACCCTCACCACTGAGGGCAGAGGGGGGTGTAGGTGTGTGGCGACTCAGCTTGGCATGTTTCTTCACAGGTTTTCATGTGATGAAGAGGTGAGTGTTGGCGGGAAGTCCATTTTGGTTGGCCTCAAGGAAATGACCCTGTTGAGTGGTTTTGACCAATGAGGCCCATATATTTACGTGGTGAGGGAGAATGGGAAGAAGTAAGGGTGAGACAGGGCAGACTAGACTCCCATAGCCCGCTGGCTCGGGTTATGGGGCTGAGGGAGACCATGGAAACATTTACTTCAGTGGCTCTTAATTTGGGATGATGTTGCTTCCGGACAAATATTCGGAAATGGTTTGATTAAAAGGGTCACCGGGGGGCACCTGCTGACATTTCCTGTCTGGGCTCCCAGAATCCTACAAGTCCCTTGGTGCCCCTCACCCATCCCCTTCACAGCTAGGACAACTCCTTCAGTTTAGAGATGAGAAACTGGAAGGTCTTCTGGTGAGTTACCAGAACTCGTAACCAGGTTTCCTCACCACAGGAGGCTTCTAGGTAAAAGTTCTGAAGTGGCAGAAGTTGCTCCAACCCCGTCTAGATCTAGGTTGTTACCGTGCAGTTTGGCAGGTAGCTCGTGGGTCAGGTCTTCCAGCTTTAGGTATCACCGAGTTTGGTTTTAATTTGCCGGAACAGTCGTGTCTTGGAGGAACCCATGGGAAAGAAAGCTTGTGGATGGTTTTAGCTCTTCATTTCATTTGGGGGTGGAGCAAACCCTTCTTTCTTTCTGGACTGCCCTTTGCCATCCTTTTTCTTTCTGTCTGAATCCTTCTGACTTGACAAGACCTACTCTGTGCAGCCTTTCTCAGTCTCTTTTCTCAGAAATGCCACCTTCTCTCCAGGCCTTCCCCGGGCACGTTCCCTGAGTCTCTGTCAGAGCTTTACCACATTCTGTCTTGACTTACCTGTGGTGAGTTGGCCCCTTCACGTGTGCCTAGGTTCTCTGAAGGAACACTTCATTGTCTTTCCATGATGCTTCACAAGAAGGCTGTGCATGAGGCAAGCTTTAATCCGTGTTCCTCAAGTAACTTTTCTGTAGAATTAGTAATAAAACTAGCTGCTGGAAAGATCAAGATGGCGCCTTCATCAATTGGCCTTTGGAGGTACAAAGGCTAGTGTTGATGTCCTTGTTAAAATCTTAGCATCGTGTCTAAGTTTTGTTTGGTTGTGAAATGAAACTGGTGTAACGTCACCAACAAAAGTCAAGATCTGGGAGTCGCTTATACATGTGCTAAATATCTCTGTGACCGGACAGGCCGCCTTCCCTCAGTTTCCACGATCTGCATGATGAGCAGCTGGGTCAATTGATTGTTCTCTGAAAGCTGAGATATCACTTTGGACAGAAGTAGCTCTCTTGCTCTTGTGCCACGTGTTCATTTTCTACCTCGGAGAAGGACTCATTTGGCATATACCTTTATTTTTCTGTCTGTGGTAAACCTGTGTGTTAAGAATTTCTTTGGCCTTTTGAGATGAGTGTAGAAATTGCATCGTGCCCTGTCTGTGCATCCCTTAACAAAGAAATATTTTTCTTTTATAAGCTTTGGGGTTGGATGAGGAATTCCATCCTCACCTTACTCAGGTAGCTTCTAGTAAAGGACAGCTGCACGTATATACTCAGCTTTCTTGAAAGTGAAGGATGATGGCATTTTAGAAATGAAGGTTGTTGAAAGAGCAGATTCGGAATTGATGGTCTCCCAGGGCACCTCTGGCCTGCGGCTCCATTTGCTTTCTGATGTGTCCTGTCTCTTCTTCTCTCTCCTCCCTCCCCACTGCTCTTCTCCAAATGAGTAATATTAATGGCATCATTTTATCTGAGGCCACCCTGTAGTTTGAATGTAAAGACAAAACTAATTGCTAATAATATTGATGTTCTATGCTTGTACCTGTTGGACGTGAACTCTGAGGAAGAATCTGTCGGGGTTGCATGATTTTTCTCTTGTCATTGATGTTGCTGTCATTTGCATGCTTTCAAGTTTTTTCGGTGTCGTTATCTGCACGCTTCTAAGTTTTGCAGTTTCTGATCCATGTGTCATGGTAGCTGTTTTGCATTTCTTTTCTAAATTCATTTTCCATGTTCTTTTTGTTTGCTCCCTCCAGTATCTTCAGATGAAATGGCCACTGCTTGATGTCCAGGCGGGGACCCTCCAGAGCAGACAAGCCCTCAAGGATGCCCGTTCTCCGTCGCCGGCACACATTGTTGTAAGTGACCTTACAGAGGCATTTGCTTCCTTTATTGCGGGGAGGTAAAATGCTCTTTTGTTGATAACAGGCCTTGTTTATCAGTTTTTCTTTCTTTAAAAATAGTTTTTTGGGGCATATTCTTGGATATGATTTAAATCTAGAAGGTACTTGTTTTCTGCTATTGGACCTTAATGATTGGTATCTACCTGGAAATGTTCCCACCACCCTTTTCTCCTAGTATTGGGTTAGAATCTAGCTGTGTGGATTCCAGTTAATAGGGCACAATCACCATGGTGTGGGGAAGACTGGAAATGGTATTAAAGCAATTTAAAAACTATAATACCCCAAATCTTTCCTGAAAAAGTCATTTAGGGGAGGTGAGTTGCAGAGCAGAGAATTAGGCAACTCCAAAGGGAAAGCCTGGATTTGAGACTTTCCAGTCTTACCCCCTGCACCGCCCCCCACCGGCCCAAGCAAAACACTCACCAATTTATCCTAATTATTGGAAAGGAACAATCTAGACTGACATCAGAAAATTTTCATTTGGGCTAATTGATTGTAAACGTAGGGTACAAGTGAACTTGGAAAGGCTTAAATTTAATCTGTACATCCATGGCTTTGAAAGCATGTGGGTTTAATACAGAAAACATTTGTTTGTACTACTAAGAGACAACAACATAAAGTGTGTGTCTACACATTTTTAATGCACTTTCTTAGGATTTTGTAGGCTCTGAAAGTGGAATTTATAAATTAACCTCTTGAGAAGATAGCTCCACCTTATTAGAATATTCTCTTCTATATATTTATATCATGAGTTGGACTTCATACTTTTGAAATAATTAATGGAACACATTTTTATAATGAATCCGTGACAGAATTATGCAAAGCACAAAACAATTCATGTGTTTTTCATTTAAGTATCACAAAATGTTATCCATTAATATATTTTGCCTCTGTTACTTTTAATTTCTAAAAACGGCAAAATAATTTTCTTAAGTAGAAAAATCTTAAGACACATTGTGTCAAGTTTCAGGCTAACTGCCTCCTTATTTTGTAGCTTGCTATAACTGAGTATATATTATTTAATGAATTTTGCCTCTGTTATATGAATATTAAATATATATGTGTGTGTATATATCACAAAATAATTTATTTCCATAAAACCACTTCTTTGAGTCATCATTTGTGAAGAGGTCTTACGAATTCTTATATTATAAATGAGGCATGTAGAAAGAAGGTTGACATTTTCCGGAAGCTTCTTCCTTCCTTCAACCCCACAATAAAACAGATGCTCATAATCACACATGCTCTTACAATGCTGAGATTTCAGGGCTGGAAAGTAACCTTAGATCAGCTAGGCCCTACCTGCTCTCAGAAAAGGAAACAGGTCCAGAGATGCCTTAAGTGAATTGCCCAATGTCACACGCTGAGTTAGCGGCCAGAAAACGGGAACTGGGCCCAGTTCTCTGCTCTCTTTTACTGTTCCCTCCTAAGGGAGTTGAAAGTAACTTTCCGTGGCTGGTTCTGTTTTGCTTACTCTAAATTGGCTCATTATTAGGGACAGTGTCATAGGCATAAAGAAGTTGTTGACTTGGGGTTCTCATGCAGGTTTCTCCTAGAAAAATGAATGCCATGTAAAAAAATATTTTAACAATACGCAAAGATTGGTTTCCAAGTCCTTGAGGGGACAATAAGGAAGCCGGTCTGTTTCACTTTTCCTGCCTCCCTGAATTTCCCAATGGGGGTCTAGGTTTGAAATTTATTTTTCTGCTTTTGGAAATGCTGGGCAGGACTCGCCCACATGGTTTTTTTTTTTTTTTTTTTTGGAGGCACAGGGAAGGGACATTATCTTTAAAATCTCTTGGAGGCTTTTTCTCTCTTGAGTCTGGGGAGAAGATGCAATTCTTAGAAGTGGTTCCAAGCGGCCGCAGCCCCTCTTGGGTGTGGCCTGGAGGTGAACCACCTCTAGGCTGGCAAGCGTTACCCCTCCCCCACTCCCCCCCCCCCAAGGAATGGGGTTTGTCCATTTGGAGGGAGGTAGATGACTGCCCCCCCCCATCCCCCCCCCCCCCCCCCCCCCCGCCCCTCAGATCCCATAAGGGCAGTTGCCGCAACTTAGGCCTTAAGCACTTTGTTTTCTCATGTATAAATTACCAATCAGGGAGCTGGTGAAACATTTTTCCAGAGCTGATGTGGGTTTTGGCAGGGGGCGTAGTGAAGGGACTTGGGCTCCCTTTTCCTCCGCTGTTGACGGGGAGGTATGCTGACCATAGCAACCACTGTGGGGCCTACACCGGCGTTCTGACGGAGACCCTTGTCCGAAGGAGCCACAGCGGGCAGCTGTAATGCCATCTTCTGTGCATTCTGCTCTGCTCCTGGGGACCTGGGGCGTGGCACTGCACAGAGGTTATGGGGTGGTGGTGGAGGGTGGACTCTGGGAGCTGGAGAGGGGAGCCATGAACTTGGACAAAAAGGAAACTAAATTCGTGAAATACTTAATGCTTGTGGCAACTGAATGGTGTCTCTGGTTATATGAGTCAGCCCTGTAATTGTACATTTCTGCAGTCTTCACCTGACACCAGGGCTGAGGAGGGGGTGTGGAGGTGGGAAGGGAGTTGGAAGAGGGAGAATGGGAACATAGCGGGGGAAGAAAGTCTGGAGGTTGCTGACCTCGGGGTCACGTATAGTTTTGGGGGATGGAGGAGTTGTATACCTTGGGAGTATAAATTTATGACACCTTTTCACTGGACGTAGGGCAATGTGTCGACCCAGACCAGCTTGGCAGGTACGGTGTATCTGTATTTGTACAGGGGGCATTCTGGATTGTGGCTGGTGTACCATTCGGGTCTCTGTATAGCTCAACATTGGCCAAAAGACTCTGGTTCTCCTTCAGATTCTCTGATGAATGGCTAACTTTTCTCGAGACACTGGGCTCTTCCTCACTTTTTTGTTTTTTATTCTCTTGAATAAAATGTTGTCACATCACAGTGTTTCATCAGACCTGTTTCAAAATAATTGCCTGAGGATTGCTTCCTAGTTTCTCCGAAATTTGGATTTATTGTAATTTCTGGACCAGGCTGTTTCATAATTATTTCTAATGTTTTATTTTGAAACTAGAGAAGTGTCCAGTGTTTGTTACTAACCATTATAGAGACTATAGCTATCACAGGTTGCTAAGAAAATAACTTTCCCTGGTACCCATGGGGGTAGAATTTTCAGATGGAAATTTAAAGCATCTTGTTGGCATATTTTAATCTGACTGGATTTTTTTTTCTCATGTGGTATGTGGGTTACCACATTGTAAAAAAATGAATGTGTAGATTAAATGTTCTTAACAAGTGGAGTTCAATCGATCAAATAATATTTATATTAAGAAGCAAGCCCTACAAAGTTTAGTTCCTGTAACTGATACAGCATCTTGTTTATTATAATCCAGTGGTTCCTAATGTGTGGTCAAAAGAGAGTAGAAATTATTCCCCAAGGATGATGATTTAAAAATTTTTTTGTTTTGGCTAGCCAAAAAATAGGAATTTATACCACAGATTTGTCTCTCTCTCCCTCTTCTTGGATTTCCCTTTCCCCCCGATTCCCCCAGAAATTCATGGACTTCCTAAAGTCACAAGTGCCAGTATCCTCTCTTCTCGTCAGCCTCCTGAGTTTGTATTCTAATTCATAGAACTCGCTCATGTTTCTTTCTCTGGTTTTTTAAATTTATATTTTAAATTCTTTGCCTCTTTTTTTCCCCCCTCTTCCAAAGTGAGTGCCAAGCAGCTGGGCTGTGCTAAGTGGTGGTGTCTGAGTCTTGGCTAACCCACCTCCAGGGCCCCTGTGAGGAGCCCCTCCCCGGACACCACCCCCGGTGTCTTTGCTATGCAAAGACTTTCATTCAACTTCCTTTGTCCCCAGCAAAAAAAGATTCTGTACCAAAAATGGTGGTATTTTGGTATAGTATGTATCTTATAAAATGGCAAAAGGCTTCAAAAGTTCCTACCGTTGTGTCTTGGGGGTTTCCTCTTGAAGTTGGTGTGGAGTTTTACCTTGGGGTGGATTTCTAGCGGTTCTGGGTCTTGTGTGTTTTGTTGTGTAATGAGCAGGCAGGTGTGTGCTGAGAAAGCTGTCTGAATCCCGAGGAGCAAAGCCCGCCAGACTGGAGTGTGTAACTCTCTTCTTTGGTTGTTGTTATTGCTTAAATGCTGAAAGAGAGCGGGAAAGCTCTTACGAAATGTACGATGGTAGGAGTTCAGACAGGGTGTCTGCTGTTTGAGTTGAGCGTTTTCAAGCTCAGAGGGCATGCTGAATCTTTCACTGTTGTTTCTGAGAGTTTGGGGGCGGGGTGCAGGGGAGCTGACTTGCAGGTAATAACAAAAAATTACCTTGAGAGCATCCTCTTGGTTATTAAGTACAAGCGGATGTTTCGGTGTGTTATTTGACTTGGGTTGTATTCTGTCCTGTTCTGCCAGATGCTTGGTGGCAGTTAGTATGTGATAGGAGGCTCTGTCCTGGACGCTGAGGTCCGGCAAAACCATCACAGCCCCTACCTGTGTGGGAGGCTCTCTCTGTGCCAGGTGCCGTGAGGGGTACTGGGTCCGTGAGGGTGTATGATCAAGGAGATGGGATGTTCACTGGGAAGCTGCTAAGGTTTACGGGCCGGGACTGTCCCCTGAGGAAATGGCATTTAAAATGAGATTTGAAGGATCATTTGGAGTTGGCCAGGTGAAGGGATGGGAGGTGGGAGTACATTCCAGGCAGAAGGAAAAACATGTATGAAGGTCCTAAAGAGAAGAGAGCTTAGCTATGATGGCTGCTGGTCATGGAGGCACAGGGACAGTGGCCTGGGTAGGGTATGGTGAGGACTTGGCATCTGATCCTGACCACTGTGGGAAACCATTGGGGGGTTTTGGCTTGTGCTAAGCTGCTGGTAGTGGGGAAGGTGAAGTGGACACATTTGGAGGGACCATCAGTAGAACTTGCTGATGGATTCGATGTTGTCAGTGAGGGAGAAATAATTTTTTAATTTCTATTTTGTTTGTTCCAGCTCTATTGAGATATCACTGACATGACATTGTGTAAATTGAAGGTGTACAGCATGTTGATTTGATACACGTATATTTTATAAAATAACTACCGCCACGGCATAGCTAAAGCCCCATCCCATTACATAATTACCATTTCTTTTTTGTGGTGAGAATATTAAAGATCTCCTCTCTTAGCAGCTTTCAAGTATATGGTACCGTATTGTTAATTATAATGCTCAGGCTGTACATTAGGTTCCCAGAACTTACTTCATTTCATAACTAGAAGTTTGTACTTTCTGACCAACATCTCCCCATTTCCCCCACCCCTGGGTCCCTGGTAGCCACCACTGGACTCTCTGTTTCTGTGAGTTCGGCTTTTTAAGATTTCACTTATAAGTGATACCATGCAGTATTTGTCTTCCTCTGTCTGACGTATTTCACTTAGCATAATGCCTTCAGGGTCCATCCATGTTGTCACAAACGGCAGAATTTCCTTTTTTCTCGTGGCTGAATGATATTCCACTCTATACATGTAACACATTTTCGTTATCTGTTTATCTGTTGATGGCCACTTAGCTTGTTTCCACAACTTGGCTATTGTGAATAATGCTGCAGTGAACATGGGAGTGCAGATATCTCTTTGAGATCCTGTTTTTGTTTCTTTTGTGTATATACCCAGAAGTAGGTTTGCTGGATCATATGGTAGTTCCATTTTTAAGTTTTTTGAGGAGCTTCCATGCTGTTTTCCGTAAGGGCTGCATCAGTTTACATTCCCACTAACAGTGCGTAACATTCCTTTTTCTCCACCTCCTCGCCAACACTTGTTGTCTCTTGTCTTTGATGACAGCCATTCTAACAGCTGTAAGGTGATTAGTTCTTTGTCATTTTGATTTGCGTTTCCCTGATGATTAGTGATGTTGAGTGTTTTTTTGTGTACCTATTGGTATATTTCATGTACCTTCTTTGGAAAGATGTCTACTCAGTTAGAGGTGTCTCTCTTTTTTTAATCGAAGTACAGCTGAACGAGTTGTCTTTCTTTTGTTTTTGGCCGCACCTCGTGGCTTGCAGGTTCTCAGTTCCCAGACTAGGGATTGTGAACCCAGGCCACGGTAGTGAAAGCGCTGAGTCCCAACCGCTGGACTGCCAGGGAATTAATTCCCTGAGTTGTCTTTTTTAGAGAGATTAAGATTCTAGGTTTCCTAACCCCACAAAGCAGTGTGGCAATATGAAATGGGAACAATTCAAACTTAATTAACAATCCAAACTTAAGAGTTATGTCGATTATCTATTAGATTTCCATTTATTCAGAATGTATTTATGGAAGGGTGGAGAATTCTCCCTTTCCTTCCCCAAAATTTAGATAAGTAGCTCTAGGTGGTCTTTCTCTCTTGGTCTTGTGTTCACCATTGATTCAATCATTGGCTCACATTGATCGATCCTGCAAATATTCAGTGATCGCTTACCATGCGGGAAAAAAGTATTCTAGATGCAGAGAGAAAGTGGAGTCGGTGATGAATGATAGTAACAATAATAACAAATAAGTCTGGGACGTTTCCTTCGTGCCAGGCATTGTGCTAGGTGCTTTTCAGATATTTAATTATCCCCACTTTCCAGAGGAAGAACTCAGAACAGGGAGGTGAAGTATTTGCCCAGCTGTGGGAGTCCGGATGTGAAGCAAGGCAGCCTGCCTCAGAGCATGCCATCCTCTTAAGCCCACCGACCCCAGAGGTGGCTGAGAAAGAGACAGGTAAATGGGGCACAGTGCCATGTGCAGAGTGCTGCCCGGGGAGCACTAGGTGGAGCCCCCAGCCCCAGCTGGGCACGGTGGGCTTGCTCGAGGGGACCTGCTAGCTTCACTGAGAGTGGGATGTGAGGTTGGCTAGGGATTTGGTTTCTGGGTGTGATTACTGCAGAAGACTCACTGACACATTGTGGGAAGGGAGGGCAGATGCTCCAGGGGCAGGTGAATGTCAGGTGATATGAGGGTGTGAACTGTGTCGACTTCCTAAAAGCCTTTCCCTGTGCATTTTCTGCAGTCCACTGCACATACACTTTCCTCTTGTGTTTTTTGTTTTTTTTAAAAATCCATTTATCTGTGACTCAACCAGACTTTCTAGAATACTTAGGATGTGTCTCCTAGCAGTGGCTGAGTCAGACCTTTCCCATTTCACAGACAGAACCACGATTAAGGGTGTATGTTTTGTCTAAGGATATAAAGCAAGCCTGTGAGCCCTGCCCATATATTAGTATTTTTATAAGGAGAGCTATGAGGAACTACCATTGAGAACCAGGCAACAAAGTTATCTTTCTTCAGGGAAGACGTGGTAGATCGGATCAGGTATGCTTTAAGGGGAGAGAGTGGAGTAAACCCCAGGATGGTCCATAACAGTCTATGGTTAAAAGTCCAAGCTTCCTGTCTCGTTCCAGAAAATACTCTACGGCAAGGAGTTCTGAAGTTTTGAGGTTTGGGTTCATGCTGTGGCAGCTGACCACCATGGCAATGGAAATATCCTACCAGGAAGGATTGTGTAAGCTCAGTTGTATCCTCTTCAGATTAGAATCACAGAACGTTTCACAACCTTCAAATCACATGTCATGTCACCCAGTGCTGTCCCTTCTGTTGTTTAATCACTGCTCAGAAGTCCTCTGTTGGCCATACTGTTTTCGAACACAGAGACGGGGCATCTGTCTATCTCCTGATGCAGACCATTTCCTTTGGTAGAACATGGGTTCTTAAAGTTCTGTCTTCGTATTGCACTGAAATATCTCTCCTTGAAATGCTCAGACTTGATTTGTGTTTTGCTGTTCAGTTCTGCTCAGGCTTCTTCCACTTACCCATCTTGAGAATAAGAAGGTACGTCTTGTGCGTCCTTCCCTCATCACCAGGTTTTCTCTTCAAGATTATCCTCCATTGTGACTCACATCTTCAGTGACTGATCTTAAACTATTTAAGGATGGGAATTGCTCGTTGTTGATTGAAAAATCCTACCTCCAAAGTAAGTGACATTAATTATTAAGTGTAGCTTTCCTCATTCAGCAAATTTATGTTCATTGTAGACACTTTGGAAAAGAGCCCCTAATCTTACCACTCAGAGATTATGTTACGAATCGTTTGCTATATTTGGTATATTTCCTTCTAGACTTTTTCTGCTGAGTGTATTAATATTTATATTAGTTTTTAACATTCTTGAGCTCATGGTAGTGCTTAATGTTTTCAGCCTTGTATTTATTTAAAATAAAAATCGCTGTAGTGAATAAGCACTTCTCCATGTCATTAAAATTCTTAAGGATGTTTAATAAGCACATAATAGCCCATACTATGATCATACTCCAATTTACTTAATCAGTGCCGTATTGTTGGGTCTTCAGGGTATGTCCTTTTGTTTCTGCTACTCTAAATAATCCTGTGAGGGACATCTTTGTGTGCTCCCTCCCCACCCCCACCCCCATCCTGTATTATTTCCTTACGATAGATTACTAGGAGGAAAGGTAAAAGAGAACAAAATTTTAAAACAGTTCTTGATACATAACCATAAATATCTTCCTGATAGGCCTCAATTTTTATAACTATCAGCAGTGTGTGAGAGTTAGCCTTACCATGATCAGAATGATTATATTGTCTCTGGGGAATTAAACAAAAGAAAAAGTTCAGGCTTCCCTGGAAGGATGTGCCCTTACTTCATGTTGCTCCAGAAAAGAGACCCAACCAGCCCGATCCAAGTCAGCCTTCCTAAGGCCTTTCACCTTCAAAACAGGCAAACAAAAATGATTGCTTCTTATATGGTTAGCAGGTTTTAAAGTCAGCTCATGTTATCATGGTTGCACAGAATGAGGTATATTCATTTTAGATACAGCGTAACTCTTTAGATACATTTTATTAGCCCCCCTGATTATATGCAGCACATTTAGGGCTATTTTTGGAGGTCTTGGAGTATACTTCTATAACCCCAAAGAATTGTAGAGTTTTTTTATGTCTTAGTATATCTTCTTCTTTTTTTTTTTTTTTAAACTTTTAGGATTTTCTCTTTATCTTTATTTATTTATTTTATTTATTTATTTTTGGCTGTGTTGGGTCTTCGTTTCTGTGCAAGGGCTTTCTCTAGTTGCGGCAAGTGGGGACCACTCTTCATCGCGGTGCGCGGGCCTCTCACTATCGCGGCCTCTCTTGTTGCGGAGCACAGGCTCCAGATGCGCAGGCTCAGTAATTGTGGCTCACGGGCCTAGTTGCTCCGCGGCATGTGGGATCTTCCCAGACCAGGGCTCGAACCTGTGTCCCCTGCATTGGCAGGCAGATCCTCAACCACTGCGCCACCAGGGAAGCCCTATATCTTCTTTTTAATAGCATGTTATTGGGCAAAGGTATTATTTATTTGATGCTGTGTATGAGCTTGTTAAGAATATGATCCTGGATTATGTTTCTGGGAAAACATACCTGCTTCTCAAAAATGCCGTTTCTTGCTGTGTTTAAGGTCAGTCCACACAGGGAGTGTGGGGAAGGCTGGCAGCTTCAAATCAGTTTTGACCATTTCCAAATGCTGTGACTTTGTGCTCGGGCGAAAAAATCTTTGGCAGCTCTGGGCTAGCGTTTCCCGACATTTGTGTCACTGAGTGTTAATAAGGTTACTAGGAAAAGGGTTCCCTCCTGAAAGAGGTTTAGGGAAGCTCTGGGTTATGTAGAGTCGGTTTCTTCAGGGCGGGCTCTTGACTTCTCTGGGTGCTTGGAAACTGCAGGAGGAGTCCCTAAGGCCTGCTTGACTAGAGAATTCTTCTTGGCATCTTCAGGGACAAGATCAGTGCATATTCTGGAAAGTTTCAGTACCTGCTCTGTTTACCCAGCGTGGGAGCTTGTTTTAAATTAACATGGATGTACTTCGAGCTCAACTCGTGGATTTGCCTATGTTTATCTTTCCAGTAAATAAAACAAAATTGTTCATTTGGCAACAGTGCTGTCCTGCTTGTCCTTTCTTGCCTGGCTGACTTCACTCTATGTATTGGGCTTGCTTCTCCAGCCAGATTGTAAGTTTCTTGAAGCCAAGGAGCCCCATGGTTTTATTTCTTTGCAGGTGGCTTTCTCTCCTCCTACTGTGGTGCTTTGTTAGTTAAGCAGAAAACCAATTTCTGGTGAGAGAGAAGAGTTGATTCGGTCTGGAACAAGTGTGACTTCATCGTTACCATAGAGAGTTCAGAATCGTCCTGGTTTTAGCACAAGAGCTTGTCCACGTGTCTGCTTTCTAACTTGACAATCCACCCTTATATATTCCAGTTCACAGCGGAGCCTGTATCATCACCCCAGTAGAATTTATGTAAATGTGGTTCACACAGAAGCTCCAGAAGGTTGGGCTTGGAGGGTTTCTGTCTCTTTCCAATCTTGTTTAAACCGACTGTTCCTTAGGAATCCTGTTATAGGATGCCTGAGTTTTTTTTTTAAGAGAGTACCCAATTGGGAAATCTAAGATTCGATGATTGATTATGGGAAATGGGTATTTTCAACAATGTAGGGTATGTGAAGTGATTTCCTGATTGGCTTGTTAATGGCTTACAGGTCAGATTTTCATCTCTTTTAATTAATTAATAGAATTGAACACCTGGATTTCAGAATTGTCCCTTGGAGTATACTTGGGAAATAGGGAGAGAGGGACCCTAGAGGGGTCTGGATGGGAAGGTTTATAGTTATGTCCATTATGCATGTAAGGATGTGAAAATCCCTTGGGTGAGTGGAGTTGCTCAGGATTCCGTGGGCAGAAATAGCCATTTTCAGACAATTATCCAGATCCTTTCTCCAGCCTGTGCTCTCCCGAGTGCCTGATTCAACCTCCATTCGGATGCCAAATAGACATGGGAAAATTGGCTTGTTCAGAATCAAAGCTTTTATTTCCACCTCTCTCCACCACCAAGCCTGTCACTCCCAATGTTCACTATCACAGTAAAGATCATCAACGTTCACCAGTTGCGTGGGCCCCAGATCTTGGAGTTCATCTTTAACTCATGTTTTTCTCTCACACCCCACGTTCAATCCACCAGCCTGTCCTGTGGGCTCATGACCCATCCACATAGCATATCAGCTCTGCCTTCAAAAGAGCTGTGGATTCAACCAGTTTTTACCACCTCTGCCATCACCACTGAAGTCCAGGCTGTTGGCACCTCTCACCGGGGTGTTGCCAGAGCACCTACCCCAGTCTCCCCAGTTTGCACTTTTGTCATTTCCCATTTTCCTTCCTTGGTCCCTATACTTCATTCCTATATTTGAGATGGCCTTTTAAGTCCTTAAACAGATCATGTCACATACTTCTACTGAAAACCTGGAGGATAGATATTGTCCATTGAAAGAGACACACAGAGCAGCTATGAACAGGTACTTAGCTCTGTCACCTGATTGGAAAGTGGGACCTGGAGATTCTCTCAGAATGGAGAGCATACAGGTCGATTGGGCCCAGGAGTGTTGTGTTGGCTGGAGGAGAGAAGCTGGGGGCAGTAGGAGGGCACGGAGGCTGAGTGAGCCCCCATCCATCAGTCCTGCGCTAGTGCAGCAGGATGTGGCCGACGTCTGGGCCACCCGCCCCTGCGTCGCACCCGAGCCCCGCCCATCTCCACATGTGTGCAGTCGGTGCAGCCACAGCCTGTCTGCAATGAGAGGCTTGTGAGGAACTCTGGCAGGCATGATGCAATCTGTTTTCCAGCCAGAGCCTGCGTAGCGAGTGGATCCGGGCCGTGATTCAGTGCATCACCGAGACTGCCTAATAGGCTTGAATGAAATGGGCTCACCATGTGCCAAAGTGCAGTAGGGCAAAGGCCTCTTGTTCTTCTTGCTGGAGGGCGCAAGCTGCCTGTTTCTCTCACAAGAACATTGTCTGTGTTGCCCAGGTGTTGGGGTGAAGAAAGTAGCAAGTGTTTAAAAAGGCTGAAGAAGGAAGGAAGGCCTGCACCACAAGCCTTGGGGACTGAACTGTCCCCGTGGCCCCCAGAGACCCCACGGGGGTGGGGTCCCCGTTATTGAGACTTGTCTTTGGACCTGACCTCTGACCCTTCCCCTTTCTAATTCTCCTGCAGTTAGACCTGACTCAGGGATGCACATAAGATTCTGAGAGAAGTGTTTTTCCCTAGCCCTTTCAAACTCAAGGGAGAAGCCAACCTTGCTGGGTGGCGGGAGAACATAAAAATCTAAAAAAAAAATATGTCTCAGTAACAAGAAAGGAGAGCAAGGCTGGGAGGAGGGGCTCCTGGGCAAACGTTTAGGATGATTCAGCGAAAACTCAGGAGAAAATAGTTTTTTGGGAAGAGGTAGCTAGCCCCCCTTCCACCAAAGCCCATAAATGGAGGAATGTCTGAAGCCAAAATTGTACTGATCAAGGCAAGAAGACATTGTCAAAGATGGAAGAAGTGTGTTTGACCGGGAGAAACCATTTCCATGTTTAAAATACAGCCAAACATCTCTCCTCCATTCTTCCTCAAACCCCTTCCCATTTTCATAAAGTGCTTGATTGGCATAGTATTTATTATGCTTTCCTCTTAAATTATCAAGTTGTTTTCAGGAATCGAGAATAACACCTATGTACTGACCTTCCAGTGTAAGAAACCAAATGTTAACAATGGAGCGGAGTCCACATTTATTTCTACACCAGTTTTGTGGGGTTTGTGTGTGTGTGTTTGTGTGTGTGTGTGTGTGTGTGTGTTTGTTTTTTGCTGCTGCTGACAGCATCCTCCTCTCCCCCTAAATATAGAGAACTACCTTTTCCCTATTCTGGTTGGTCCAGGTAGACACGTGATTGGGCAAGGGGCAGGCATGTGGTTTAAGCAGAGATACTTAGGAGCCTTCACTAGGCAGAGAGGGTCTAACTCTGTGGTTCTTTGCAACTCCCTCCAGACACACACACACACACACACACACACACACACACACACACACAGAATGGAGGGTGCTCATTTGCAGTAGGGGAGCGTCTGTATACCATTTAATTCTGTGTATCCAGCTCCAGTCCTGGACTATCCAAGGAAGCCAACTAGTCTGAGATGGTTTTCTGTCACTTACAACCAAAGGAGTTCTAGCCAATAGTTTTCCAAGCCTTAGGTTTATAAGAAATGTTGTTTCCTGTTTCAGTTTTTTCAAACACACTGGAGTGTGAACTGATTTTTCTGCTACTATGTAAATAGGGACCCACGTGAAGGAAACATACTTGCCTTCTTTAAGACTGGGTTGATTTGTGCTGATCTGAGGGAGACATACCATATACAATTTCTCCCACAAACGATTTCTAGAGAGAGGCTTGTGTGAAAAACAAGGAAAAAAAAAAAGCAGTTTCCATGGTTTGCTCCTGTGGTCATGGGGAATTTTGAAAATGAACTTGAGGCATTTTCATGAAATTCCTGATTTCGTATTTTTAGTTTCACAGAGTTTTCTCTTCTGGCTCCTACTTAACATAGTCATCTTTGCCCTAAAGTGCTCTTATTTCTGTTATTTGGGATAATTAAGGAACACCCAGTTAATTAATAGTACTAATAAGCATGGCCCATTTTGTTGAAATATGTGATCCTAACCCACATAAATAAGGAGGTGCCAGTGGTCTCCTCTACATATTAACACTTACTCATTATTTTAGAAGCACGGCTTTCTTATCATGGATAATTACTGGCAAACTGAGCATACAGGTGTTTATTTCTGCTTGATTTATTGATTATTCCAACTTTCCTATTTGATGAGGGTTCCATCCATTTTCCTATAAAACACACATGAAACAGGAGAGGATCGTGCAACTCCAAAAGACCAAAAACCTGTTGTTCCAAGGACTGAGCAGAGTGCAGTGTTTGTACCTAGACTGAGGCTCGGTAGTGTCTGTTTGGAACATTGTGTTGAGAGAGATTCTGAGGCTTTCTATGTCATGGCTCCAAGGGAAAGGAGGCACTGATGGGTTAATATCTGGGTGAAGGAGGATGGAGTAAGGGACGATCGAGGCATCACAAATGTTGTTTCTGCTTTGGGGGGAAAGTGTCAGAAATTGAGCCTTCTACTGGGTCTGTCAGAGCCCAGTCAAATGTCCATTATGATGGACATTCTTATGACTCACCATTTAAAAATTTTTTCCAAACAAAGCGATGGGAAAGAGCAGCATTTTTCATCTGAACCAGGAATGAGAAAATGAACCTCAGCTTTGGAGCTGGCCTGTGGCTCAGCCGTCTTGATTTATTTTACTTAGTTCCTCCCACGGCCAGGAGCTCTCCTTGCCCTCCATGACCAATAGGTCTTGCAGGACATGATGTGGACCATGTGTGATGTGCAGATTCAGCCCACTTTTTGTGCATCACACCTGCGAATGTTGGCAGCGTACACAGATTTCTGACAGTTACTAAAATATGGACTTCAGGGATGAAGTCCACATTTCTTCTTTCTTCCCACCCTACAATTAAAAGTTGCCCTATTAAAAAAATCAAGATGTGTGTAAAGACGATGATAACTTTAATGCTATCTAAACTTTTATTTTAGAAGGGAGGCCTTTTTTTTTTTTTTTTTAAATGAACCAACTCCTTGTTTATTTAGTTTGTTTTTGGTACCTACCTGTGATAACTTTTATCCTGATTTATTCTTTGCTCTATGAGTCCAGGCCTGATGTGAGTCGCAAGCACAGTTCTCATGCCAACAATCTCGTGGTTAAGCTTTAGAACACGATTTGAAAAATATAAGCCATTGAGAGGCAATAAGGACATATGCTGCGCTAGTGCGTGTTTGGACATCTGTGTGGAATAAGTGAGTGGGCAGAGAGGGCGTGTGTCAAGGAGAGGGAGGGCGGGCCATTGGCGTGGGGAAGTGGCCTGGGGTTCCAGCAGTGGCCAGCACTGCATCCAGAGGCCAGCAGGGGGGTGGGTTTGGCCAGATGTTCCGGTGTCTGGATGCCTGTGTGAATTTCCTCCCAAGTTTTCAGTTGGCAACGTGGGATCTGCTGCATCTGGAGCCAAGGGTGGGGATTGTCCGGATCCTGTTAGGTGCAGGGCTGTGATACCAGAGGTCAGAACCGAAGCCAAGGGAAGGGGCTTCGGGAACTTTTCTTCAAGCACTGTCCTGGGGCCTCACTTCCAACAGGATTGCACATTATAGACCAGAGACTTGTTCTCTCTCGTGCTCACTCTCCTGTTCCTGATTTTTGTTTTAATCTCACAGTTGATCGTGGATTGGCATGTTGAAAGGGTACTGGGGAGTTCTCTTGGTCTAAAGGCCTCATTGTGATAATTAAGAAATGGGTGCATTGAGAAATGGAGAGATGTGCTTAAGATCATGATAATGCTGGAGGTTTATTGAGCACTTACTAGGTCCAGTAACTTTATTGTTCCAGTAATTTACTACTTTTACTAATTTCCGTTCTAAGTAATTTGTATGATTGTCATGTTGAATTGGCACAACACCCTATGAGTTAGCAATTGTTATGATCCCATTTTATAGATGAGGAAACTGAGACTCGTTGAGGGTGGGGTGATGATCTGCCCAGGGTCACACAGGTGGTGAGTGGCCAGCTGGAATTTGAATGCGGGGAGTCTGACTCCAGCACTGGGGCTCTCACCTATAGGTGTTAATGTTGCTTCCGTAGGGAGCAAGCACACAGCCAGGGTGGTGCTGACCTGGCGGCTTCAGGAAACTTGGAGGCATGTTGTGCCTTTGAGATGCTGTTTATTCCTGTTGAGGAAACAAGGCTTTGTGGGTTTTTAGGAGGACAAGGTATGAACTCATGGCAAAAGAAAGGAACCAACAAAAGGAGAGTTGCATCAAGATGAGCCCTCCATTCATTCAAATTATACCTGCCTTCATGCAGTACAGGTGTGTGTCTGCAAACTTGTGGGTGAATAATCAAATCTATTTGGTATGTTACATTGGATGGAAAGCTTTTGTGAGTATTTTTCTCAGGTTATCAACCATTCACTCTTTCATGGTGTAAAAGGATAATATAACAAATACAGTCATGTACCTGCCACCTATGGTAACGATTATTAATCTTCTCCCTTGTGTTTAAAAGAACCAAACCAAACCTGTGTTCCCCTCCCTAGTCCATGATCTTCCCTCCAGATACGTAACTACGATTGTTATAATTTAATGTCTTCCCAGTCCAGGTTTTTACAGTTTTGTGCACATACATATGTGGATTAAAATGTATTACAATTAATGTTAGTGGTTTTTTTTGTTTTTGTTTTTTTAAGATTTATTTTATTTATTTATTTTTGGCTGTGTTGGGTCTTCGTTGCTGCGCCCAGGCTTTCTCTAGTTGTGGCGAGCAGGGGCTACTCTTCGTTGCGGTGTGTGGGCTTCTCATTGCAGTGGCTTCTCTTGTTGTGCAGCACGGGCTCTAGGCGTGCGGGCTTCAGTAGTTGTGGCATGTGGGCTCACTCGTTGTGGCTTGCGGGCTCTAGAGCGCAGGCTCAGTAGTTGTGGCGCACGGGCTTAGTTGCTCTATGGCATGTGGGATCTTCCCAGACCAGGGCTCGAACCCGTGTCCTCTGTATTGGCAGGCGGATTCTTTTATTTATTTATTTATTTATTTATTTATTTATTTATTTATTTATTTTTGGCTGTGTTGGGTCTTCGTTTCTGTGCAAGGGCTTTCTCTAGTTGCGGCAAGCGGGGGCCACTCTTCATCGCGGTGCGCAGGCCTCTCACTATCGCGGCCTCTCTTGTTGCGGAGCACAAGCTCCAGACGCGCAGGCTCAGTAGTTGTGGCTCACGGGCCCAGTTGCTCCGCAGCATGTGGGATCCTCCCAGACCAGGGCTCGAACCCGTGTCCCCTGCATTGGCAGGCAGATTCTCAACCACTGCGCCACCAGGGAAGCCCAATGTTAGTGGTTTTTAAATTTTAGGTAAGTGGTTTCATATTTTATAGTATTCTCTAGCTTGATTCTCTTATTCAACATTGTGTATGAATTTTACCCTTGTTGTACATTTAAATCTAATTCACCCATTTTAATTGCTATGTACTATTCCTTTGTATGGACATGCCACCGTTTTCCCATTTCTGTATCAATAGTTATTTGGATTGCATACAAGTTTTTAAGATTACAAATTATGCTGCAGTAACCGTTCTTGGGTAGGTGTATGTTGGCACATGTATGAGTGTTTCTCTGAGGTTCATACCATATAGAATCATTGGTAGGACATAAGATGCTGATATTCAGTCATAGTTCACATGATATCAATCATCACACTCTGCAATGATTGGATCAATTAGTACTTGCATCACGAGTATGAAGTATAAACACTTTCTTTCCCCACATCTCACCAACACTTGTCAGACTTACAATTTTTGCCCAATCTGATTAGCGTGCAGTGACATCTTATCATGTTTTAATTTGCATTTCTTTGACTCCTGAGGTTGACAATCTTGTCATTGTTTATTTTCTCCTCTGTGGCTTGCCTGGTTTACTCCTCTGCTCATTTTAAAGAATCAGATAGTTTTTCCTTGTTGATTTATAAGATCTCTTTATTATAAGTTGGAGATTTGTGTTGGAAATATAGTCAGCGCTTCATATCCATGGGTTCTGCATCTGTGGATTCAACCAACTATGGATTGAAAATACTTGGGGGGGAAAAATCCAGAAAGTTCCAAAAAGCAAAACTTAAATTTGCTGGTGCCAGCAACTATTTACATAGCATCTACTTTGTATTAGGTGTTATAAATAATTTAGAGATGATTTAAAGTATAGGGAGGATGTGTGTAGGTTACATGCAAATACTACACCATTTCGCGTAAGGGATTTGAGCGTCCACGTGTGCTCGGAGGTGGGAGGGGGTGTCCTGGAACCAATGCCCCATGAATACCGAGGGATGACTGTACTTTCTCCCAGTTTGTGATGTTTTAAAACTTTTTGCTTGGATGGGTTTTTAAATAATAAAGTTTTAAATTTTAATGCCTTCAAATTTGTCACCCTTTTCTTTCCCCTGTGCTTTCATTTTGTACCTACTTTAAGTAGCTCCAAATCTGCAAGTAGTTGGTGTAGGAACTGTGATTTTGTTTGGGTGTCTGCTATCTAATAGTCACATCTAAGGAGATTACTTTTCTTTGGTAGGAATCTAAGTCAGAGGATTGGTTTTTTTTTTTTAAACTAGAATTTAAATATGATTAAAACAACTCACTTGGAGCAAGGTGCAGAAACTGTGGACCAGACCTGTATCTGGAAAATAAGGAAGTACGAGGGTAATAAATAACTCTTGGTCATATATTGATGAGGTACTGGTGCCCAGCTCTGGACAGAAGCTTTCTTTATTTTACCTCATCAATCTTTCCAGCAGCCCTTCTTGAAGTAGGTGATTTTATCCCCACTTAAAGATAAAAAACCCAAGCTTAAAGAAGTTAAATTTATGAGGTAAGTGGCAGAGCCAACATTCAAATCCAGATCTTTCTGACCACAAAGCTTGTGTGCTTAATATTACACCCCATTGCCTTCTTGAAAGTTACTTGGAATTTGTTTGAGTTCCAACCTCTTTATAGGTTATTTTCAATTTGAATCTAATTGTAAAGAAAGAGGGGGTGAGGGTGGAAGACAGGAAGGAAAAGGGGAAGGATTTGAGATTCAATAATGGAAACTAAACCGATCACTAGGAGGGCAGTTCAAAAGGAAGAGTTCCATGTTTCACAGACTAAAACGTTAAAAGCCCAAATCATTGCATCATGCAGGTCTGATGCTGAGTAATCACCCTCCTCTGTATTATTGTGAGGGTGGAGGCAAGAAGTCTGGGAAGCTGTTTTTGCCTAAGGAATTACATTCCAGGGGACTCCGAGGATTTAGGTAACCGCAAAAGCCATTTATTTCGAGTACACTGAGATTTCTACCACTTTGATCCCTAATCCATAGCATAATTAATAAATGAAATGTGCTGTAGTACGGGTTTTTTACAAAGTGTACTTTTAAAATGGCTTTTGGTCTGACATGATTCATTTACCACTTGGAAAAGCATTGCCACTTCAGATGGGCAGGCCGGGGAGGACGCCTAGTTGAGGGCCGTTTCCCAGGACCTGTTCCCTGTGTTGGGCTCTGCAGAGCAGGCCCTTCCGATACCCCCTGACTCTTCCTCCTCCAGGAAGTGGGGGGAAGCGAGGAAACCAGGATGCAAATGTCATCTGGTCTAAGTATGTCTGAAGACCACAGACCTCCTAACCAATGAAGATCTTTTTTGTCTTTGTCCCTTTATATCAGTTGAGGAAAGCTACTCTGAGTAGGTAATAATAATTAGAATGATTACTGATTGCCCAAACTGAAAAACCAGACATTTGCCTTTTCCTCCCCGCCGCCCCTTTTCTTTCTCTCTCTCCCAACTTCCAACAAATATTTAGTGATTACCCATAAGGAGACAGGCTAGGAATATATCAATGGGCAAGAAAATATTCTTGTTCTCATGGAGCTTCTATTTTATAGGCAGGATGGATGGGGAGGGCATACAGACCCAAACCAGTAAATAAATGATATGAAAAAGATGAAATAATAAATAATATTAATATAATAAAAACAATATTTTGAGCATTTATATTATGCGCCAGATTCTCCATGTATTACTTCGATCCTTAACAACCATTTGGAGAGTACAGAGGTATTATTATTATCATCAATCATTATATGTCCATTTTACAGATGAAGAAACTGAAGCCCAGAAAGGAAGGAAGTGGCTTCTTCACAGTTAGAAAGTCAGACCTTTGCAGTGTTAGTTTGGTCAGTGGCCAAGATATTATTCACTGTGCTCTCCTTCCAACTGAGAATGAGCAAGGCCATTTAAGATCGTGGTAGGAGCCACAGAGAAGATAAAGCAGGACAGGGGGACAGAGAAGCACCATGGGCTGGGGGCTGTTTTAGATGGGGTGGTCAGGGAGGGCTCCCCAAGAAGACAGTGCCCCAGCTGAGATCGGAACCGTGCGAGGTTCCAGAGCTGTGATGCTCACCCAGCGGGGCGAATGGAACCTTCTGGCAAGAAGGAGTTAATGCCTTTCCTGGGCCCGAGGCTGGTTCATTAGGGCTTTGAAAGCGGGGAGAACTGGGGGCTGTAAATGTTACAATCTTACCTTTGGCCCTTAGGGATTCTGCCTTTCAACCTTGGCTCAGGAATAACCTGCGACTGCCCAACAGGGCTTCCTTTTAGGAAATGGGAGAGAATGGCCTGTTACATTCAAATATACCATAAAATTATCGCCATTTATTTCAGTGTCTGATGACCTGAGCTTGGGGAGGCTGAGGAGGCTTTGAAAGGGTCTGAAGAGGCCCTTTAGAGCAGAGATGAAAAGGGGGTGGGGAATCCTCAATTCTAAACAAAGAATCGCAATGGGAAGGTAGCCAAACGCTATTTTTGGAGAGGGTGAGAAGGAAAAGAATGGTATAGATGGTTAGTTGGAAAATGTGGTTTTTATACAGAGTTTGCGTGGGTTGCCTGAGGATCGAGGGCGATATGGACTTCACCGTGGACTTCACTCTGGGACAGCTGGCAGCCCCAGCCCGATCCTTTGGCTTCCTGGTCGGCATGTGAAAAGAGGGGGTTATGTCTCTTAACTGGAGCAATCAAGGAGGACCGATGGAAGTTGGCTCCATGTGGCTTTCAAGTTCTCAAGTATCCTGTTCCTTGTAAAAGTTTCAGGTTTTGGGTCTGGGACTGTGTGTGTGTGTGTGTGTGTGTGTGTGTGTGTGGTACCTTAATGGAAAGAGATGGGCTTGGGTCAGTGGGAAAGAGAGAGACCTCCAGGCGCAGAGTGACAGGATTTGATATGACACAGCAGGAGAGCTTTGCTGCCTTTATTCCATAGTAAATCCTTACACAATGCCATATGCTGTTGGATTCCATAGCTGCTGCACAGGGTGTGATTTGGTTCATGCCCACTCCGCAAACAGGAAATGGTCGCTGCTGTATGTGCTTTTCATGGAGATAAAGTGTCAGGAGCGGGCCCCCAGTGTAACACTTGTGCAGCCCCCCTACTCACACAGGCTAGTGTTGGGTAGTTGTTGGAGCCTGGGAAGGACTGGGGAGGTAGGACGGGGAGGGAGCTTTGGGGCTGGAATTTGTACAATTAGGCAGGGGCATTGGTTGGGAGGAAAATATTGATGTATCCTTTTTGTTTTTGAACCTGAAGTTTGGGTTTTTCAGACCTATCTGTGGATTTTTATATGTTTTCCAAGCGCCAGAGCTTGGATGTTAGGTCACCGTAGGTATCCACTCCTATGGACACATTTCAGTGGAATATTTTCAAGACTCCGTAAAAACACGAGGCTTTCAAGGCTGGGCGACGTGTTCAGGATCACCCCCCGCCCCCTTTTTGGCAAAACCATGCAAACGTTGGTATTCAAAAATATTTTGTTACTTTTCTTGGCAACGTGTCCCAAGAAGGAATTGCAACACAGCCTCCAAGTTAGGAGGCAACTTTCTGGGGAAAAGGCGGGGGTGGGGAGGTTTGGAGCTTGAATCAAAAACAGACACCAAAGCTTTAATAAAATAAATGAAGCAGAGCCCTTTCAGCTCACAGTGGACCTTATTGGTGCAGGTCAGGCAGCCTAGTGGAAATTGACAGGCTGAGAACTGGGACATAAACAAAAATGTCAGTCCCTGGGAGTCTTGTTCGCTGGACAATGTCTCAATTGTTTCCTTGGTTTTCAAGGCAGCAGGGGAGAGTGGAATATTAACTGTTTACTGCCCAAGGCTGGCTGGGAAATTGCTTTGAGAAGGAAGAAAAAAAAAAAGACAGAAAATCGCATTTTTATTTAGAAACTATTAAACATGTCAGTAAGTGTTAGGAAAAGTGTGGCTTCTTTCTTAATCGTCTGCCATTCAAGTCCATATTCCTGGGTACAATTGTGTGTGTGTGTGTGTGAGAGAGAGAGAGAGAGAGAAGGGAGAGCAGGGTGTTTCCTTTTAAATTTGAATGTTAGCCTTGCATATTGTCGGCTTTTAAAGATAGCTACCCTGTAAGTTATCTGCCCCCAGTGGATATGACAGCGGGGTTAGGGAAGGAAGCGGGATTTCTGATAACAGTTTGAATTTTAGCTTTCAGCTGATATCCTATTAGTGTTTGTTCCTCTTAAAAATGCCTCCATGGAATAAAAATCAAGTGGTTGGAATTTTATAAAAGAAAATGTATTCTACTACCCATAAAAATTCACTTAGTGATGAAGAAAGGGGGAAAAGTAACTATATCTTAGAGGGAGAAATGGGTACAAAAGAAGTCCAGAATTCTGTTCACACTTGAATTCAGTTGATTAGAGAAACAAATAGCAAAGCCTGGTGTATCAGCCTTTACCTGGGCAAAGTTCAAAACTCAACTGGTAATTATGTCCTTAGAAGCTTTAAAAGGACTGTGTTGTTATAGAAGCAAAGACCCAGCTCACGTTTTCGGGACAGAAGGCACTGGGGTTGTTTGTTAGATAAACTTGTTTTAATAAATAGGGGGTCAAGGGAGAGGTTATGTTCTTGGAAGACTCGGATTCTGACTCCCTGATAAGTAGAAGTGGTTGCCTTTCTCTCCTTTTTAACTTTTAAGCCAGAGGTTTGCAGCAGCTAAACTCAGCTCTGTCTCCCGCTTCCTGTCAGACAGGAAATCACTTCCTTAGCCAAAATTACAAGCTGTGGCAAAACTCCCTGGCCACACCAAAAAGAGCCTGTTTTTCCCAGAAGACTGTGTTTCTAGATGCGGAAGCATAAATTGGTACACCGTGTGATCGTGGCGTGCCCAAAATACCTAGGGGAGAGGGTGCTGGAAGGAGGGTGCCTCCCCAAGGGCGAGGGCACCACTGGGAACCAGTGGGCTTTGCTGCCCTGGTTGGAGCGAGGGGGCGGTAAGGGGTGGCCGGCTGCCGGGTGAAGAGGAGTTTGTAGCTGCCGTGGGGAGCCCTGGCTTCAGTGAACCGCATCAAAGTTCATGTCTGGGAGAGATCTCACATTGTTCAGTTGGGAGCCTTGAGGTCTTAAGGGTGGGAGTCAAGTAAGCTGTTTGATGATGTCACAGATTCAGGAGGTCTTGGGAATCCATTGTCAAGCTCTGTGTGTGTATTTACCCTCTTTCCCCTTTATCTATTATTCAGGGAGCTAAGGACACCCTCCTTCCAGGTAAGTTAAGTTCTCAAGAAGTTTAAACTTGTTTCACAAGGCAGCCCAGTGACGTTTGGGGTTACTGGCTAGCATGTCCCCCAGTTGCTGGCGGGGGGGGGTTGTGTTTCTCGGTCACTTCACAGAGAGCGCAGGACTGATGACAGTTCCACCTGCCCCTCCTGGATGAAGTGTGTGCCGAGGCGCAGTGTCTTTACCTGGCATGCTGACTAGGATAAACTGCTGCTTTTCAGACATATTTCCTTAATTTAAGGGACGGGCATAACCTCTCCGATGACTTGCAAAACTTCAATCTTCAGTTTTCCCTTATGTCTAGGTATTCATGAGCATGTGTGTAATAATCATTGCAGGCACTGGTTTGACACATTCAAATCATAAGTGTTTCCTGTGGTCTTCTCTGGACAAGACTTTGGAGGAAAGAAAAGACTGTGTCACCTAGGAAATCTGCTCTTCCACTGAGATGCAAGGGCAGTGAATTAAGTGCCTGTCTTTTCTCCCTTTTTCCCCCTCTGACAGTTATTGATTCTCCCCTGGAACCATGCAGTCTATATTCTCATCTTTTTCCTGACAAAGGGAATTCCCGGTGTGTCAGCTGGTGGGACACACTAGCAGGTTAAGAGTTAAAAGTCAGCACTACCTGCCCTCGTGAGAGTATGCGTGTTTTCAGTCTCTTCCTACACAAGAGCTACAAGATGCTTCTAAAAGAATCTCTGGTGACTTAGAAGTAAAGGGAGCTTTGGAAGCATGACGTGAAGAAATAGGAGGAAAGGAGCAAATACCGTCTTTTCTACATCTGTTTATTCTGTTGTTAACAGAGGATAGGAGACTCCTCTTAGAAAACTTCTGCTGGGGTTGGGGGAGGGCATGGAGAGTGAAAGGGTAAATCTACACCATGGCTCAAAGAGTTTGGACATACTGCTGTTCAGTAGAAATGTCACTCCTGTGGAAGAAATGAATTCTATGAAGACGACTGAACCTCAGCCATCCAATGAGTCCTTCGTTGCCTCTTCCACGGCTGAACTCCGGAGGCACCTTCAGGAGGCCCTCCTCAGACCCCCATGTTCTCTGCCCAACCTCTACTCGCTCTTGCCGCGCCATCTTGGAACTGGCTGCCTCACGCTGAGACTGGAAGCTCCTCAGTGCCCAGTTAGTTCTTAACTTCCCACGTGCCCGCAGAATACATCCATGTGAAGCCACGAGAAGGTGGACCACATCACATTTCCCTAAAAGCCTCGGTATAACCCGGTAGGAATATAAGTTAACAGTTTCCTGGTGTCAGGGGTGTCTTTTACTGCCTTTGGTCATCACATTTCTTTCTTGTGTGTTTCTTGTGTGGTTCTTTTACAGCCCTAGCGCTTTTTTTTTTTTTTTTTTTTCCTTTTTTGTTTCCCTCCCCTTTTGGGCAGGAGGGGTGTGTGGCCAGTGAGGGGATAACAGATAATAGTGAAGTTTAGTCTTTCCAGACCAGATTATTTCGTTTACGCCAACTAGGTAAAACATCAACCCAATTAAGGGCCCATTAGATATTTTAATAGCAACTGAGTTGTCTAAGCTGGGGAAGGGGTTGAAGCAAGACAGCAGGTCAGGGCTTTGTGGTCTGTTACAATCCCCTGGGGTCTTGGGCCCGAGGGACACTCTGGGGTCTTAATAAATAAATGAGAGTTTCATTTTGAACTCTTTACTACCAAAGATTGACGAATAAATTGGGTGTGATGCTTTTCCTTAAATATTAACAACAGAGGTGGGGGGAGGGGGGATGAATGCATATGTGTTTATAGACACACAGGTACCGTGAATAATCTGGAGGGACTGTGCATAAAATCTCTCATCTTTCTCGTTTTACATTAGGGAAGACAATGCACTGAATGAGCTCTGGACCTGGGAACTTTGCATTCTAGCCTTCTCTCCCCTACTTGACCACGGTGCTCACAGTTAGGACACTGTTTCTGTTATGAAGTCACACACTTCCTGTCATCTCTCTGGGGATAGCCTTCCTAAGCCCAGCTTTAGGAAATAGGTCAACTTCAAGAAATAGCTCTTAGCTCATGAAACAATCCAGCAATGCCCCCTTCACACACACACACACACACACACACACACACACACTGTCTACATGTCTTCTGTTCTTAGGGCAATAATATTTGGAGATGTAAATTTGACCTTAGAGAGAAACACTCTCTGATGATAGGCTAATGCCTGTATTTACTAATAAACTTCCCCTTTGACAGTCATTGGCTTCGGGGCCCCAAACCAAACTCTTTGGCTGCTTTTATGATGGGCCAAAAAAAAAAAACATACTCCTTGTTTCCTCCCAGTTTCTTAAACAATGAAGCAGTGACATTTTACAGAGCCGTCTGTATTGGTGAACGGACGGAGATGGCCTGAGATACGGCCCTGCTCTGGTTGGAGGGAGCGAGGGGCGGGGAGAGAGCGGAGGAGACGGGAGCCTGGGTGGAGCCTGGGTGGAGCCTGGGTGGAGCCTGGGTGGACCCTGGGTGGACCCTGGGTGGACCCAGGAAGGAGTGTGTGGGCTCTGTGAGCTGAAGGAAACGACGCCGGCTGTGACAGAATTTTGATTCTATTACCTGAAGCTGTTGGATTGAATCTACTACCTCTACCTCCCAGCCCTCCCTCTCCTCCGGTCTGACTTCTCTTAAGACCCCTCAGTGGGCTGATTCTGAGCCTCTCCCAAGGAGCCAGAGGCTGGAGAAAGAAAAAGGGGCCAAGAAAAGAGCAATGAAAGGGTTTTTATTTAGCAAAAAGGGGAATGTGCCGAGAGATGTGGTAAATATTAAACCACAGGGCCGAGCGCAGGAAGATTAGGCAGAGCAGGAGAAGAGTGTGTGTGTGAGTGCATGTCCGTGCGCGCCCATAGATGTGTTTGTCTGCAAGTACAAGTGTGTTATGTGTGTTCTGTCGGATGGGTGGATTGTGTGTCATTCAGGCAGGTTTAAGGAAGTTCCTAAAAGGCTGTGGGGTTCCTGAAATAGACAAGTCTAGGGGACTCCTGGGAGGAAGGAAGAGGGGGGAGCGCATTGCTACTTGGAGACTCTTAAGGATTGGCTGGGTCTGGCTGGGCCTTCACCATCTTGCTTTTTATCTCCTGAATGGGGACTGTTTCCTTTGTGATGTTTACCGGGCTTCCAATCAGGCATCAAGCTTTTCTTGCTTGAGATTTTTATTCTTTGACTCAGCTGGAGAGACCCTTGTACCTTTAAGGTTAGGCTTCTCCTGGATGGAAGCAAGGGCCCCGGCCAGGGCAGGCTCCAAATGGTGGCCGCAGAGGTATTTCCTAGCTGGTTCCAGGCTTTGCAGGAGGTTGGTGAACATTTAGATGGGGGTAGTCCGTTCACATCTGCTTTTATTTTTCCCATTTCTGCAGGCCAGACTGAAAACTTAATAAATTGTATGAAACCCAAGTAAGCATGGATGTTAAAGAACATTAAATAAATTACATAAGTATGCCTACCTGTAACACTTTTATAAGGTAAATGCACATGGGTTATTTTGCCATAAATGTGCACACGGACCAAGATTTATTCTAAAGCCCCCTTGTTTCAGCCCTGCCGCTGGTGAAGGTTCTACTGTTCCAGCTCCTTCCTTCTTTTCCTGGCAGTGCGGCAGCCGGGCTTGGAAAATGCGATAATGATGCCATAAGTACCCTAGCGCAAAAGTTGTTTTTTGTTCCAAAACATTGCCAGTTCACGGCATGTAAAACTACCACGGATGCCTCAGCCAGTTTTTCTTTTTCCCCAAATAAGGCAAGCATTAATGAAGAAGCCGAGGGCCTGGGAAAATATTCTGTCATTCCTTCAAGTGAAATTTCGTCCCCTCTCTAGGCAGGCTCATAGATTTTCAGCTGAAGCATAAATAAGTGTCTAGCCAGAATTTGTTGAGTAGTTGGCCGTGCAATTGAACTTGTTTACTGCTGTTGTTACCTCTAGTAACCGTTCATCTAAATAATGCTCTGCCTTCATGTTTCCCCACATACTCATCCAGTGACAAGCAGGCTTTGAGTAAATGATG
This sequence comes from Balaenoptera ricei, assembly GCF_028023285.1. Classification (NCBI taxonomy): domain Eukaryota; kingdom Metazoa; phylum Chordata; class Mammalia; order Artiodactyla; family Balaenopteridae; genus Balaenoptera; species Balaenoptera ricei. Next base: position 17,436,952 of record NC_082654.1, on the reverse strand, counting down.
CACAGGTTATCCCATTCTCCAGAGAGAAAAGTAAGTGTAGCCAGGTTCCCTGACCTGCCTCTCATTGAACTTACAAGCCAGGAAGTTGGGTCAGGCAGGGCTCCAGCTCCCAGAGGCTGCATCCTCTTTGGTACCAGCTACTCCTTCTGGAACCCAGAGTAAGGCAGGTGGTTCGTGTGGCCGGTGTGAGGGCTGTTTTACCAGGCCGGCAATCTCATGGGTTGGCAGAAGGCCTGTTTTGAATGTGGGGAAAGTAGCCTCTTGTTTAGAAGTATGGAATGTAATATCCAAACAGTTGGGGAACATTTCGGGTGGGGTCGAGGGCAGAGACGAGAAGGCATCCATAGATCCATTCATATAAGTGGAAACTTCATCCCAAATACTCAGGTCTGCGAAGTAAAGGACACACGTATTCATTCATTCATTCATTCATTCATTATCTTAAAGGTGCCATTTGGGACCATCCTATACTTTTTGCCTAGTGCATTGGAAAAAGTACTTCCTGCCTCCAAACTCACACAGTATCTGGCTCCCACTGCCTGGCCTCTCCACTTGCAGTTACGTTATCTTCGTATTGATGGCTTAGTATGAGCCTCAGCTTATTCGTCTCTGAAGAAGGGGGATAACCATGGCTTCTGAAGGGGCAGGGCTGTGGAGCCTAGTGGTTAAGAGCACTGGCTTTGGAGATGGACACCCCTTTGGTTTTCACCCTGACCCGCTGGCTCCTCACTCTGTCAGCTTGGGAAGTTACCAATCTGTGTCCTTATCAGTAAAGTGAGGAAAATAATAACTATCTCCCTCACGGATTGTAGTCAGGAATGAGAGGTGTGTGTCAGGTGGTCTGGTAGAGAAACAGCTTTTCAAACAGGATATGTTCCTTTGCCCAATGTTTAGGAGAGGGGTGCTACTAATACTTGGAGGGCTTTGCAGGTAAGTCTTTTGCATCAGTGTAAAGCTATGTCAATTCTTATTATTTGGTTTGTGTCAGTGTGTGAAGGCAAGAACCTGCCAGAGAAATGCATGAGAATGACTATTGGCAGTACCATGTTTTCTAAATCGAATACACCAACAGTTGTAAGATATGCCTATAGTCTAATAACACATTTTCAGGGAGTAAAGAAACACTACTGTGTTAAATTTCTGTACCTATCACATGCATCTAAATTTCAGAAATGTCAACATGGAGGAACAATGCGAGTCTTAGGATGGAGAAGCTATGCCTGTTGTGTTCGTTTATAATTTGAATGAAAGCTGGGCAGTTTGGAACTCTAAATTTCAAAAGAATGCTATGTAAGAAACTTCCAGACCCACTTTCAGTCATGTAAAGGTGTAGGATTTGTATGGACCAGGTTTGTTTGTTGTTGTTTTTTTAAATTAATTAATTAATTTATTTTTGGCAGTGTTGGGTCTTTGTTGCTGTGCACGGGCTTTCTCTAGTTGTGGTGAGCGGGGGCTACTCATTGCAGTGGCTTCTCTTGTTGCGAAGCAGGGGCTCTAGGCACGCGGGCTTCATTAGTTGTAGCTCGTGGGCTCTAGGGCGCAGGCTCAGTAGTTGTGGCGCACAGGCTTAGTTGCTCCGCAGCATGTGAGAATCTTCCCGGCCCAGGGCTCCAACCCGTGTCCCCTGCATTGGCAGGTGGATTCTCAACCACTGCGCCACCAGGGAAGCCCCTATGGATCAGGTTTTTAAGCTGTGCTGAAAGAATAAAAGCAAATCAGAGTCATGAGACAGGATCGGCCAAAGATGAGCACTTAGAAGATCACGTGGACCAATTTTACAGGATTCTGTTAATGAAGATTCTGCAATTCCAAGTTTTCACTTTGTTTTTGACCATTAAAGGGAGGTGCTGGTATTGATGGATGATGAATCTGGGCTGCTGTGCGAAGCTTGCTTCTCCATCAGCACACCATTGAAAATATGTCCACATTCCAACCTCTCCTTAGCCCATCTCCCCATTGGAAGGGTTGGGCTAAAGCAGCAGTGGGAACAATGATTACAGAGGCTTCATCAGAAGGCGATATTTGAGAATTTAATGTATTACCGTTCTTCTGTATTCTCTCGGGAAGAATGGGCACCTCGCATTAACCTTACTGTAAATGTGATGCATTTGAACGAATGTACAGTGGAAGAACGGCCCAAAGAGTATGTGTTTCTGCCGTGAGCGGTTTTGAATAAATCAACATAATAGCCCACAGTTATTAACATACTATGTGAATTGGACAGTGATATGTACTTTGAGGACCTTGAACTAAATCTACCAGTTAAGAGCCTGTAGGATGAGCTCCAGAAGGACTGGAGTCCTGGGTGTTGAGGTTGTCATACAAAGAAATGAACTGCAGACCACTGGCAGGAAGAATCTTCTGGTAATACTCAGCCCAAAGTAAATTTTCAAATGCTTGGACTGCAGCACAGAATTGACTGATGTCAGATTAACTGGCTCTGGACTTCTAAATGTGGGTCAGTTTGGGTTGGAAGTGATTTTATTATCCACAAACCTCTTTGTACCTCTTTCACCCCCCCCCCCCCCAAATACTTAGCCATAATTTTTCTCTGTTGTCAAGCTTCTCTGGTGAAGCTTCTGAGAGGCAATATATTTTTCTGTTAGATTTCATAAGTAGTGCTAGACTTTTGATGTAATTATGTTTAGATTTCACAGAAACTTTCAATGTGTTGAAAATTAAATTCCAGGGCAGAAGGGAATGAGGCCTGGGCTCAGACCCAGGGAGCCTGAGTCCTTTGTTACTCCTGTCAGAAACTTGCCGTGTGACCCTGGGCAAGTCTTGGCATGTTTTATTTCATAGATTTAAAAGAAAGATAATAGGGGTTATGTATGATTGGGGTTTTTTTGGGTCCTTTATAGCTTGGAAACTTAGTGATTCAGTGATCTCTGTCCTCTGCTGTGACTGTAAAATGGAAAATAGAGTCAGTGGACAGAGCCTTACAATCTTGGAGGACGAGGATTCTCCTCAAATTGTTCTTCTCTCTTTCATCTCTGGGTACCCTTTAAAAACCTCTAACTGGGGACATGTCTTCCTCCATGGCATTTGGTATAACTTTATGGATTTCAGTTAAACTCTGTGAAGTCCCTTTTAGAAAGTTAGTATTTTGTTAAGTCTTAAGTGCCTTATTAAACCTGCCGAGGAGATAACAGTCCTGGGAGACCATTTATGACATGTGAGAACAGTGTAGACTTAACTCCCCTTTAAAAAAAAAATGACTAATGAAGCTTACACCAACTTCCCATTTTGAACAAAATGTAACGATTTTTTGTATACAAGGTGTTCACGGCCCCTCTGCTCTGCAGGCTCTTGCGCACTGTTGACAGTGAACAAGATTATTTATTTGGGTAAAAATGGAGCCACCTGAATGGTGATGACCCAGAAGCCCTCGTGAGTGGTCCAGGATGCTTGGAAAGGGGGGAGGATGTGGGCTTGGGGAACAAAGCATGCAGTTCGGTTCCTGTGAGTCTTGCGGGGTTTATTTTAAGGCTACACAGGAGAATCGGGAAGAAGAGATGCTGCAGTAGTGGTTTGGCCTCCCGGAGACATGGACAGGAATTCAACAGCTAGAGAGGGGCCGCTGGCCTTTGGCTCCGGCAGCCTGGGAGTGGGGGACTGCTCCCGACCCCAGGCCGCTGGAGGGACGGCAGGGCAGGAGTTGCTCCACGCCGAGATGTTACTTAGCCCTTGGCCTGTCTCCTCTCATCTTTGTGTATCATCTCTTAACCCTTCCCAGTCTGCAGGCCACCTTCTCTCTGCACCCTCATGCTCTCTGCCCGAGTCCCCTTGTTCTCCTCACTTCCACACTCCCGTTCCACCTCGGCCCTTTCACCTCATGGACTTCTTCTCTGTGTCCCTTTACCTTGGCTCCCAGTTTATTCTGAGTTCCCGATTAAGTGAACCAAAAACCCAAAAAACCAAGAGGGAGAACTTGGCTCCCTGCCCCGTGTTTGGCTGGGGTGTCTGTGTCTGTTGACGGCCACTGTCCAGCCTTGGCCGTCCTTGGGTAAGATGCTGTCTCCAGTCCAGTTAGCAGGGAGGGGCTGACACATGGTGGGGTGCAGCCCAGGGTGGGGTGGACCTCCTCAGAGGCGGATGGTGGGTGCGGTGGGCACGATGGTGTGTCTAGCTCAGGGGGAGAAGCGTGTCTGTAACAGAAACCTGTTTCTTTTTGCTGGACTAAGTCAAAGAAGCCTTCCAGGAGTATGTGCTGGGGCCATGCGAACAGCCGCAAACACTCAGATGTTATTCAGAAATGGAATTGGGACGTGTTTAAAGAAGTAGACCCATCTGGTCTTCTGCTTGTTGGGGGACTGCATATACGCTGGGTGCTTAGCGTGTTCACTCAGGACATCTCCTTTACCTGTTCTCAGGCCTGCTTGTTGATGTCGAGATCTGCAAGGGCTAAACCACCTACGACAGAATACTAGTGGAAGAAACACTGGTGGAGCCTTTTGTGCTGGGGAGCTCCACTTGCTAATTCCCAGCTCTAGGTTCTAAGCACTAATTCTACAGCTATCTTCCTTGTCTTTTAATATTCACTTCCACAATGTAGAAGCCCTGTGTTGCATCACATCTAGTAATAGAACGGTGCTGTGTGGGGTGTGTGAGATGGGCCATACACACACACACACACACACACACACACACACACACAATGTTGCACAGAAACACACAGACCTGGAGAAGTCCACGTTTAATCATTTTGGTGCTTACTTGGGAGAAGGGGCCTTCTGTGTTTGCTGGTGACTTGTTTGAGTATGCACATATGTATTTTGGAGACAACCTCTGTGAAAACTCTAAGGGCCAACTAAGGGCCTCACCAAATGCCCTGGGGTCCTGTTTAGGGCAGAGGATTTTAGTAGGAGTGGTGGGTTGGTATAATGTAGTGGAATGGACCAGCTAAGGCTTTGGAGCTAGATGGGCAGGCCAAGGTTTTTGGCGCCATTCCTTATTACCTGTGTGTTAGAGCAAAGTTTCCTAATCTGGAATGCCCTCCCCCTTTGTATAAAACATTAAAAAACCCCACAAAACTCCTTTAGTGGAACTCTGTAGTGACAGGTATCAGAAACCCAACCCGAACAAGTTTAAACAAGGAAAAGGGGAGTTCTTTGATTCCCATAACTAACTTCTGGGAATGGCAGAGGTAGAGCTTGCTGAAGGGACAACTGAAATGCTGTCCCACGAGGGAACATCAGCCCTTTGAGTGTGTGCTCTCTATGTTGTCTTCGTTTCCTCCTACTGCAGAGCTTCGGTGGGAAGTCCTGGAGGATGGGTAGTGTCACAGGCTTTCATCTTTAGCTGGAGGTTGGTGGGATTCTTACCCCAATTTGGACCAATCAGTGAGACTGGGAAGCGGGGGGGCTCATGTAAGAAGATGGAGGCTCCCATTGGATCACATGACTGGCTGGTGTTAGGGTGATTCCCTGGGGGAATTAGCTGGAGTCAGTCTTAAAAAATTAATTAATTATTGAATTTTGCATTAAACAGGTGTTGTGAGGTTCTTAGCCCTTTTTCTGGTATCTACTAGATGCTCTTCATTAGTTGTCTGCCTTGGCTTGTAAAGGTGATCATAGGGATTAACCTATTTGGAGCTAAGAACTGGTCATGACACCTCCTTCTGTAGAATCCAGTGTAATCCTGGGCGTATTCCCTGTGCTGTTTGCTGTGTCCCATCTGCTGAACAGGGGCAAGACCCTCTGGCAAAGGAGAGCCCTGTAGGAATGGGTATGCAGTATATTTTTAGGATCTGCCATTGCAGATACAGCTTTCATAGAGTTCCCAGACTTTGGCATTTATTATTATTGCTTTTTAAGTTGGTCACACTCTTAATATTGAAGGTGAGGGAAGAATGCTGAAAAAAGCAACAGGGTTTAGGCAAAGATAGCTGGCAGTCCTTCTCTCTAGAACCTGGCCTTTCTCTCTGAGACCTCCTGCAGGAGGGTATGCAAAACAGGTGTGTTCTATAGAGCGTCTGTCATGTCCGGGGCACTGTGCTAAGCTCTTTACCTCCCCTTGGAATTGAACCCTTGTGACATTTTAGGGTAGATAACATTGTTACCCCGTACCAGTAGCTTGAGTCTCAAGCAGGTTAATAGCTTATCCAGATACTTTCTAAGGACCTTCCAGATTATCTTTCCTTTTAGTCCAAGAGACAACATTTAAAGCTGACTCAACCAGAAGAGGATGAAAGCCCCATGTTTGTGATGGCTAAACTGTTTTTTTTAACGATAGTTTTATTGAGAAATAATTCACATACCATACAGTTGACCCATTTAAAGTGTACACAGTTCAATGGTTGTAGTATATTCAGAGTTTGCTGCCATCACCACGATCAGTTTCAAAATATTTTCATCATCTCCCTCCAGAACCCCTGTCCCCATTAGCAGCCACTCCCCATTTCCCCCAATTCCTCCCAGTCCTAGGCAACTACTACTGTATTTTTTGTCTCTATGGATTTGCCTATTCTGGACATACTGTATAAATGGAATCATACACTTCGTGGTCTAGTGCCTTCCACTTAGTAAAGGGAGGGACTTATGATGGAAACTTGCCCAAGGTGGCCTCTTAGCCTCAGCCTTCTGGAACTCAGTGTCCTTTTGCTTTCCTCAACTCTACCTCACTACCCTGTTTGCTACAAGAAGCCGGAAGATGGAAACACCCAACAGGTCGTTGTGAGTACACACGAGCATGCTGGAATATTAGTAGTGGAACGTTTGGTGGGTTAGTTCTGGACCCGGGACCCATGGATTCCTCCCTCTTATTGCCTGGTGGTGACTCCAGTGTTGGTGGGGAGAGGGTTAAACGCTGTCTCCCTGAACTTCACCTCCAGGGGGAATTCCTGCTTTGAGGGTACGCTGGGCCGGAGAAGCTTGAGTATCTGTCTTTTGTGATGTTGGAGCAGACGTGGAGATAGGGTACCGATTCCCTTGGTGCTAAGAGGGGCTCCAGGGGAGTTTCAGGAAACCTTTCCTTTTCTCTTCTGTATTCTCACCCCCGGGCCCCCCGGCTTTTCTCCCCTGGTTCACACATCGGAGGGAGGAATCTTTTACCTTTTCTGTTCCCGGTGGGGCAGCTGCAAGGAATGTTATCAGTGTTGGGACTGGGCACGGGTCCAAACCTTGTCGGTGCCCGAGCTGAAACCGAAGCTGAGCCCGAGACAGCAGGGCTGGTTGTGTGTGAGCGGGCCAGGCTGTCACGGAGTTTTGTCCTCGGCAGCCCGGGGCGTCAGCGACCCCAACAGTGGGGACGGTGCAAACCCTCTCAGGCAGGTCACACTGGTGCAGATCCACGGAAGACTGCCATCCCTCCCCAGATGATTGGGCTCCTCTGGGTCGGGGGCCAGCCTGGGGCTCTGGGTGCCGGAGGAAGCAGAGTCAGGGCGCCCCATCTTCAGTCACGCTCCCCAGGGAGAGTGGCTGTTCAGACAACTTGCTGTTAATAAATGGGGAAGGTGCCTTCCAGGTGACCCACTCGCTTATAAACTACTTAAATAAGAGGAGCCGATACCCATGGTATTCACGCTTGGAAGACTGGCAGTGGAAAACGAGACGTTTTTATTTGCGGTGACTTGGTGGGAGCTCATAGATTGGTTCTTGCCTTGATCTCTGGCTAGCTCTTGTTTCTTGTCTGCCTTTTGGGCCGAAGAGAAACAAGATGCAGGGTGCTTCCCTGCATACATCATGGTAATGATGTGGGGGTTGGCACTGGGTCTGAGATGTTTCTGGTGTCTTAGGTAAAAACGTGGAGACCAGGCTTCTCGAGGTGACTTAATGAATTCAGGTGCTAAGTGCTGAGTGATGAACCTGGCCGCTGAACTAGAGCAACTACACTGTTCGTGTCCACGAGGCCACCAGGATGCCGGAGACTGGCCATGTTTCCATAGGGCAGAGCCGGGTGACCTGGCGTGAGATGGGAGAGCGCGGCGCGCACCAGCTGCACCTGGGTGGGTCTCTCCGTCTTTCAAGCAGGTGTCTTTCCAGTCTAGAACTCGGACAGCAGGCAGAGTTCCTGGGCTCCCTTCCTGCTCGGGGTCTGTAGAGAAAGAACCATTGAGTTGTCATTGGGTGAGCGTCAACCCTGAAAACCTAGGTTTTGATGATCACGAGAGGGTTTGGACTTAAAATGGGTCACAGGATGTTCTGGACGCTTCCCTGCGGAGCTGCTTCCCACTCCCATTTTTATTCTCGCAAGCCTTTCCAACCTGTTGGCCTCGGCGTGAGTCACTTAGCCAGACTGCCGCCCATCCCCGTGGCCTGGATGGCTCCCAGCGGGAGTTGCTGGCACGGCGTCCAGAAAACAAACCCCACCCCAGGAGTGGTGATGCATCGCAGCATTTCTCCCCCCTGGACAGGAGGCACCGGGGTCTCGAGATGGGTCTGGGGTTTGGCCCCCCTGCCTCTGGCACTGCTGTGACCTCTTGTGCCCGTGGCTGGCGAGCAGAGGAATGCTTTCCCGTGGCGGTTTCGAGGGCCGTCGGCAGGCTGACTAATCCACCAAAGGTCCGCGAGGGTGTTGATGCTGCCCGTCTCTTGCTTGAGCAAAACATCCTCTGGGATCTCGTAGATCCTCAGACTCACTTTATGCAGAACCTTCTGGATTTATGAATTAGACTTGGGCTCCATTTTGTATTTTGTTCTTTGGGTTCTTTCATTAAGGAGATCAGAGATAAAAATATCATTGTTTTGCCGTCTGGCTACCAGCAGAGTCCCGCCACTCTGAAGAGGGAGTGGTTTGGGTTTTCTTGAGTGACTGGGGTATCTATTAGAGATCAGCAGATTACTACAGCTCTGTGGTTTTTAAAGAGACCAAAACAGACTGGGGACCATGCCCACCCCACCTTTAGACACATACGAATCTTGCTAGTACTGTCACTTCATCCATTTGTGAATGACAATATTAGGGACGCTTAAAAGAGTTGCAGGGCACTAATGGGACCTTGGCACACAGTTGAAGGCTACACACTAGTCACTGGGGAGGCTCAGGGGGATGTTTACAGTATCATCATATTTTTCTGGGTTTCCGAAACTGATCGCTGTTGGAGGATTTGGATGAAAGTTGACTGATTTTGTTGTTGCTGCCGGCTGCTGCCGTGATCTGGGTACCTTTTCAAGCTAGGGCCTCTGCATCAGTCCATGTCAGAGGAAAATTTTCAGGCCAGTTATCTTTAACTCATTGGTTCTCAGCTGGAGTGATTTTGCTCTCCAGGAGACGTTTGGCAACGTCTGGATGCATTTTTGGTTGTCGCAGCTGGGCAGGGGACGCTACTGTCATCTAGTGGGTAGAGGCCAGAGATACTGCTAGGGCAGCCCCCCATCCCCCCACCTGCTCCCCATCACAGAGAATTATCAAAATGTCAGTAGGGCTGAGGTTGAGAAATCCTGCTTTAACGTGAGAGCAACCATCCCTCTGTTATTCCTGAAACTAAAGAACAGACTAAGGTCTAAGAAAGAATATTTTAAAATGAATGACATCCCAATTTGCCAATGTATGTTTTAAGTTGTCTTTTTTTTTTTTTTTTTTTTGCCAATGACTTTATGCACTTAAAACATATCTCAGTGGTTTACTAGAGTATTTTTCAAAAAAAAAAAAAAAGAAATGGTTAAAACTACACAAACATGATGATTTAAAAATTAGTAGCTTCTCGTGCTTCCAAAACTCTGTGATGCAGAGAAAAGCCCCTGTGAGCTGTGTTTTGTTTCTTGTGCTCCAGCAATGGGTTTCAATGGTACCTGGTTAGTAGAATAGATGATGTGAAGTCATTATATTTTCATTTCTCAAAACCCGCTAGTTTCCCACTCACCTAATATTTTCTCTCCATCCCCCCCCCCCTTTTTTTTTTAAATTTAAGTGCAAGACCCAACCAAATCATCTTGTTTCTCCTGGAATACTAAAAGTTTTTTTTTTAAGGTATAGCTCCAGATTACCTTCTAGAATTCACATTCTGCTTTCTAAATCCTATTCTTAAAAGGAACCATACATATGATGTATGAACAGTACATCATAAATTTCGTGGCTCTTCCATGACATTTCTGGGGAAGTAAATGAAAGGTGTAAATTAAGAAAAGCAAGTGTTTGTGGTTCCCACTTTAACCTTCTGTTATGTTAAATGGCTTTGTTGAAGAGGGCTGTCATTGCTTTTGAAAACTTGGGAAAATCCACAGCAAGCTGTGCCATTAGTTGCCTTTGGGACCACAAGATGTTTGATGTGAAAATTATATGGCCACATCTAATTGGGTATATTTTCACCCCACCAGATATCAACTCAAGATGACTCCTCCCCCTCCGCTGCTTTTTTAGCTAAATTGTTTAACCTGAACTTCATGCTATTGAGAGTTGCATTCCAGTAATCCAAGTGCCATTTTTCAGTGTCTTTTGTCCAGTAGCATGTCTGCGTGACCCAACCATATAAATTTCTAGACATCTGGCAAGAGCTGGATATTAATCCCTCCCTGATTTGGGGAATGGTAAGACCTATGACTTCTCCATAATTCACACTTCTCCTTGTGCCCTGTGGAAACCTAGCCAGCCAGTGGAAAGAAAACAGAAACTCTCTGGACCTCTGCTTCCTGTGAAATGGGAATAATAATTCTTATCCTGCCTGTTTCCCAGAGTTGTGTATTCGTTTCAAATAAAATGTGCTCAGAATTCAAATAGAAAGCAGTTAGAGATACGATAATGGTCGTTAGGCCAATTGAAACTTCAGAATTAAAAAAAAATTAGCTCATTCACGTACTCTACAGTTCACCCATTTAAAGTGTACACGTTAATGATTTTTAGTGTATTTACAGAGTTGCAACCATCACCACAATCAAGTTTAGAACATTTTATCACCTCCAGAAGAAACTCCATACCCATTAGCTGTCACTCCCCATTTCCCCCAACTCATCCCCCACTCCCCATCTATTCTCTGTCTCTGTGGATTTGTCTATTCTAGACATTTTGCATATATGGAATCATACAATATGTGGTCTTTGGAGACTGGCTTCTTTCACTTAGCATAGTGTTTTCAAGATTCATCCATGTTGTGGCATCTGTCACTATTTCATTACTTTTTTATAGCCAAATAATATTCCATTGTGTGGATAGATCACATTTTATTGATCCATTTATCAGTTGATGGTAAACTTCAGAATTTTAAAAATATTAATCTAGACCTTATTTAATTTTTGAAATTATCCCTTTCCTTTTTATCGGAAGTTAAGTGCTCTTATGATAAATACTGTTACGAGGCAAAGATTTCCAAGTCTGTGAGTGGTCTACATATTTGAAGACACTTAGCCTCCATACACTCTACTTGGAACCAAACATTGGCTAAAGATGACTTCAGAGTTTGGGTCTCCCTGAGGCACTGAAAGCTTTTCATCTATGAAAGTAGTAACTATTGCTAGTAAGTTTTTCTGTATGTTGACCAAGGATTAAGACTTTATCTCCAGTGACTCAAACTTGTTCCTGATAGCTGCTATCTCCTTTTTCTTTATTTTCTCCTCAGGTGGTAATCACTCAAATGGCATCCACCAAAGATTGTGATGAGAAGAGGTTATTTCCAGCCTAGGGAGTCTTTTTGTTTTATATTTGGTTTACTTGTTTGTTACTGCTTTGGTTTGTTAGTTTTACCTGTTGTAAATATTAAGAAGCCCAGGTATGTTTACACTCTGGAGGTAGGAAAATTCATCTTGTCCGGATTTGCTGCACTGGCTCCCGTCTGCACTGTGGTTGATTTGATGTGGCCGAAGGTAGAATTTCTCTGTTCAGGGTGGTGGACCCACCCATCAGTTCCGATCACTACCCTCCAGGACTGTCTTTGGCATTAATGTCCCTTAAGTACTTTGAGGGGAAACTTTTCAGGGAACACGTGAGTCTTTTTCTTTATTGGCTGCACATGTGAGCCATGTGAAGATGATTTTCACTCCAAGAAAGCGTAACAATCTTTAAGAGAACTCTGAAAACTAAGTGTTCTCTCAGAGCCATCTCAGTGAGAATATGTGAGTGATTTTTCTGGGCTTGACTACACTTTAGCAGGGCCCATCCATTTAGTGGTGAGAAGAAATGGGAGCAACATGGGATTGACTCCTTCAGCTCATGGGTGTACTGTCTCTGTTGCTTTCTACGCATACACACACACACACAAACACATGCACAATTTAGGATTTTTTTTCTCTCTCAAAGTTCTCTTTATTAAAAATATAAATATTCAGGGTAGAAGAATAGCCAACGACTTGGGTGGCATGGGATAATTTGTCTCATCCCCTTATCTTTTATCCTGTGGCTCCAACTCTCCCTTTCAAGCTGAGGAACCCCGAATACCATAGTCCTGAGAGAATTCATCACCCCAGTCCAGACAGGACCCATTATGGTGTCCCAGGTGTGTGCCCAATGACAATAGTGGTGGCCACTCAAGTTATGAAATTAGCAATAGTGTGATTCTTTCTGGGGATGACAGCTGGGGGATGACTGTCATTTTGGAACCGGGGATGTTAGAGAATGGAGCTGGCGAGCCTCTCCCCAAATTCTCACGTACCTTCCCATTCTGAATGAGATGGTGTCAAGAGTGGTCCTGCCTGTGGGCGTCCATTGTTTTTTGTTTGTTTGTTTGTTTTGTTTTTTTGAATTTTATTTATTTTTTTATACAGCAGGTTCTTATACATATTGGTGTATATATGTCAATCCCAATCTCCCAGTTCATCCCCCCCCCCCCCCCCCTTCGCCACTTTCCCCCCTTGGTGTCCATACGTTTGTTCTCTACATCTGTGTCCCTATTTCTGCCCTGCAAACCAGTTCATCTGTACCATTTTTCTAGGTTCCACATATCGTCCATTGTTTTTGAATATTTATAACCTTATGTCCTTGCAGTGTGGTTCCCTCTTTCATGATGTTTGGGGAGAACTTTTTTTCCCAAATTATTTCAATTTAATAAGTTTTTACGCCATTAGTATAATGCATTTCAACCAAAATGGTTTGTTTTTCATAAACACTGAGAAGGTTTAAATTTTCTCGTCAATTAGCCGTCATTTGCACAGTTATTCAGTTATTGCACCATGAAGACCCTCTGGAGTTTGATGTTGTCAGGATACATATTAGCAGAAAATAGTATGTTATTATCTAATGCTAATAATTGGTGAGTAGAAATGAGAAGAGAAGACATTTAATTGGGGCTCCTGTGGCTAACAAGATGTGAATTATAAAAACATTTCCAGGAGAGGTTCCAGGGTTGGTCTAGAAACCTGTTATTTGCATTTTAAAACATTTGGTCCCCATTGATCCGGGAGGAGGGTGCTGTTGATCACTGCTGCTTTCTTTTTCAGAGCAAATCACTCCAAATGTCCTGAGTGGTAACTAGCTCCCCAGGCACACGTGGTCTCTGTGTGGTCTTTACAACCTCTCAGCTCCATTTTGGGTGCTTTTTTTTTTTTGTCTTTTTGTAGGCGATGTGTTGGTTTTTAAAGAGAGGATTACCAAGTACACATCACCAATCCCAATCAGACTCTCTCCCCCTCTTGGTCCCTTGATTCTGCGCAGTGCTGTTCATGGCCCCCAGGGGCGTCATATGGACCCACATCCCTTCTCGGAGGCTTTCCTGGGAGGAGGAACTATCCTTTAGCAAAAATCTCATTAACAGCACGATATTACATTTATTTATTAGCTGGATTCACAGTGGACCTGAGCTTCTGCCTCCAATTCTTCCATAGGGGTCCTCTGCCCACACGTGTGAATCAGCTCCTATTCTCTCAAAGTAACGGATGAGCGTGGTTTTTCATGAGCTTGCTGGCATTTTGCTTGTCTGGAAAGATTACACTGTTAATCTCTCAGTTCCATATGCAAATAATGGAGATGGAGGTTGCGGGGAAAAGCTTCACTTTTCTACCTGCTGAGGTCACCACGGAACCTCATCACTGTCTGAGGAAACAGATGGGAAAGATGCATTGGTGCTCTGCCAGTGTATGGGTGTCCAAGGAATTAGGTTGGCCGTAGAAAGGATTTCATTTAGTGTTCCAGTGATGTCTTTTAGAACTGCATTTATTTTTTGCATGCCTTAGCTAAATTCCCAATATTAAGGTTAGCTATTTCACATTATTACCATCCCAGAAAGCCTTGACTTCACTTCAAGTCAATTAATTTAGTTAATTTGACTTAACTAATAATTTAGTCAATTAAGTCAGTTAATTTAGTGTTGATATCAGCTAAAAAATAAAAGCATCTCCTTTATTCAAAATTACTCACGTAACTTTTTTTTAAACTTTATCCCAAACTCTTCAAAGATATTTTATATGACTTTTCCTTTATTGTTTATACCATAATAAAAAAGTATGTTTTATTTTCAACTTCTTGAGAGGTATTTTTTTCCCCTAGAAAACAAAAGTTGGCAACATTTTCTTTAAACCAATAAACACCTTTTGAAATGATGCTACAAATTCCCATTTGTTATACCTTATTGCTAAACTATTTTTCCTTGGCCATGGTAGATATTTTATCTGGTAAAAGAAAGCTTTTTCTCCTCGAATACAACTTTCTTCGGTAAATATCACCTCTTAAATGATGGCCATGTCTAGATATCCAGGCACGTTGGATTTGTACTGAGAGCGATTGGAGGACTTAATTGTATCCCCCGCCTCTGCGTTTTGCTCTCCCTGCAGAATTGGAGCATGCTGGAGGGTGAGTAGGGCCCTCACAAGTCATCTAGCAGCTGGCACCCTCATGTGACTTGACAAACTGAGCCCCAGAAGTACAGGGCACACAGCTAGTTGGTGGGAAGTGGCAGTGACAGTGAGGCCCCACTTGTGTCTCTCTGCTGAGATTGAGGAAGAGGTGAACTGTACTTTGTAAAAGGCTAGTCTAAGGGTTGACTTAACATTGGCTCCTTTTGCGTTCATTCTGTTTGGATCCTGGTCTCTTTCTCACTAAGATGAGGTCCTCAAGGGCCAAGGCAGACTTTATTTCTACATCCCTTGAGTGTAGGGGTGATGATTACGTTTCACCACATGCCAGCTCTGAGCAGGGTGGCCTAGTGATATTGACACGGGTAAGGGAAGAGGGAGCTGCCGTAGGTGAGCCGGGCACTTGCCATTCCTGACTGCAGGCCGCTGTCTTCCATACTGGAGGATACCCGCCTACCTCTGTATGCACACAGGTGTGCAGTGTGTACACACACACATACCACACACAGACTCTCACACCTTGTCACTCACACATGCTCACATTTTGGAAAAATAATCATGAAAAATAATGTTGCATACATTAGCCACGTCTGTGATGGTATCCTGTTTTGGGGAAAAACTGGGTTCACCTTTAATGACAAAAATGGTAGCTTGCCTGGAGCCGTGATTACAGTTTTTTTGCATCTGTGTTGTTTGGCAAGATCTTTCAGACGTAAGTAGTTCCCACCAGAGTTACCTTACCTTCAGAGGTGATAATTATTGATGGACTCAAAGCTAGATCAGCATGACCTGTAAAGATCTGAACTCTCTTTCCAAGGTTATGTGTATGTGTGTGGGCTCTGGTTGGTTGGTTGGATGGATGGGTGTCTGCTATTGCTTATTTGTTTTTGGTGTCCTTGTTTGTACACACATGTGCACGTGTATGTGAGTAGATGATAAAGAGATAAGAGGTTTTTGCCCTCCCTCCAACTTTTAAAAATTGTCATTTTACTGGTTTGCTTCTTTATTGGAATGGCTCTTGCCCATATCCTTGTCTCAAATGGGTTTCTTATCCCTCCAAAGATGCTGCAGTTTCAAAATAAAACTCTTCCATGTTATGCATAGAACCCCTATCTCCTAGTTTTTAAAACCTGGGTTTTGGTTTGTTCTCTTCTAGCTGTGTAGTCCTGGGTAGGTCCTAATTTTATGCCTAGACTTAAGGATTTTAAAAAATCATAAGGAATTCAATTACATGATTTCTAAGACCCATTCCATTTCACAATTCTGATATCTTTGAGAGACCCACAAATAATCCTTTCCCTCTTGCTTGGGGGGAGAAAACATATAAAAACATAACCCAAATATATTAGGGTTCTCCAGAGAAACAGAACCAATAGGAGATAGATAGACAGACAGACAGACAAGTATAAAAAAAGAGATTGATTATAAGGAATTGGCTCATGCAGTTATGAAGACCAACAAGTCCCTAGAACTGCAGTTGGCAAGCTGGAGACCCAGGAGAGTTTATGGTGTAGCTCTAGTTGAAGTCTGGAGGCCTGAGAATCAAAAGAGCTGATGGTATTAGTTCTGGTCCAAAGGCTGGTGGGCTTGAGACCCAGAAAGAGCCTATGTCTTAGTTCAATTCCGAAGGTAGGAAAAAACAAAACAAAACAAACCCCAATGTCCCAGCTCAAAGGCAGTCGGGCAGGAGGAGTTCTCCCTTATTTGGGGGAGGATCAGTCTTTTGTTCCCATTCAGGCCTTCAACAGATTGGATGAGGCCCACCCACATTACAAAGGGCATTCAGTTTTATTCATTCTACCAACTTTAACTCATCCAAAACACAGAGATGCTCAGAATAATGTTTGGCCAAATATCTGGGCACCCCATGGCCCAGTCAAGTTGACATATAAAGTTAACAATCACACCAAACTTTACTGGAACAAAATTGAAAGCTTTTGCCTTTTTCTTCCTGCCTAAGAGGTGGGTTTAGAATTCTCCCAATAGCCAACAGCTGTTGGCCAAATTTGGTCAGAATAACAAATTTCATACAAAATCTTTATTTCTGGAGGCTTTAGTATTTTTAAGGGTTTTGGTTTTTAAATGCTTTTCAGTTCCTCCTATATTCTTTTCTTTTGTGTTTATTTTTCTTGGCAGGGCAATTTGTACTTTCTGGCTCGTTGGTTTCCATTCTGTTGCATTAACATTTGAATATTGCCCAGCCACCTGTTGAAGGCGGCTATAAGCTCATAAAGAAACAAAATAGTAGAATATACAACTAGTGCTCTGACTTCTTAGTGGTACACCTTGATTCTGCTCCATGTGGCCACGTCCAGAACTGGTCTACACCCCATGTCCTCAGGGGCCAAGCCATCAGGGAAAGTGAAACGTGCCACCTGCTCTGCCTGCCGTCTGTCTTGACATGGCACAGCCTCAACTCCTGGAGACCACATCTTAATAGAGTCGGTCAGTATAGCTGGTGGCTTCAGAGGCACTAGAGGAGGAGGGCCGAGTGACAGTTCTAGCAGGTGTGTGGTTTCTCAAGGCCACCACCCCCATCCCAGAGACTGGCCACAAGCCACATTCTTTCTGATTTTGAAAAGTACTAGACACTTACTCCAATATATTGCCTTGTAATAATCCCCTCATCATGCCCGGAGCATGAAACTCACGAGGCCTTCATTTACTTTTCCTGGAGCGTCTCCAGTTTTTTCCCCGACGGTTATCGAGGTCATTCTAAAGCAACTAGAATTCTCCGGTCAGGTGCCCTTTTCTCTCCTCAAACCCAGCCCAAACTGGCCTGAGCAAAATGAGTGTATTGACCCGTAATTGAAAAGTTTACAGGTAGCGTGGCTGGATCCAGGGGCCCATATACCAGGACATCATTTCCTTCCAGCTCTTGGCTCTGCTTTCCTCCAGGTTGACTTCATTGCATGGAAGCAGGTTTGAGTCCAGAGAGACCTTATCTTCCCCACAATTCTGAATCAGTGGCTGGGTAAGGGGGTGTGATGTGCTGAGTGCATTTGGACTGAGTACACTTACCCATCCGTGCAGGTCGGGGTAGGGTCCACTCTACCCAGACTATATGGCTTCAGAGTTAGGGTGGTACCTCCTACATAATTCAGGGCACTGTTACCAGAAAAAGCATGAATGGATGCTGAGCGGAAAACTTGGCGGACATCTGCCTTCATAATCTTTAGGACGTGTTGAAGAGTCTTCTATTTGTTAGGGGAAGGCTCAACTAGAGTTTTGTCATGGAACAAAGTGATTTGGTATTTGTATATACATTTGGATCTGTTTATAGGCATCTTATAGCCCCCAAATTTGAATTGGCTTATAAGACCTCATATTATGTAAAAAGATTAGAAATGAATAATTAAGGAAATTAGAATAAAGAGCAAAGCAGGGTAGACCCATAAGATAAGATGGGAGTAAGGTTAATCTCACAAATTTCAAAGCTGGTAGATCCTACAGTATAGGTAGGAGTGACCTGCAAATTTGGCTCTGAGGTTCCCAGGAATGGAAGAGTATCTAGATCCTATACAGAGGCGTGTGTGTGTGTCTGTGTGTGTGTGTGTGTGTGTGTGTGCACGTGCGCGCCCATGAGTGTAACAAGCCTGCGTGCAAGCCCCTGTGGGAGTACAGGCCCTAAGGAAAGGCCATGGGAAGATAATAAAGGGAATGTGGTCTGTGGTAACCTTAGATACATTTCTTTTCCAAACTTCTGGGGTGCTGGCCCTCGGGAACCTTGCCGCTTTGCTCTCAGCATTGTGTTAGGAAACAAAACAAGCAGACAAGGAGTGAAACCCCCATATTGCTGGGTTCCTTTCAGGAACAATTGGAGGGCTAAACCATGTCCGCTTTGGTGGGAGGCAGTTAAGGTGAGTCACGGCTGTGACAAGGCAGAATAGGAGGGCCTCGGTTGTCAACCTGGGCTAATCTTGAAAATGGACTCATGCCTGCCCAGTGACTCACATTCCTGTTTACAAACGAGCCCCGTGGAGAAATGCAGAGTGGGAGGCTCTGCTTCCCGGGTGGAGGCCAGAGACCTCCAGGGATGGGCAACCAGTGCGTCCTCTGGGGCTTCGGCTGCCCTTCCTGGGGGCAGACCTTGGGGCTTCCGGCAGTGGTGACTTTCAAAGTCCAGCCACGGGGACAGTTGCATCCAGCGAGGGCCCTAGAGTAGCACCAGTTTGCAGGAGATGTGGCTCCTTCTCAATTTGGGTGTTCACATGGCTTTTGGCTGGTTTTAATCCACCTGGATAAGTCCCCCACCTCCCCCATCGGAGGACCAGGTTATATGGGAACCATGTAAGTTATTCTAGAAATGTGGCTGCTGTTTTATAGATTTGTCTGTTATTTCCATTGATTTCCTAACTCCTAGGGTCTTTGGCACCCACTATGCTCATTCTGCTATTTAGTGAATATCAGAACATAAAATATTGGATACTGTGCTCAATCTCATGTTCTTAATCCTGAATTCTATTATTTGGGATTAAAAAGGGTGAAAAATTTGTTCATGGGCTTTTCCTTCACAAAAAACTTTTTAAAAACTAGAGTAGAGAAGTTTTTAAACTTCTTACAATGCAGATAAACTTCATTGTAAAGGAAGATGTAATCCTTTACAATGAACACAAAAGGCATAGATCTTTTCTTTTTTTTTAAAAAGACGATTAGAATGATATTTCCTTGTTGTGAAATAGCCCTTCTTGGACCCCACGTCGCTCTTAACACCCCTCAATTCTCTACCCCATTTATAGAGCAATAGTCAACATCTGGACAGGCAAATGCATCTATATAGCACCACCATGAGTTGACTGAGACCTGGTCCAGGTCCCCCCCCCCCCCCCCCGACCCCCGGCCTCCCCCCCACCATTTACTAGCTGTGTGACCTTGGGCATGCTCCTTAACGTCTCTGAGTCAGTTTCCTTGTCTGTAAAATGGGCACGACAGTAGTACCTACCTCACAGGGTGGTTGTGAGGAACAGCGGAATAACATGAACATTCCTGTCCAGAACCCCAAACAGAGAAGCAGCGCTCATCATAGGGCTCCAGCTGGGTTGAAGTGCAGTAGGGCACATACTTCCTGAGCACTCAGGGTGTGTGCTGCCAGATCTTTCAAGGGGTCCAGATATGTCAGTGTAGTTGCTGCTCTCAAAAAGACTGCAGCCTGGCAGAGGGAAAGATATTAAGACAGCTCCCCAAATAGCTCTAGAATTGCGTGGAACCCTATGCAACTGCATTTTTGTCGGGTAGGAATAGCAGCAATATCACGTGGTTTAAGCTAATGGAAGATTCAGTAAGGTAAGTTGAGAGAGAGAAAATGCTAGCCAGCGGGCTTCTCAGAGGAAGGAGTGGCGTGTCCCTAGGGGGAACGATGGGCAAGGGTGGGCTCAGCGGGAAGGGATGCATCAGAAAGGCTGCCAAGAGGAGGCTGTGTTGCAGATGTCGCTGGCCAGCAGGGAGGTGGAAGAGTTCTGGGTTCGTGCGGGGAACCGTGATCCTCCCCGCTTGGAGTTTGTAGAGAAGCGGGGGTAGGGCAGGAAGTCAGGGTGGGGGCCGCGAATGCCTTGCTGACTGCGCCCCGCCTCCCGCCCGAGCCTCACTCTGTTCCCCTTTCTTCCTGGCAGCAGTGCCCCCTCCCTTGCTGCACTCAGGGACATGACTGTCAGCACTTCTACCCCCCCTCAGACTTCACTGTCAGCACTCAAGTCTTCAGGGACATGAAAAGGAGCCACTCCTTACAAAAGGTTGGGGAGCCCTGGTGTTTGGAGGTAGGTCTCGGAGCAGAATGACGGTATGAGATGAGCGGGGTCTGAACTGAAACCACCCATCCAAAGTTTACCTCCCGCTGGGGCAGTGCCCCCTACTGTGGTCCCCAGCTCCCGTCACATCGCTGTCACTGCGGGTGCCCTGATGTCTGGGCGTACTGACCACGGATAGGTCTATCATAGCCATAAAAATGCCAGCATACGAGGACAGGGTAGAGGGAGGTGGTCGCGCGAACCCGAGGCGCCGGGCTCCCAGTTAAAGCCACATGGTCCAGTGTCACGCGGGGCTTCCGTGAGAATGGTGAGCAATGCGTTATCCCATTAAACTTGACCCCCAGGAAATAATTTCCCGGGACTCTTCAGAGCTTCCAGTGCAAGAGAAGTTATCACCTGAACTTTGTCTTTGTTATTTGTTCTTTAGAACTTACAGATTTTCTTTTAGAATTCAAGGTGCTGGGCAATGCTCGCCCTTCTGCAGTGACATCTTCCTGAGGCAGCCGCGAATGGCTTTTCTGGCAGATGTCTGCTCTCCAAGGACAGGAAGCGTTGTTAATTTCCTTTAAATAATTCAATACCATGTCAATACCCCACACTGCTCCCTGCTTGAGAGTGACAGTTCTCTTCAAATTAGTAGTCCCAAAGAATAAAGAACACCTAGAACATGCTTTCATCTTCAGAAAAGCAAAAGTCAATGCAGATAAAAAATTGTAAGGTAACTCTTTAGACTTACAAACAGTGAATGATTTAGTACTAATGCTAGCTTTTAAGTTTTTTTAAAAAGAAAAGTGACTATTTAAGAGGCAATTAGTAAAGCCTCTGTCTTTGAAAAATATTTATTGCATACCTACTATGCGCTGGCTGCTGTGCTGCGTGTTAGGGCTGCAGGGACAGAAAACAGCAGAGGCCTAGAATCACAGGTAACGTGTACGTGCGTCTCGCCTTTGGAGAGAGAAAAGGCGGGTGAAATCATCTTTAAAAGCTTGTTCTAACTTAAAAAGTAGTAAATAGCCCTATAAGAGAACTAGAGACACAAAGAGAAACAGGTAGAAGAAAATATAAACACCCATGTTCTTTTTTACCTAGTTATAACCTCTTAATATTTGGATGCATTTCTTTCTTGTCATTCATGTGTCTAAAGTTTAAAAATGTTTCGTAAAATTGGAATGGTACCTTACAGAGTTTTGTATTTTTCTCTTCACTCGGTTGCTCTTATACACCATAATGTGTCTTAATTCTGGTTAGTAACTTCACGCGTGGGTGTCTTGTGGAAATCTTCCTGTCTAATTATTCCCCTCTGGCCAGACGTGACTGAAACGGAGGATGTTTCTAGGGTCTTTTGACCCCGCACGCCCCTTCCCCTCTTCTGATGAGGCCTGTGCCCGGATTACATGTGTCCCGTGCATGTGTACGGCCGTGTCTTTAACTGGCCTGGGTTGGACAGAGCTGTTGCACTTCTGCGGAGCAACCTTGACCCGAAGGAAGCTCTTTCTCAGCAGCCACTCCTTGGTCTGGCTTTTAATAAGAGTCTCTGTTCATTCTGACTCTGGATGATAAGGCCATACCGATCATAGTTATTCCTCCACCAGGGCCTGGCAAACGGTAACTCATTAATCTTTGGTCAGAGTTATGAGGTAGATAAAGGAGAACCAGGCACCCATTCTGAGTTGAGGAAAATGAAACAGAAAGACGGGGTTTCTTCCTTATAACTCACGATCCACAGGCGCTGATTAGATCCCCGGCGCCAGTGACTACGCTTGTTTCTCAAGCTTTGCCCTCAGGACAGGGAAGCATCTCTTGGGGAAGTGCCAATACACCCAGCTTCCAGGATTGGGTCTAAGTCCCTAAGTTGTGAATAGACCAGACACAGAGACACCACCACTCGGGCCGTGTGACCTCGGGCAAGTTACCCAAGTGCTCTGTGCTTCAGTCTCCCCATCAGTGTAGGGGGCTGACATGTGAGCATCAGTGGAGTTGAGGATATAAAGCGGGGGCTTGCTTGGCCAGAGGAGCTGGCGTGCTCGGTCTGGCGCAGACACCCAGCAGGATTCTGGAGGCATCGCACACTGATAGTGTGTCCGTGTGATGGGCTGGCCTCTGCTGGGGGGGTATCTCAGTCGTGCTGCATGCTTTCCACGCACAGCTTGGGTGTGTTCGAGATGGTTCTGGGTAGCATAGTGGAAACCTCACATGACCAGAGTCATAGCTAGGGTTGAGTCCAGCGGTCTCTCACCTCTGCCCGCAAGGTACTTCATCCCTCTGTGATGCATCCCTGTGTCTGTTAAAAGGGGATGGTGGGGGAATCCCTGCCCAGCCTGCTTCACTGGGCACCTACCAGGATCCCTTGAAATACTGATCAAAGAGACTCTTAATACAGTGCTTCCTACGGTCCAGGCACTTCTGTAAGCGATTTGTGTATATTAACTCTTCAAAACCTGACAACACCCCTAAGAGGCAGGTGCTGTGATTATTGCCATTTTGCAGATGAGCCACAGAGAGGTTAGGTAACTTGCTTAAGATCACAAAGGGGTGGAGCTCTAAAACTGCTGTTAATGAAAGACCCTGGCAATAGCCCATGGTTTGGAGGCTTCTGCACCAACCATCTTCCACCTGCTAAAGGAGATTGGGTTAGGTCCTGTTCAACACCCAGCCATCTCAGGAGCTGGGAGGAAACTTCTGGTTCAGGACATCCAGAGTCCAGTTTTTGCTTTTCAGGTACCACATCTAGAATACTTTCTACCCCATCCATACTTAACCTTCATTGTCCCTGCTCTCTCTTCCCTGTGATTCGGCTTGATTCTAACCCTTTAGAATCAAGGCTGTCTCCTCTAGGGAATTAAGGTTGGTAGACCAGTTGATTAACTATGACTAAGAAAGTCAATGTCCACCTGGGCAGGCATGAGTCACTTCTTTCTAGTTAGCTATTCATGGCCATTTTAAAGCTCACCACACAAAGTCATTACATTGAGGCTATTACCATGTTTAATAGTGACAATAATAGGGCGTGACCCATGGCATAAATGCATTCAGATAAGAAAGAAAGTGTTTTCCTGTAATTGCTTAGTCAATACCGTTTTTACGGAAATGAAATGCTTGCAAACAAACTTTTAAAAAGTTCTTTGTTCAAATCCTTCTCTTATTCCTTCGTCTGGAAGGGCTTCTCTGAACTCCTCCTGGTCAGTGGCTGGGGGTTAGGAAGACGATACCCTCTGTCCCTTCTGATATTTTGGTTGACCTACCTTTTTGCTCGTTTTGAGCCTAATTTTGTGTTTTCTTTAGGGGTGTGTGAGTGAGTGAGTGTGTGTGTGTGTGTGTGTGTGTGTGTGTTGTGTGTGTGTGAATTCAGGAGGGGGCACATTATTGCTGGCACTTGCTTATTAACTTCTCAAGTTATGCATTTAAGGAAAAAAAAAGGCTTCTGCTAACTTTGCAAAGCCAGTCACATAGACAGGGAGTTAACCATTTTGGTGAGAGGAAATGAAACTTTTCTTAGGTTTATTAGACCACATCCTATAAATCTGTGGCTTATTCTGTGTCTGATTTCTAAAAAGCATGGCATCATGGCCAAAGTTTTATTTTTGCTTATTAGTCATTGAAACAAATATAGATATTGCTTCATTTCCTTAGTACTATGTTTTTCAATACGTTATGTATGGAAAATCTGGATTTACACAACAAAGTACATTAGAAGGGGGAAGTATTTGCATTATAAATCTCTGCATTATAACTTTGGATTACCAAGCATTCTATTAAGCTAAAATGTTTAATTCATCCTCCCTCTCCTGATTACATAGAGAAGCAGGATAAGAAAACAGTAAAAAGATTTCTCAAAGGCAGAGTTAATATTTTGACATACTTCCTTCCAGTCTTTTAAAGGATGTGTTTTAAAAAAGTCATAGGTAGGCTCATATCATATATGTAATTATTTTCTGTCTGTCTCGCATCTCTTGTAATAGAAGCCCTTTCCTGTGTATCCTGTGAAGACTCTTGGTAAAACTTCTAGTGGTGTCCACTCCAGAATTGGGTACCTCTCAATGTGCTTAGTCATTGCCCCAGTGCAAACACACTGTTTCTAAAGTTCCACTATTACAGTCTGGTTGCATCTCATGTGGGAGAGAGTGTGAGTTGAGAATAACGAAGACAGGATGACTTTGGACATTCCATAATGTCCCCATGATATATATGACCCCTGGCTTAGCACGCACAGCCCTGGATCATTCTAAGCAAGTGATCCAGCAAATTCACCCCCTCCCTAAATTCCTTCTCAGGGTGGGATGGCTGGTGGGACCACTCGTATTATTTTGCAAAGCTTCTCCTTTTTCTGTTTTCAAAGCTTCTTTGTTGAATTCTTCTAGGTTCAATGGGCACGTGAATTTCCTCTGCTGAATTACGGCCCCAGTAGTATAGATGGGCACTGCAGTGCCTAACTTGCAATTTCTGGCACCTCAGAGAAGCCACACCCCCAGGTGAAATGGTGTTGTTTCCCCCGCTGCTCATCAGAGCCCCCTACGGGATGGACACAGCTTGGCCACAACTTGCACAGGGCTTCCCACCAGGGACACAGACCCAGAGAGGGAGAGGATCATTCTGGGCCCTGTTTCCCAAGTTGACCATTCCTTGGACTAAAGGCTGTGAACACTGTTCTTTTCACTTCTTACATTTTTCTCCGCCCCAGGAGGTTGGTATACAGAGTAGGAAGCCCAGGCAGGGTGCGTGGACGTCCTCTGAGGACCCCATCCCTTGGATGGTGGGCGTGGTCTCCGGCCCTGCATCCAGGCTCTGGGGTCACCTGACATCCGCTCGGACACCACAGACTGGATCACGGCTCTTATCTCTGTGGCTGCCTCTCTTTTCCCCATTCTTTGTGAGTCACATGTTTTCTTTGCATCTCATATGACAAAGGTCATTAATAGAGAAGACTCTGGGCCTTCCATGCATGACATCTTATCATCCACACAGTTTATTGTTTTGGATCCTCCCCTTTTGTAATTCTGTGAGGTGACAGATCAGGTTTTAATGGGCTACACTGTGTCAAGGGAGAGTTTAAATTAACCTTAAGACTTTTTATACCTTATAGGGCCCCTCAAATCATAGCACATGGTCAGTAGTTGAAGAGAGGGAGTAGATGCTTTTTACTCACGGTTTTGACGTTATCTATCAAGTCTGTCTGTCTGTCTCTCCATGTTGTGATACCTGTGTTTCTCAGAGTACCTTCCTATGATCAGTCCTTTTAATGATGTCAGTGAGGTAGATGTTTGGAATTTGGGAACAGAGACGAACCACATTTCAGCCCAGACTCTGGAACTTAATTTACTCATTTTTATTAAGGGCAACTGTCAGGTAAGCAAAGTGGAGGATCTTAGTTTTTATCCTTGTCTGTCAGGCCAGTCCTCTGCACCTTATTCAGAGGTATTGCACTAGTTGCTGCTAGTTTAGCAAGAGATGATTCTAGGAGCTACCTCATCTTTTCTCCTTTATTCCATACTTTTCCAGCTCTTTCCATCACATCTCTGAAAGTTCATTTCACTCCTGTTTGCATTAAAGAAATGTAGTAGTTACCAAAACGTGTTTTTGGTGTGGTTTGGGGAGCTACGTGGGAGAGGTGGACGCATCTTCCCTGATGAGGCCAGGTTCAAGTTTTCCTTGGACTGTCCTTTCCCAATCAGTGGTGGCCTCCTCTGCTTGAGCTGAAGGTGAGGAAGGAGGTGGCCTTTGTACAGCCGGGGAGTTTTAAACCCTTTGTGAACGACCTCCCGATGTGTGTGTGTGTGTGTGTGTGTGTGTGTGTGTGTGTGTGTGCGCGCGCGCACGCTCCTCCGTGTGCACGTCTGTCTCCGGGGCCTTGCCACCCAGAGCGTGCTCGCAGCTCGGCTGTGTTTCTCTCTGAGAAGGTCTAAATAACAGGCCTGTTTGTGCTCAGAGTGAAAGTTTCTGTTTTGGAAAAGCCAGTTCCTTCTGACAAGGGAGGGCGGGGACAAGGAAGGAACTAAAGACGCCAGAGAAAGAAGAAGTGAGAGTCGGGGGAGGTGGGGAAGCAGGGGGTGGCCGAGGGACGCACTGCCCCGCTCGCCTTATTTCCCAGCCCCACCTGTCACTTGGTCTGCCCAGCTTCGCTGGAGCCCCTGTGTTGCAGCCCCAGGCCCCGGCGGGGGTCTCTTGCTGCTTTGAAAAACAGAGCTGGCAGGAGATGGTGTTGGGCTGGACATGATGTACGGGGCCGGGGTCAGAGGGAGCATGGAAGAGTTCAATCACTGCGCGCTCGGCCTGGCTCCTGCCCGCTGGGTTTCTGGCATGCCTGGTGTTTCTCCAGCAGCCAGTGTGGCAGGGGAGAGACCCTCTCCTCCTGGGGAAAGGAGAAGCCCCTCTGCCCAGAGAGTAGAAGAAACGTGTCATCATCCAGACGGAGATCCAGTTCACAACTCTGCCTCTTGGACAAGTTTCCCTCCTCGTGCCTCTTTTATAAGAACCCAGGAGAAAGATGGGTGGAGGCGAGAGGCAGGGGAAGCTTGCTGATGGTGCTTTTACTGGCTTCAGAAATTCGGGCAGTTCCTGAAGGGAAGGTGGGGCATTTCTGTGCCTGGCGGGGCAGGAGCAGCAGTGTCTGGGCACGGGCTCACTACTCTCAGGATGCAGGGCTATGTGCGCTTCTAAAGGGACTCGGACATTTGTTTGTCCTTGGCCCTGTCCTGCTGGGGACAGCAGAGTGGACTCAAATCAGGTTCCTGGGGGGCTTTCCTCCCTGCAGTCTTGGCTTGGTGGGGTCACCTGCAGCTGTCTGTTTTTTGAATTTGCACTGACTGAATATACTTCTGTGTCCCAGATTTTAGGTCTGAGGAGCAGGTTTCTTTGGAGATGTGGGATTTACAAAATTTATATTTTAAACTATACAATATTGGCTTTTTCTTTCGGTCTACAGTTCTGTGAATTTTAGCATCCGTTCGTATTATCACCACCACAATCAGAACAGCTTTATCACCTTACACACACTCTCGTGCTACCCTTTTATGGTTACAAGAGATGTAGGTTTTATTTTTTTATTTTTATCACTTTTACCCTTTGAAAGATAACATTGACCTGACTCATCTCTTTCATCCAGAGGCTAATTTTTCATTGTTGATTATAAGTCTCTGCTCTGCTCTTTTTCCACGCCTTCTCCAGCAAAAGAGACGTAACCAGAGTGCCTTGCTTGTCAGCCTGTTAGTTACTGACGAGTGTTGTTTGGATTGTCTGTTTTTTGTACTGGCTGTTCTTGCCCACACACCTAGGATGCTTTGGGCCACTTTGTGGATTTAGGAGAACTCAGGCTAATTCTGACAGTGGCCAAAGAAAAATCTAATTAGCGAGGGAAATGTTCTTGCTAACCATCTAGGCAGCATTGTGAAGGGAAACGACTTCTGGAGTATTCTGCTTTGAATTATCTGTGTTATTCTTTCCCAGATGTCAGGACAGATGATCAAGGTTTGGGCATAATGTGTAAAATGAAGATGCTGCATCATCTGCAGATTTGTTGACCCAACGTGGTTCCCCCCAGCTGTCCTCACTTGTCCCGTTACTTAGGTGGAGCCAGGAATTGAGGTGCTTCCATGATTATCTGTGCCTCCCTACCCAGGTTCTGGAACAAGCTGGCACGATCATGGGAAGGCCAGAGCTGTGTCTCACCTGCTGCGGTCAGGGCTTATGCTTTCTTAGGGAAAAGTGAACTGCAGGGACATTTGTGTGGTGTGATCCTGTGTGTGTGTGTGCTTTTCCTCCTCTTGGGAAACGAGGAGAGGTGACCTCAGATGCCCCCAGCTCAGAACGTCACACTTGACTGAACAGTTGACGGTGCCTCTGCTGTGGATTTTGCCGGGGAAGGTGGCAACAACCGCACACATGTAGAATCTGGTGTAATCTGATTCCTGCCTTTGTAATTACTTGGAGACTTGCCATTGCAGCCAATTGAGAAGTGGGAACAGTGACCCAGAGCAGAAAGCAGAAATTATAGGGGTGGAAAGGGGAGGTAACGTCTAGAAACACAGTCGTAGCTCTCCTTCTGGCTTTCTGGAATCGAAACTCGCTTTAGGATCAGGAAAAAGAATGAGAACTGCCTTCTACAAAAGTCACCCCGACTTTGCTGTCTGTATCCCCTCTCCCTGCCTTTCTCTCTTGCCAGGCTGAAGGAATCTCTCGGAATGTGGTAGAGTCGGAGCATCCATGGTTTAGCTGAGAGGAGTGAGTTTTGCTGATAAGAAACTACTGTAGTCTGGCAACAGGTTTCTGTAGAAGAATGTCCTCCAGGTGGAGGAAAAATGGTTCTCATTTTAAAAAAATCACACACTAAACAAAGTAACATAAGCATGGGTGCCTAGGCAAAACAAGAGCGACAGAACAGCTCAGAAGCAAGCTGCTTTTCTGCATCATGATTGACATGATAGGGGTGCTGTGGAAAGCCAGGACTGGCATGATTTTCACGAGTGGATCAAGTGTAAACCATGGGGCCTGGGTGCCTTAACTCTGGAAGATGCCTCGAGAAGAGCGTGCAGAGTGACGTGTCCCCTTCCAGAAGTGCTTGCCATTTGTCTGATCGACGTCGGAAACATGATATAATTTCTACAAACACCCACATGAGAAGGGTTTTTTTTTTTTTTCTCCTGTTTTCTTATTTGGGTGACAGATTGCATGTTAGGGCACTAAAAGATGAAAGCACTAAATATTTGCTTTAGAAAAACACAGCGAAAGAGTCTCTCATCCTCCTAGCTGAAAACTGATGGGCTTAGAATTCCATTAACAAAAATTACTGTCTGCAGTCAAACTTACTGCCACCCTTTGGGCATGGTTAACAAGTGGGGGAGAAAGCGGAGGCTGGAGGGTAGAGGATTGTGCAGGATTCTTTTTCACGTGGAGTAGAATAGGGCCGTTTTGTCGACACAGAGGTCCAAGGTAGCCCAAAGAAATACCTTCCTCCTCCTATCATGTTGAGCTCCTCCTTCTGGGTCTTTGTAGTGGATTTCCTCTCCATACAAAGGATCTATTTGTTTTTCCCTCTCTCAGATGTAATGAGAAAGTCATAATTCTTGCAGGCCTCTTTGGCATGAACTATCTTGCCTCAGAAGAATAGAGAATGCGTTTTGGCACTCGGTTTTGGTTCTTGCAGAGTCTGTTTAATGGAATGATTAAGAGCATGAATTCAAACCCTGGCTTGGCTACTGGCTGGCTGAGTGACCATGTGCATTGTGTACTGAAACCTTTCTAGACCTTAGTTTCTCCATCTATAAAGCAGGGAAGTTTTCATACCTCCCTTCATTTATTGGGAGTTATCAATGAGTTAAGGTGTGGTGTACATGTATATCTGTCAACATTAGCTCTGATTTATTAATTCTGAGTGGGTGTTTTTAAACTCGTCTCTTTGGTTTGAGAGGAAAGAAGGATGAACCCTTTCTTTGGTGGGGGGTGTGGCTTAATATTAATATTAACCACCATTTATTAAAAATTTGCTGTCATTCAGGCATTGAGTTCACTTTTTCATAAATATTCTTGTTTCACTCTTAACAGCTACTCCATAGGAGGAAAAACTATTTTTGCAGTCTTATATATAAATAAGCTAGTAGTAACATATATTGAGTGCTTTTTTATGAACCAGCTCTAGTTTAAGTGGTTTTCGTATGTTAACTCATTTCGTCCTCCCAATAGGTAAGAGCCGTCTTCCCCATTTTTAACAAGAAGGAAACTGTGGCACAAAATTAAAAAAAAAAACTGTCCTGGGTTCCACCGAGAGTAACCGGTAGGGCTGGATCTTCATATGTTTGCAGAGCTAGGGTACTCGCCTCACCATTGTACTGCCAGCCTCTGTTCCTTAACACGTGAATGGTACCAGCTCACCGTGATCATGGATGAGAAACACTGAGCAGATACCCAGATGCTCTCCAGATCCGCTGGTTTATGATAGTTGGGAACAAAAATCTTTACTACCGGAAGTTGTGGCTTCTGAGTCTCTCGGCAGTTGGCAGCATAGATTTTTTTTATTTGTTTTGTTTTGTGTGTGTGGTTTTGTTTTTTAAATAATTAGAAACAGTTAGACTGTCGTTACCACCCACAGTAAAAATTGCTTGGATCCCGCAAATTAAAGGAAAAAAAAAAAAACGAGTCCATTTGGTAGAATGATTAAAAAGGGGTTTTCAAGAGGAAAGTTCATTTTAGAGGGTGAGCTTCAGATGTGTAAACGCTGGGGATTTCTTGCTTCTCACCTCCCCCTTTGTTTGAATTCAGAATCAAATGACATTAGCGGTGGTTGCCAGTGATGCGGGGGGTGGGGATTACGTACAAGATGACTCTGGGAGGAAACCTACATTTTTTATACTTATTAATGGTATGTCTTTTGTGCAGGTGGGGTGAGGACTTAGTGTGAAGCATATATTTACACGGCGTGTGGTCCTTTCTGCTGCGTTCCACAACCCAGGATGGTGGGCTGGAGGAGGAGGACGAGGAAGCCTTAGTACAGCCTTCGGTTTCCATTGTATGGATTGTATCGTTGAGGCAGGAATAAACCAGCCCTCTTTCCATGTTAGAAGGACTCAATCAGTGTCGCCGGGACTCTTGGTTTCTTAGGACTGTGCTCTAATGACTCACGCTGTGCCCCCATTTTTGTACGAATGACATTGGTGCTCTGGCGCATATGTTGTTCCCCTCACTCTCACCCTCTCCTAAGAATGAGGATGGGCCAGGGTCTGAGTTGGTGCCTTTGGCCAAGTCAGATGTGCTCTCCATTTGGAAATCCTTCGCCCCTCACATCCCCACCGAAACCTTCCTTGTCATTCTAAGGCTGTAACTGGTCACATGGGTGAAGAGATGATTTCCTAATCCTCGTGGGAGCTTTAAGGATTTGCCTTTGTAAGAGAAGGAACGTCCCGCCGGAGGGCTGTGTGTCCCATTTTAACCCACGTTGCTTTTGACTTCTATGATCATTCCCAGGCAGCCTCCTCTTGCCATCCTGACTTGTTTAAATTAATGGGTTATTGGCAAGCAATTTTTTGATGCTATTCTTCTCATAGCCAGAGGCCAAGATCCCTTGTGGAGCAGTGCCTGAACTTAATGGATGTCATCTGGACACCAGGGAGGGGCGTAGAGAAGCACTGGGGGAAAAGTCTTAGAAGTAAAATGCTGCCCCTTGATGCTACAGTCTCCTAGCCTCTTCTTTATCCCTTTCAGGGCAATGCGTTCAGAGTAATTGTTTTGGTGGCACCACAGTATTGTGTACCGTACTCTACAATTTTATGACAAAAGATACAGTGTCCTAATGGACTTGTAGGTGGCGTAAAGAATACCTGGTAAGCTACCTGTTCAACTTGATCTTGAATTTCTCAGCATTATTGAGCTCTACTCCTGGTTGTTTATAAAACCAGAAGATCTGTCCATATCTTTTGTAACATTGGGTGACACTCCAGGAAGGAATATTTTAATCTACTGGCTGTCTGGGGGCTTGGTTCCCAGGCCAAGTTCTAAGGTAGACAAGACAGCATCATCTTATTAGCCTGACTTACACGCTCAGCTTCGGATTAAAGGGAGTCTGGAAGTTATAGAGTGAAGCAGGGATGCAGGTGAGTCTTTCAGACATCAGACTTGTGACTGATAGCTGTCACAAAGGCGATTAACTTGACTTTGTGGGACAGGCATGGTGTCTTCCTGTAATGCTTCTGGACCCAAGTTACGAGAAAGCTTGCAGAATAGGTCTTGTTGACTTCCAGGGTGACTGGACAGAAACACCAGCAGCACTTGGGACAGCTTGAGCTCATTAAGCACAGTGTTACTGGGTGCTGTTCTGTGCTGGGGGTGAGGGTGTGAGCAAGACCGATCGAGTCCTTGCCTTCAGGGAGTCTCCCTTCTAGCTGGAAGTTATGACTTGAGTCCCTAGGATGTTCTGCTCCCTTTTGGTCTCCCACAGAGTCCCTGCCCACCCTGAGGTCTGCTCCTTTCTGAGACATCATCAGAGGAAGTTGCCTCCTGAGCTCCTGGGGAACTTAGAATGCCCTCCATGACGGGATCCCTCCATCTTCGTGGGAATGGTCTTGGTAGTGAGGCCGCCATGGAAGGGCGTGTTGAAGAGGATGTGTTTTGTGGACAAGTCCACTTTCAAAGTTTGGGGGCTTCTGACCACAGCCTAGATGCCACCGTCTGGTGGTACCCACTTCTCTGCTTCTTTACGTCTCGCTTCTGCCTGGCCAGCAGCATCCTTTTGGTCCCACTCTCCCTCCTCTTCCCCAAATCCATTTTCCCCATCTTGAGGAATTTCTCACCATATTTACATTCTTCCTTGCTCAACATTAAGTCTTTGTCTGTGTTTCAGTCCCAAAGATCCAGGCAGAGCAGTCTCTGGCAATTCCAACCTCTTACAGTTTAGAAGAAAGGGAGAGAAAAATAATTGTAAAAGCACCATAAGCTGGAGTTGTTTAGAATGGGGGAAGCAGCCCTCAGTGCTCTGGTAAGCAATGTTTTTAATTAGGATCCTGATACATTAAGAAAATATGTGGTCTCTAGGATTTTAAAAATGAAAAAAAGTTTCCTAGGGAGATTGATTGCGATTGTCTTGCAGGTAAGTTCAACTTGAATGTTGCCTAACAGGTAGTAGGCTGTTGGTAAGGTCATTGTGCATATGGGCCTGGGCTTCTGGTGCAAGACAAATCAAATAACTCAGGTCAGAGAAACGGACCTGCATGACCTCAAAGTATTAATGCAAGCAAATTTGTTCACTCTGGTTGGGGTGGGTGGATGGGTAGAGGCAGTTAACAAAATCTTAGAATTGTGAGAGCTGAGTGGTAACTCGGACCTACCCGTGCCAACCAGGCCTCTGTGTAAACCTGGGGAAACCAAGGCCTGGAGAGAGGAGATGAGTGTAAGGCCATGCAGCCGTGGGGCCAGATAGCGGTAGAGTCAAGACCAGACTCCAGACCTCTCGGCTTTTCTCTTTCCATCCTGCCACCTCTGATTCAAGGTGGAGTTTGATTTTTGTTCATGTTAAGTGCCATTCATTCTCAGCTCTTTCTGGATTAGTGTGTGAAGTTCAGTGTGTTTAGTATGAATTCGCTTATTTTCCACTTGCGAGGTTGTGTTTACCTGGGGTGCCCTGGGTGCTGATGTGATGACGTGTGATGATTAGGAGGCTCATGATGGTGATGAGGATGGGCTGATACGATCATCTGCTAGGGGTTAACTAAGAAGAAGTGAGCTGGAATTCACACAGAGAGTCTTAGAAACTTTTCCAGCAACGAGTGTGCTTTAGCAATACATAGAAAATCAGATCTTACCGTTCATACATGCATTTTGAATGAACTCGTCTCTGGCAGGGAATTGTATCGTCTTATATAACCCCACCACCTTCTTTCCCAGAGGACTGGTATTTGGGAATCCTTTTACAGGGTTGCTTTCTGGGCTCGTGTTTACAGCTCAAACATAGAAATGTGTGAAAATGATCCTTTGAAAGCAAGTTTGACACCAACACTCTGTGATAAATCTTGGAAAGTATCTAGGTTAGGGATCACTGATACTTGAAGTCAAAGCAACCCTGACGGAGTTGACCACAAAAACAATGGATTCAAGAGTTCATCGGTGATGTTTAAATGTTTGCCAAGAGCTCTGTTCTGTCCCTTGCAGTCCCCACATCCTGTAACTGAGAATCAAGCTGGTGCTCTGGGTCAAGTTCAGCAGGTTTGTTTTGACTTGCGGCCCGTGGTGGGAGTGAAGCTCTCATTATGTAATGTTAAACTGGGCCGGAATGTCAGCTGGGCTAGGCCTGCCAAAGCTTGAAGGGTTGATTGGGAATGGGCTATGTTTAGTATGACTAATCCAACTTGGCTGGGGAAAGGGGTGGGTGGGCATCTCTCTGAGGAGCGAGGGAGGTATGACTTGTGCTATTTTGAATGTTAGCACTTTGTGTAAACTCTGCAAACCCCTCCCCCGCCAACCCCATGAAAAAGGAAGAAAAAAGTTGAGCCTACGACCAACTAGTAAAATCAGGGGCTGTTGACTGATACCCAATATTGCTGTAGAAATCTGTGGTCAAGACACCAAGGTGAATGTATCACTTGCAATCGGGGAAATAACACTTGGGTTATGTGAAATGATGTTTCTTAAACACCTAGCCTGTGTTGGTCAAGTGTTGCTAGCAGTGGTACTCAGTAATTTAAGCAGTTACACAAAGTAAATGCTAGGTTCCTTAATAAAAATAGCAGTCAACCCTAATAAAAAATTGAAAACAAGGAAAGAGGTGGGCTAGTTTCCTAATAAAGATTCTGAAGTATAAATTAACGTGTGTCTTCTGACCTTCTTGGTCTTTATTTGGGAACCTTTTTCTCCCTTTGCCCTCATGGTCCCCACCCACACCCTCTAGTTTCCTCTTGGTCCTTCTTAGGGGACAAAAGAATCCCATTTTTATGTAAATGTCTTTCGTGGAAGGTAGAAATAATCTGGAACCCTGTTTGCACAGTGATCCTGAAACACAATGTGGTCCCTGCCTCCACCAGGAAAAGGTTGCATTTTGGTGGGGTTGGCAGAGCCCAGCTTCTGCCGTGCCCGAGGTAAATGACCGGGGGCGGCTGTGGGGGGGGGGGGTGTTGCTTTTGTTCCTTCTCTGATGAATGGAAGTAAAGTGTTCACTGAACCTGGAAACACCTCCCTTTGTGTCAAGTGCTCTCCTAACACAGGCCGTTAAACTTGGGGCAGTCGCTCTTGGTGGGGGATTGAATGGGGCCATTGTGGCGGGGAGGGGCTCACACTGAAGCCATTGAGGGCATAGAGATGCCATTGTTTTCTGAGTCATAAGAAAAGGAGGAAGACTCTGGGGACCTCCAGGCATCAGTGTAGCGACTGCACTGACTGCTTTTCTAGGTTTGCATTATCCTCGAGGAACTCCCGACCTGAGTGGTGGGCAAGGTCAGCCCAGATAGGAAGCTCCTTGGAGCCCCCTGCAGTATAGACCTGGTGCCCGCTGTGTGCATCTGAGTCGTGGGCCTTTCCTTCCTCTGCACCTGCAGGATGCTGCCCGCCTTGGGCCCACCCGTCATTTCTGCAGGGTGGTTGCTTTTCTCTTCCAGGCAGCGGAGTTAAAAACATTTGTTAAAAATCACTCACTCCACCTTAGGGATAACACCCAATTCCCTGCCAGCGACTTTTTTGTGTAACTTCCCTTTCACCATCTGGTCTTTCAGAGGCACTTCTGATCTTAATTATAGCATTCAGCCTGTGTTTATTTAAAAATCAGAAGGCAGATAGGCTGTGGAGGGTTTATCTCTACTATTTGTGCCAACGTACCTGCCAACTGTCCCCTTGGTTAGTAAAGGGAATTGCTACAATCCCTACTGACACCGTGTCTGCCCGCGCATGCACACACACTCGCAGGCCACCTAAACTGATGTGTTGATCATAGGCAGGAATATACGTCCAGCTTTCGAATTGCTGTGCTGGCATCTTCTATCTAGAACTTCTGCCATGTAGTATCGACTGGAAGGGGATTTTAGCCATAGGACTGGGAAGCGTTAGAAGACTTGGGTTCAAATTCAGACTCTGCCATGTGCTGTGTTATCCTGGGGAAGTTATCTTATTCCCTGGGAGCCTCAGTTTTGCCATCTAAAAATATAGGGACAGTGGTATCAACATCCAGGAATGGTGTGGGATTTAAATGAGGTGTTTATGAAAGGGCAAAGAACAACTTTTAGGCATCCTTGCACAGGGACCATTCAGTGTTCCATCATATAAAGTAAGACCTCATGCAGCCTTAGTAACCTAGAGGTTATGATACAATGGCATCCATTGTCTGTTTTTGGAAGTATAACATGCATACAGTTCATTTTGCTGGGTTTTTTTTACCTCTTTGATAATTTTTATATTCTAATTAAACAGTGGTTTGCATCAGAGTATATAATATTTTACAGTTCTTTTAAAACATGACTCTGGCTTGAAGACTGTAACAAATTTCACACAGATTAGCTTTGCTGTGCTTACACTTTGAAAATACACTTGTTGAAGCCACTAAAGAGACATGTTTAGAAAATGTTAAAAAAAAAACCACTAGTCTTATTCTCATTTTAAAGCAAACATAAGTAATTGTGGGCTTCTTTCCCTGCATTTAAGAAACTCTTCTGTTAGAGGAATCAATTCTTATAGATCTCTATGATGTCTGAGTAAAGTATGCATTTTTTAGAAAAATAGTATCTTTGTAGATAATAATGAACTTTAATTCATTACACTAGGTTGTGATACCTTTTCATCAGACCATCACAATCTGAACAATTGTTCAAAAAAATCCATTTTAGGAGCTGTATTTAAGAATTTCTGATCCCATTTTATGCTTTGAAATATTTTGAGATTGTCTATTGGAGTTTTTCTTTAAATTTTTTTCTAAAATGTATTCCAGCAGTAATGTTTTTATATATAAATACCTGCAACAAACATTTCTTGAGCATCTACCCAGTGCTTAATTTGTTCTGTATATTTATACTTAGGACACAGAGATCACCATGTGATATACCCACTTTTTTGGTAAAGGAAACTCTTCTTATAAGCTTGGCTGCCCCAAAATTACAGTGAAGAATGAAGTAAATTCTACTTGCTGCTCTTGACCTCTACACCTATATATTTTATCTAATTTATAGTTGGAAAAGTAGCTAAAAATGTTGAGTTCATGCTAGTAGTTTAAGGAGTTGTAGTTTATATAGCCCCAGAATTAAGTACAGAAGTACCAGAAAGCCCACGTTATGTATTGGGTCAAAGAGAAGACATTAAATTAGTATTAACTGGTATTCATGATTCCTCCCTGAGCGCCAG
The DNA here is from genome assembly GCF_028023285.1 of Balaenoptera ricei. Lineage (NCBI taxonomy): Eukaryota > Metazoa > Chordata > Mammalia > Artiodactyla > Balaenopteridae > Balaenoptera > Balaenoptera ricei. Next base: position 17,399,760 of record NC_082654.1, on the reverse strand, counting down.
TGATGTTTCTGTCCCAAGCATAGACTAATTTGGCCAACTATATATGGATCAAACAAAATAGTCAACAGCTCTGTGTTTAGGATGGTGTGAAAAACCCAGCATCTGAATGTTACTCCGTATTCCCCAAGTCTGTGATGTTCTCTGACCTCCAGTGCAAATAGCTATTCATCTGTAGGTGATTTGACAGCATAATTTAGCATTTGGGATTCTTTAAAAACAACCAAGGAAGGGGTGATTAAAAACTTGTTCTTCTTCTCTAAGCATATGAAGCAAGCTTTTCAATTACATATTTCAGGAACAGAATAATTGGAGTTGAACATTGGGCTGGATAGTCAGAGAACTGGTTTCTGTTTGGCTTTGACTAGATTATTGCATGAAGGTATTCCAGGAATACATCTGGTAGCGCTTTGACACTCATAAATTATTACCGCCCTCTCTAGATTGTAAGTTCCCTGAGGGCAAGGACTATTTATTTCCCTCAGGTTCACTGATTTATCCCTAGTGCCTAGAACAGTGCCAGGCATGAAAGAAACACTGAATCAGTATTGATCGAATCAGCGAGTGCATCTTTAAGGGTAGAATGTAGGGAAGATTCCTACCTTGGCTTCAGTAATTTCTCCTCCTCCTCCTTTTCATTTGCTAAAGTTACTAACCAGCTAATCTCAAATGCATTCTTCCAAGTCCTCTGAGCTTGTTTGTTTTTCTGTCTATAAAATGGGGCTGTTGCCATCTAAGACTTTATTTGATTATGAGAAATACACCCTCCTAAACTTCCTTGAAGAGGTGCTAGACAAAAACAAGATGGTTTTGAAAAAACACCGCAGTCCAGACTATACTAAGATGCTTGGTTGCATCCAAAACCAGTTTCACAGTCTGCTTTAGGCGGGTGGTTGCAACATGGAAAGCAACATGCTTTCCATCTGTGCCTAATTTGAAGGAGCGCACTTGAGCTCCAACTTCACACTGTGGCGGGTACATTGGCACCGGCGCTCCCCAGACAGCCAATGGGCATTGCTATGGTGGAGGCATGACATAATTTAATTTTACTTTATTATTTGCTGGATGTGCCCATTGTATGTTAGCCTCTGGGTGTGTTTGTAAGGAGCTTAGCAAAGAGGTAGAGTCTGTGTTGCCTATAAAGCTGTCTTGTCAGTGTAAGGGCCAGGCATGTTCTCTCTGTCACACGCGTACACGCACATGCACACGCACCCCCCTCTCTCCTTTGGCATCCAGCACCAGTACTGGCCAGGGGTGAAATCATCACCATTCAGCAAGTGGTTCAGAAGGCTGAGAAAGACCTGTCTTCCTAAAATCCCCTCCCCTTAGCCCTGTAATTTCCTGCGGCAGTAGCTTGGGGCTTGAGCGTGTGTGAACCTAATTTCTCAAAGAACACACGTGTGGTAAAGGGGATGGCAAGTCCCCGTGCTTATTTAGTAGAGTTGAAATCCACTTACTGGATTTGGGTGACTTTTCCTGGCAATGTTCCTAAATTTGCTGTGAAAAGCAAAGGTTCAAACTCTACAAAAACATCATTTATTTGTTAATGAAAACCAAGGAATTTCGGAACGGGATCATTCTGTCCTGGACTGTCATCTTCTCTCTAATGTTTTGGTGGCAGGTTGTCTTTATCCAGAGGTGCGCAATCATGTATTTTAAGCATATGAGGTAGTCAAAGGAGATAAGTTTAGCCAGTGCCCATATATTCAGATCCTCGTCCTTTTAAAGAGGGTGGGGGGGGGGCTTTTCCTTTATTTATGCCTTTCTGGTGAGTTTCTATGTGTCACTGCTGTTTAAAAAATGACTTCCCTTCTAATTCATTTGTTTTTTTAAATTTATTTTTATTATTACCTGCATCTTTAAAAAATTTTTTTTGAAGTGTAGTTGATTTACAATGTTGTGTTCATTTCTTCTGTACAGTGAAGTGACTCATTTATATATGTATATATATATATATATATGAGAATATATATATTCTTTTTCATATTCTTTTCCATTATGGTTTGTCACAGGATACTGAATATAGTTCCCTGTGCTATACAGTAGGATTTTGTTGTTTATCCATCCCATATATAATAGTTTGCCTTTGCTAATCCCAAACTCCCAGTTCATTGTTAATTTCAACTCTTGGTTCTAGCAGAGACGCAGTTCTCTGTAAAGCAGATTCCCTTTATTCTCACCAAATTCCCTTATTTTTGTCATATTGCTGCAGCAGTATCTAATTAGGGGCCTCATGGGTGACAGGCGTCTTTTAGTTCTGTAACCAAAGAGTCACCCTGGCACTGGCCATGCAGGTCTGCCTTGTCAAGCCAGTGAAACCCTGACACCTTGTGGGGTCCTTCCATCCCTCCCTGCAGGTCAGTGGAGGAGATGCAGAGCGGTGAGTGCTGATCTAGCAAATGAATGCAAAGATCCCCATAAGTGTGTAATTTTGAAATATTTTAATTTGACCAGATCAACAGCTTCTAACTTCTCAACGCAGCTTGATGTGCTTATTTAATTTTTTTCCCCAGCACTTGATCAGTGGCTATGAGGACGTGAATCAGAGGGAATAGGGCATCCTCCCTTCCACGGAGAGCTGACTGGGCTGGGTGCAGTGGCCAGGTTGAGAAGTGCTCGAAGACCTTGAGAAAGGAAGGGTGCCCCCTTGAGAAATTGTGACCTTCCATTCCTGTTCATCTTTGCACTCATTTCTCCTAGTCCCAGAGAACTTTGCGGTCTCCCTTTTTGCACCAGCATTCAAAGAAATTAAAATTAATTTCCTTTGTTTCCCCATTGTCCAGATTAGAGAAACTGGAGATAGATGATGCCATTATGGGCATCTTTGAACTCAAGGATGTCTTTTTAAGAGGGAAGGGAAACTAAATAATTGAGTCAGGTGTTTCAAGATGTTAGATCTTAAAAAATCAGCCTTTTAAGAATCAAATGCAAAGTCAGTCACTTAGCCTCGAATTTCCCACAATGATTCTGTTTCTCAAAACCTAGGATGGCCATCAAGGTAGGTTTAGCTTGGTCGAATATGGTCTCAATAGTTCTTAAAATCTTAATAATGACCCCTCTAATCCTGTGAGTTTTCAGCAGGAAATCTTGATGAGTAATCCTGGAATTGCTCTGCCTGGTAACGTCTTCTTTATTGACAGTATCCCCAGCTGAGCTCTCTTGGTTAATATGTTTTCTCTGGCACCGCTGTGTTTTTTTGTTTGAAATCAGAAATGCTTATCAATAGGTTCATGGTTGGGAAAAATGGCATTCGTAGTGTAGTATTTTCCCAAGGAGTATTTGGAGAGTTTTTCTTTAATACCAAATATGTAATGGTCCTTGTGCTAAGAACATATTACCATTGTGATCTCTGTACAGGAATTTGCTTTATTGACACTGGTGTGTAGGTCCCTGAGAGTCCAGTTGATATTCTTCTGCATCCTGACTTTTTGGTCCTTAACAGAGAATACACCCCTTGATGACTTGTGGGCGCCCTTAGTGGAGGAATGATGTGTGGTCTTGCGAGAAGTCACAGCCTTAGCAGGTCTGTGTTTCCCTCCAGCGTGGAGCTTTGTCATTTCTAATGATGACAATCCATCAGTCCCCACAGTTCAAAATGAAGATAAATTGAATTAATATATGTGAGTTAAATGACTCATTGATATAATTACACTGTGAGGATTTCTTCAGTGTAACCTAACACATTTAGTGGTGTTAATTGTAACGGCTTTGCATGGGATCATTTAATTTCATAAGCAAACAGAATAATTTATTAATTCTCAAAAAGCTATTTCAAGGCCTAGATGTAGAGAGAAAGGGCGTGTATTTAACTTGATGTTTGCTGTGGTCTGAGTATGCTTTGCCTCATCGAATTGGAAATGGCTAAGATTTTCTTTTTTCTAATTCCAACTTTTATTGGTGCATCCTCATACGTGCTCAAGTCAATAGTGTATCGAAATGAAAGTGGGAAATGGGTACCATCCAGTAAATCTTAATAAGTTATTGAAAATTGAAGAGCACTGAATAATAAAACAGTTCTAATTGCAGTTGAAACTGTATTGGCGACAGATATGCCTGAACAAGGATGATAAAACAGCCAAGGAAGAGCATTGGATGGCAGAATCGAAGAAGGGTAATAGACAGATTAAATGCAAAACTCAATTCAAATATTTTGTGAAATGCAGGCATGCTGTGTAAACCTATTTTTTGCTGAAAAGCATGTTTTCTCTCATGTCAGAAATGATCACAGGAATCCTTTTAATATTCATTTAAATAGTTTTTAATTGGCTTCAGAGAGTTTAAAGTTCAGCATGAAGGTGAGATCTAAGCTTACTAATTAGATCGAATGCAGTTTGACTCAAAGAGCAGACTTGATAATTAAAGAATTTTATAGCAAATATATGTTCTGAAAACATTCTTTTCACATCCTTGAGGTAAAAATGGTTTTCCTGAATTTTTTCCCATTCTTTTCCCAAGAGAAATTTCTCTTACAGAAGGATTATAAAACCTCACGTCAGTTGTTAGAAAACGACAATCTGTATTTTGGAGCAAACCTCTCATTTGTTTCTCGTTTAGCTGACATCCTGTGTTCAGGGTATTCTGATATATATTTTTTTTCCATCGAAGTGGAATTCTGACTTGCGTGGAACGTTGTGATGAACACAAGTTGTGTCCTGTGTTTTTCTCCCACTAAGTTGTTTGAAGCTGTTGAAATGGAAGGCTGAGTAGAGGGGGCACTTAAGCAGTGAAGGGTTTTTCTTTGTAAATAATAGATCAAGAGCACT